>NW_004444110.1:5100707-5137458 GCF_000243295.1 Trichechus manatus latirostris
TTGCTATAAACTGTCCTCTGAGGACTGCCTTTGCTGTGTCTCAAAGGTTTTGGCATGATGTATTTTCATTATGGTTTGATTCTAGGAATTTTTGATTCCATCTCTGATTTCTTCTATTACCCAGTGGTTTTAGCAGGGTGTTATTCAATTTCCATGTAATTGATTTGTTTTTTTCCCTGCTCTTCCTGTTGTTATTTTCTACCCTGATGACATTGTGGTCAAGAGAAGATACTTTGTATTATCTCAGTGTTTTGGATTTTGTTGCATTTGCTCTGTGGCCTAAGATGTGGTCTATTCTGGAGAAGGTTCCATGTGCTTTGGAAAAGAATGTGTATTCTGCAACTGTTGGATGGAGTGTTCTATATATGTCTATGAGGTCAAGTTGGCTGACTGTGCCCTTTAGGTCTTCTGTATCTTTTTCTGAGTTTCTTTCTAGATGTTCTGTCCTTTACCAAGAGCAGTGTGTTGAAGTCTCCTACTGTTACTGTGGAACTGTCAGTTTCTCTTTTCAGTGCAGTTAGAGTTTGTTTTATGTATTTTGGAGCCCTGTTGTTAGGTGCGTAGATGTTTATTATGGTTATTTCTTCATGATGGATCGTCCCCTTAATCATTATATAGGGTCCTTCTTTGTCTTTTATGGTGGATTTTGATTTAAAGTCTATTTTATCTGAGATTAGAATTGCCACTCCTGTTCTTTTTTGGTATCTGTTTGCTTATATTTTTTCCATCCTATGATTTTTAATAAATTTACCTCTTTGTTTCTAAGATGTGTCTCTTGTAGGCAACATATTTATGAATCCTGTTTTTTTATCCATTCTGTCACTCTCTGTCTCTTTACAGGTGCATTTAGTCCATTTACATTCAGTGTAATTATTGGTACGTGTGAGTTTATTGCTGTCATTTTGTAGTTTTTTTTTTGTGTGTGTGTGTGTGATGCTGACATTTTCTTTGTTCCTCTTACTCTCCTGTGCTGTCTTGCTTTTTTTTGTGGACTTTTTTTTTCATTTCTTTTGTTTTTGTAGGTTTTGTTCTTACTGAGACTTTATGTTTTTCTTCATTATTTTGATGAGTAGGTTTGTTAACTTTCTTTGTGTTTACCTTGAAATTTACCCTTATATTCCTAGGTTTGAAGCAGTCTATTCTCACTTGGTATTGCTTTGCTTTCCTGTCCATTATAAGGTTCTATACCTACACCATTTATTCCCTTTTTCATTGTTCTGATGTAGTTGTCATTTTCAGATTAACCTCTACTGGTTCCCTGTTGTAATTCTTTTGGTTTTGGATAATCCTTGAGAGTTCATTTCCTAGGTTGATATATGTCTGGTACAATCTTGTGTCCTAGATTCATCCTGTGGTCTGATGTTGTTTGTTCTCAGACTGAAGGACTCCCTTTAATAATTCTTGTAAGTTTGGTTTCGTTTTTACATAGTCCCTTAGTTTCTGTTTATCTATAAATATCCTAATTTCACCATCATATTTGAGAGTTTTGCAGGATATACTCTTGGCTGGCAATTTTTTTCTTTCAAGATTTTATATATGTCGTCCTGCTGCCTTCTTTCCTGCTTGTTATCTGCCAAATAATTGGAGATTAGCCTTACTGTTTCTACTCTGTATGAGACTTTTCATTTTTCTTGAATTGCTCTCAGGATTCTTTCTTTGTTTTTGGTTTTAGCGAGTGTGATTATGATATGCTTTGGTGATTTTCTTTTGGGGTCTATCCTATATGGGGTTCATTGAGCCTCTTGGATGGTCAACTTTTCATCTTCCATGATATTGGGGAAGTTTTCTGTTAGCAGTTCTTCAATGATCCACTTTGTGTTTTCTGTTTTCTCCCCCTGTTCTGGAACTCCAATCACTCGCTAATTTTTGCTTTTGATGGTATCTCACATAAGTCTCTTCAGTTTCTTCCTTTTTCTCTGATCTTTTTTTCTGATTTTTCCTCAAACTGAATTGTATCCTAATGTTTGTCTTCAATTCTGCTGATCCTGTCTTCCATTGTTTCAAATCTGCTCCTCAGCCCTTCTATGACACTGTCCATTTCTGAAATCTTGTTGTTAAGCTTTTGGATTTCTAATTGTTGTTTTTGTATGATTTCTTGTGAAATTATTTTGACTTTTTGTTCCTGTATTATTTTCCAGAATTCTTCCTTTTTTTGTCTGTATTTTCCTTGAATTTGTCTACCTTTTCCATGAATTTGTCTGTTTTGCCCTCATTTTTGTCTGCTGTTTGCTTCAACTCTTGAATAGCTCTGAATATTAGAGATTTCAGTTCCCTATCATGTAGTTCTAGTGCCTTTTCTTCTACTCAAAAGTCATCTGTTGTTTTATTGTGGATGCCTACTGGAACCATCCTGTCTTGTTTTTTAATATGTTTTGATATTGTCTGCTGTTTTAGGGACATTCAGTAGTTATTCCTTTGTTTATTTATTGTAGATTTGTTTGTTTTGTCCTGCTTTTTTGTTTTATATGTTTATGTCTGAGCAGGCATTCTGTGCGTTCTTTATTGTTTGCTTGTCTGTGGGTACAATACTTTTCTCCTCCTAGTCCAGTGGGCAGGTTCAGTCACTCAGCTATGGTGCAGCAGGGTAGGTTCAGCTGATGGGGAGTTGTTGGGATGGGTTGTTTGTGGCATGTACTAGGGCCAATAGGGTGGGCCGGGAATCAGTGCAGGGCAGGTTCTGGTAGGCTGTGCCTGTGCTACTCGTGGGTGTGATGTTCAGCACATGGTGCAGGTAGATAGGTAAGAGGCAGCTGATTGTGACGTGTGTAACTAAGATGGGTATGAGACAGAGGAGAGAGAGGAGAGAGAAACAGTAGCCAAAAACAAACAAAGAAATGAAAAATTGTGCTAAGGGAGCTTGCTGTTTCATTGGAGAGACGAGATACCAAGAAATGGAGAAAAGCAAAAAGGAAAAAAGAAGAAGAGTAAAACGAAAAATAAATAAATCGAAATCATAAAAAAAGAGAAAGTAAGAAAAGCCAATCCCCCAGTGAAGACAGGGGAAGTGGCTGCCAGGCCACAAAATACAGCCCCGCTAAAAGCGGTAGAGGTGTCACACAGCACTAGGTATTCAGGAGACAGGAAGAGAAAGTAAGTATAGAGAGATGAGCAACTGAGAAATGAGGAAAGACAAAAAAGGAAATAGAAAAGAAATGAAAACAAAATAAAACAAAAAACAACAGAAGAAATGTCCCCAGGGATCCCACTGCACGCTTCTGCAGACTGAGGAAGTAGCTCACAAGTTGCACAGTGCAGCCCAGATATAAGGGGCTCCCAAGCTGAAAAAAGAAAAAGAGAAGAAACAAACAAATCAAAACAGAACAAATCAAAGCCAACAAACAAAAAAATGTCCTGGGAATCCCACCAGCATGGCGGCTCAGGCTGGGAAGCAGTTCCGTAGTCAAGGAGCAGTTTACAGCCTTTCAGGAAGAAGCAAAGATGGCACATGGAGCCAGGTACTTGAGAGAAAGGAGGGAGGGGTGGTAAGAGAAGAAACCAAAAGAAGCAGAAAGAAGTCACACCAGCAACAAACAAATGGCACTCAGGGAGCCAGCCATTGTGGGCAGATAGAATCCAAGCATCAGAGGACTGAAGCTGCTGTCTCTTGTCCAAGAAACTGTGGCCACAGGAGGCAGAGGAGGCCGAGTGGGGGTGAAGAAGTGTAAGAGGTGGGAAAGTGTATATCACTGGTTACCAGCTGTTCTGTCTCCTGCTGTGAGCTCCGTGAAGCTGCTTTTTTGTACTCCCTGTACACCAATCTCTGACAGGAGTGCAAAATGGTGAATCTGTGCTACGTTAGCTTATTGGGGACCTCTGCACATATCTATCCTCAGTCTCTCTTCTCTGTCAGTTTCTTATTCCATTCAGTGTTTGGCTGAGTTCTTTATTTCTTCATTTTATGCTTAGGGTTTCAGGACTGATGTTTGTCTCTGTTTGACTTAGTTTTTTGGGTCTTTGCTGTGGAGGGACGGCGTGGTGCTTCTGTCTATAGTGCCACGTTGCCTGGAAGTCTGAACCTCCAACTTGTTAGTTAGCTGCTGCACACATTATAAGATTGTTAGAGACCTATAAAATTGTCTGGTATTTAAAGCTCTTTGCAAACAAGGATTGTGATCATTAGCTCAACCAATCAGGTATTCTTTCTCAGGAATTTGAATGAGTGCCTGTCCATTTGCAGTAAGAGAAGTGAGAAGAGCTACTAATTGAAGCAGAAAATGTTGGAAAACTATGCCTATTCAATTTAAATTGTCTCAACTCTGCATATTAGAATAAATCATGGAGCTATTCCAAAAAAAAAAACATGAATTTATTAGTTTTACTCCCATCCAATGGAAGCCCTAAGACTAAGGGCAGAACTGAGTATGTTTGAAAAGCTCCCTAGGTGATTATGATGCTAAATGACAGTAGGAACCGATATAATTGCTGTTCTACATGAGCTCCAGGGACCGGTATGATCAGCATCATTTAGGGGTTTATTAGAAATGTTGAGCCCCATCTCGGAGCCACTGAGTCTGAATTTTAGTAAAGATACCCAGCTGATCTGAGAGTACTTTGAAGTTTGAGAAGTACTGTGTTAATGTAAAGGTAGGTAAACCCCTGCAGATAATGCGTTTAGCAAGTTTCTAAGCTACAGCCCCTCTATGGTGCGGAACGGTGGTCGTTTTGGCTTTTTAGATGTTCCTTAAGATTTGTCTTCCTCTTTCTGAATTTATTGTCACAATAACTACAAATCATTTGTAAGAGATTACAATAATCTTAATCCCTCTGCTTTGAAATCTAAACAGCTATCATACTGCCTATCACTAAAAACAGTTGTTGTCAGGTTGATTTTGACTCATGGTGACCCCGTATGTTTCAGAGTAGAACTGTGCTCCATAGGGTTTTCAATGGCTGTGTCCTTTCGAAAGCAGATGACCAGATCTTTCCTTCAAGGTGCCTCTGGGTGGGTTTGAATCACCAAACTTTTGGTTAGCAGCCAAGTATTTAACCATTTGAATTCTCTGGAAAGGTTCAGTTATGTGGACCTCATCATTTAAAATCACTTAAAGACATAAACTTTGCTGTCTTCGTCCAAGAGATAATTTGTTTAAAATGTTTAAATATAATTATTTAAAATAGATGCTAAGGCTAATACTCTTCAATAAGAATACATCTAATACTGATATAAAATATGTCTACAGAAGAAAGAATCAAGAATCAGTAATGGAAATATTATTAGGGTATTTGAAGCCTTAGATGAATTTTCTTCAAACTTATCTATCATTTTTTCCTGTGAAATACAATGAGGTCTCATATTTCCAAACCGTTCAGAAATTATAAAGTGAGTAATGCACAGAAAAAGAATGTCACCTAATTACTGGACATTATTTTCTTGCTTTAGAATTTGATTTGGGTTGTGATAGTGTCCTTGTGTTGAAAGGAAAATTCCAGACAATTTGAACTGCTTAATATTCTACGGAAAATTTTGGAAGTACAGTCTAGAGGAAGATAGGGAAGGTTCAGGTGCATAGAAAAGGAAATGCTAAGGGACTAGTTTTTAGACTAGTCAAGGATAAAAGTGAGACAATGAGGTGGTTGGGGGAAACAACATTATGAGGTAAGTAGATTTTAATAAGGTAAGACAGAAGAGATGGTCAAATGTATGTATTGTGGTGTTTAATTTAGATTAGAATATTAATTTGGATGATTGTATCCATCATTTCACTATAGTTGTAGAAAATAAATCTAAAACAACCAACTTAGAGCTTACATGTTATTTAGAAGTTAGATAGTATGATTTCATTCCAGTTTGTATCACATGGCTGTGGAGTCCAGGCAAGACTGTGCTTGAAATCATCTTTGATCTGAAGATATCACTTCCTAAATTTGACGGTCCGATTAAAAATTGGCTATAAAAATTACTTAAACAACAAGATTCCAGTGCATCCGTTACTAAATATGATAAGCATTAAAAGCAAAACTATTTCATCTGAAACAGTCCTTGGATATTGCTCTTGTGTTCAGGGTCTTAAAAAATCCTCATGATCTTGATTTAAAATAATATAGTCATAATAACCCACTCAAACCCACTGCCATCAAGTGCATTCCTACTCATAGTGACCCTATAGGACAGAGTAGAATTGCCCCATAGGATTTCCAAGAAGCTCTTGGTGGATTTGAACTGCCAAACCTTTTGATTAACAGCCGTAGCTCTTAATCACTATGCCACTAGGGTTTCCTGTTTGACACAAGTGCGTATTAACTCACTTTTCTATATTCATCATACTCTCAATTATATAGATAGTGCATGATAATAGGACACTTTCCATCATATAGATAAAATTTGTTCATTAGAAATTGTGCTTGTATGAGAATGTGCAAACACTAGACATGACTTGCACGTATTTTAGTATCTAATATAAAAATGTATATATGAGCAAGCCTGCTTCTGCATTGCTTTTGACTATGCTGTGTCTTCATGTCATGTCTATATTCTTGGTACATTGCAAGATGCCCACCCTATATATCCCAAATTGAAATTAATTGCAAACTATATCATCATTATCACTCAAATGAAATAAACCTGATTAAATATACACTTTATTTTTCTTCTGTCTGAAAAAGTTGTCGTATTCATCTGAGCCTGTACAACAAAGACCTATGTGTGGAGGCAGTGTGATGCTGCCAGATCAGCCTAATCAACTCCAGAAAGAAATCGAGTAACAGTTGTTCAAGCCAGATAACACTTACATTGCCACCAAGTCCATTAATCCTGCTCAACCACCTATTATTGTGGAAGAGTAAAAAGGAGACTACCTCCTGGCAGATTGCAGCAAGGTTAAATTTCATTGCCGTTGAGTCAATTCTATTCACAGCAACCATACAGGACAGAGTAGAACTGCCCCTTAGGTTTTCCTATGGAGCAGCTGGTGGATTTCTAACTGCCAATCTTGTGGTTAGCAGCCGAGCTCTTAACCACTGCGCCACCAGGTTAGGAAAACAAAAATATATATATAAAGAAATATAATCCATGATGACAATGATAAGAATTAAAATAGAATTACAAATTACAAAGGCAGAATAAGGGAAGGAAACGTTATATTTGACTGGCGATATACCCAAATCCTTGGAAGACCTGTGACTCGATTTGACTTTAAAGGATGTGGAGGACTTCATCGTTTTAAACAGCAAGCAGATTTGGTATTTTAACTTTTCTTACAATTGCTATTTCAGCTTTTATTTTAAGCCTTTCTGGCTGTCCTCGCTCCTGCAATTTTCATGTATTTGTAGATAATCCGAAAGCATGTCAGTTTTTCCTCGTATTTCGTCCATCACACAGGGTCTCTTTTCATTTGGCAATTTCTTTGCAAATTTCAAAGAGTTTTAAGATACTTATACCCTACTTCCTTCATATTTTTCATGCTTCAATTCAAGTTTTTGGCAGGAAACGTCATTGTTACTTCCCCTAATTTACTATTAATAAAATAATTCATATACTAAGCAACTTATTGACCAGTTGCAGACCAGTCGACTTCGGCTCATGGTGACCCCATATGTGCCAGAGTAGAAATATGATCCTTAGGGTTCTCAATGGCTGACTTTTTAGAAGTAGATCACTGAGTCTTTCTCCTGAGATCCCTCTGCATGGACTTAAACATATACTTAGCTATTATCCTCACGTTTGAAAACTTATACTAGCTTCACATTATTAGACCTCCTTATGTATGTCCTATACATAAATTTTTTAGTTCAGCATGATTTATGAATCAAGAATCCCATGTTAATCACAAGAGAGCAAGCCTTCTTGTGCTGTAGCTTGTGTTAATTTGTAGGAAAATTTTAAAAAAAGTAGACACAAAGCAATAATTGAGATTATTCCAACCAATAGACTCCTTTGTCTCAATTATTTGACATCTATGTCAAAAAGAACAGTTATAGACCTGAATTATTCAGATAATTTGCCAATTAGAGACAATTTTAAGTGAAGCAAAACTTCACACTCTAAGATGTGCAGCATAGTTTGTTACTGTCTTGTCTAATTTATTAGATAGTGAACAATACTACTAATTCTTCCAAGATATAATGATTCCATTTAGTGCATTATTGTTAGAGTACATCAGGGACAATCACTGAATTATCTTTAACTGCACTGAACTGCATTTTAAGTTCAATTATGCTGCAAGCTTTATTGTCACAGATAAAATACCAATTTTCTTTGAGTTTTGCAATCTTCTTCCTAAAGTGTTGTTTATCCCACTTGGGCATCTTGCCTTATTATATTTGCATGATATTTCCCACCAATTCTATTTTTATTATTATTAATATGGTTTAATATGTTATAAATGGTATCTTAGTGGCTTAATGCATGTAATAAATGTTAGAAGCTTCTAGTTGCTGTACAGGTAGTCTCCGACTTACGGTGGGGTTCTGTTCAGACAGCTCCATTGTAAGTCAGTTCTGATGTATGTGGAATACATCATTTTCTAAACTGTGATTTAGATGAAAGTTTACAGAGCAAATTAGTTTCTCATTAAACACTTAATACACAAATTGTTTGGTGACATTCATTGCCAACCCCACAGTGCGTCAGTACTCTCCCCTTCTCCACACCAGCTCCCTGTTTTCGTTCACCCAGTTTTCCTGTGTTCTCACCTTTGCTTTTAGGCTGGTATGCACTTAGTCTTGTACACATGATGGAACTAGGAAGTGGATCCCTAACGTGTGTTATTGTTGGCCTGTACACCTGTCTAATCTTTGGCTGAAGGGCAAACCTCAGGAGTGACTTCAGTATTGAGTTAAAAGGGTGTCCGGAGGCCGTACTTGTGGTATTTCTCCAGTCTCTGTCAGACCAGCAAGCCTGGTATTTTGTGTGTGTGTGTGTGTGTGTGTGTGTGAATTTGAAGTTTGTTCTCCATTTTTCTTCCGCTCAGTCTGGGACCCTCTGTTGTGATCACTGCCAGAGGAGTCTGTGAGTGGTAACAAATACCTCAGTTTTTTTTTTTTTTTTTTTTAGTTTTCATTATTATTGTATTATCAGTTTTTTTTTTAAAGCTGATCTTTCTTGTCTTTGGGGGTTGGAAACATTACATATAAACTTACAGATACATTTTAATACATATATACATTGAAAAATACACATATCATAAAAATTTACATCAACAATGAAGAAGAGTTGGCATTTTGTTAGCTGTGGTAATAACTCCACTTGTGGATGGTTCTGGATCACCTGGATTATCCCTGGGAATGTGGATAACATCTCTAGTCAGAAAATTAATGAGAGTTGTCTGTATGGTCTATTTCTTTTTTTCTTCGTGTATTTTCACTTAACATCTTACTGTTTCCAGAATCTGCATATCCACTTAGGCAAAGTGATTAGCGTTTGGGTCCATGTTTTCAAGCAACTGAAGCCCCTGATTTAGTTGGACAACAGAAGATGATGATTCTCTACTGCTAGTCATGAAATGGTTTCAACTGTCAGGGCATGTTCATGTGCACCAATATTGCTAAATTTCTAAGGAAGAGAACAACTTTTGACCGTTTTGCTGATGTCTCACCTGATTTAACCAAATACATCAGAATAATCAAGTCACATTGCAAGATGCCCACCCCATATAGCTCACATTGAAATTAATTGCACACTATATCATCATTATCACTTAAATGAAATAAACTTGATTAAATATACACTTTATTTTCCTTCTGTCTGAAAAAGTTGTCATAGTCATCTAAGCCTATACAACAAAGAGCTATGTGGAAGCAGTAGAATGCTGCCAGATCAGCTTAATCAACTCCAGAAAGAAATCGAGTAACAGTTGTTCAAGCCAGATAACACTTACATTGCCACCAAGTCCATGAATCCTGCTCAACCAGCTATTATTGTGGAACAGTGAAAAGGAGCCTACCTTCTGGCAGGTTGCAGCAAGGTTAAATTTCATTGCCGTTGAGTTAATTCTAATTCATAGCAACCATACAGGACAGAGTAGAACTGCCCCTTAGGTTTTCCTATGGAGCAGCTGGTGGATTCAAACTGCTAGTCATGAAATGGTTTCAACTGTCAGGGCATATTCATGTGCACCAATATTGCTAAACTTCTAAGGAAGAAAATAACTTTTGGCAGTTTTGCTGAGGTCTCACCTGATTTAACCAAATACATCAGAATAATCAAGTCACTACTTAATTTTTATGTATTTCATAGTTGTGAAAACTCTTTTAAAAGTATAGAAATGGCTAAACTTTTATTTAGACTCTCCTGAAAAAAAAGCTCATGTCCAATAATGTAAGATAACATTTTGGGCAATCGATGATGTTTAGAAATAATGGTATCTTTCTTGTTGAATTCCCTGTAAATCTAAAGTGTCATAAATTTTTTTTTCTTCCTAAGAAGTAGCTTCTTCGCAGAGCATAGAACCCAATTGTATGTCATAATTAATCCAATTTTATTTTCCAAATTAATTTTCTTTAGAACAATCCCTGTTCATGAAAAATGTGAAGTAAAATAATCAAAATATACTTATAAATGATTTTCCCCCTGCATTAAAATTTTTTAATAAATGTATTTTGCTTTTCATTTTTTATTTCCATTTTGTAATTCTTTAGTGATCAGTTAAGCTATTTGTGTATGTAATGTATGTTTTTTTCTGTATGTAAATTACTATATTTTCCACAAGTAACACACTCACGTAAATAACACTCCCACACACATACAATGTATGAAAATGGTTAAATTAAATAAAACAGTTCTGGCATAGCACACCCATACATATACTGAGTATGTCTCATGATATTTCCAGAAGTGAATTTTGGCCTCATTCACCTGTCTCCCATATTACAGGTAAATCATATTATTTTGTTCATTTTCTTTCATTCTGTTCATTTTCTTTAATCTCCTGCATAAGTGTAAAAAACAGTTCAAACATGTTACTTTTTATCATAATTATGTTTGTTTAAGATTTATGAAAGCAATGGTTTTAAGCCTAGAATAATTTCTTACTTATAAATTTGTAGTTCTTCATGGTTTCATACTCTTTGGTTTCAATATGCTGTCCCACAGCTCCAATCATGAGAATGCCAACAATATTTTATCAGGAAATTACAAAAGTTGAATTTTGTATATTATTTTTGATCTATTAGTAAATATTTTTGGTTTAAATTTAAAGTACTATAAAATCAATATCTACCTTAAGTAAATTTTCCACTTGATTAGAAATAGAAATTGGAGTCAACAACATGTAAAAAAAAAAGAAAAAAAGTTGGCATAGCGCACTTACAAAAATAATGGGAGGCAGGGGTTGTGCAATTGGCAAAAAATATATGTATATATGTATAATGTGAATGTTTTTTGTGAAAAAATATGGTATAAAATTAAATTGCACATAATCAATTTTAATTTAATCCATTTTGATCAATAAGAGATGATGTTTAGAACAACAGCATCTTTCCCTATGTTTCTCTGTACATACATACACAAGTTTATTAAAAACTTTATTGTGTTCAAGGAAAAGTTTCTTTCCAGATAATAAAATAACTCAAGTTGAATTGTGTGTTAGATCCAATGTCACTTTCCAAATGTATTATTTTTTGGAATTACTATAAATTATATATGCAGAGTTCATCAGAACCAATGCATATCAACGAATCAGACTTTCCACATACATTAATCAAAGTCTAAGAGTAAGACACTATACCCCAGATCCAGAGGCTTCTCTGAAGGAAATTCAATATTGCTTTTTATTTGAATTTTCTGCAAGATTTATAGTGATTCAGAACTAAAAAGTATGAATTTGATACGATTAAAAGTTTTAAAGAGAATAATTATGCCTAAACAAGAGCCTTCATCATTCTAAGATCTTAAGAAAGTAGGGTTTTAGAAATCTATAAAAAAGACAATTGTTTTTCATCTTTTATGTTTCCAAGATAAGATGTCTAGACAGAGGATAATAAGAAACTTTAAATAGTGCATAAGTTTTATAGTAAATAAGTTTGGAGGTAAAAAATAGTAGACAAACAGATGCAAGTTGGAAAAAAAAAGTCTTTAAACATCAATTCAGAAGTTTGTATCAAAATGGGAAATTCAATACACATGTGTACCTTTCTTCTTCCAAAAACCCACTGAAGTAGTGGTAAAGTTATGCAAAACTGAATAAATTCATAACAGGGCAAATACTTGACTATCATTGGGCTAAGTATTTTATAGTTTTCTAAAACAGTAAAAAAAACCATAATTGAATTGTATATAACTCAGATGAAAGCGATCCCCCATATAAGGAAAGAATGAGGTATAGATGGAATTCACTCTTTCTGAGGCAGAGAATCTTTAAGCTTGGAGTTTGCACGTCTAAGTATTTACTTAGGAAAGGGGGTAGAAACCAGGTGTTTACTCAAGAAATGTAAGAGAGCAATGGGTAGGTTCGTCACTACCCAATCTCCCTTCCGCATAGCTGTTATTGGCAACAAGCTATTACTCCCTAGCCAAAGTCAAGATAAGGAGCCCTAGTGGTACAGTGGTTAAGAGCTTGCTGCTAGCCAAAAAGTTGGTGGTTCAAACCCACTAGCGGCTCTGTGGGCAAAAGATGCAGCAGTCTGCTTCCTTAAAGATTGCAGCCTTGGAAACCCTATGGGGCAGTTCTACCTTGTCCTGTAGGGTTTCTGTGAGTCAGAACTGACTTGATGGCAGTGGGTTTGTATTTTGTGTGTGTGTGTGTGTGTGTGTGTGAAGTCAAGCTAAACGCTACTCACTAGAATAAAAATAAAAATTTTCCTAAGGAGAGCCAAGGTGTATGTCCTGTGACTATTGAGAAATCTTTCTTATTTTGACTTGGGAGCTGTTGTGGTGTGATGTGATGTGGGGAAAACTACCAGCTTGCTTCTTGTAATGTGCTCTGACACGAAGCCCATCGCATGCACATAATAGGATTTTCTGTCAGTATTCTCATTCAAGGGAAGGAAATAAGTAGTGGATTTACAAAAATAAAGCAGAGGAAACATAATCTAACTGCCATGAGAATCAACCCAGTCTTTCATTCATTATCATACATGGGCATTCAGGACTCTTAGACATTTGAAAAAAAGTCATCATTGAGAGGAGAACAGTCAAGAATACAAAACTGAATAACTTACAATGGAGAAAACAGAGTGAATTAGTTAGAGCTCTCCAGAGAAACAGGACCAGTAGGACAGACATATCTATATATATGTATAGACAGAGAGTGAGATTTATTTCAAGGAATTGGCTGACACTTATGGGGACTGGTAAGTCCGAAATCAGTCAGCAGCTGGAAATTCAGGTAAGAGTTGACAACGTTGCAGTCTTGAATCCAAAATTTGTAGGACAGACCAGGAAGCTGGAAAGTTGGCAGAATTTCTATGTTGCAATCTTGATACAGAATCCCTTTCAAGAAATCTCAGTTTTTCCTGTTAAGACTTTCACCTGATTGGATGAGACCCGCCCACATTATGTTGGGTAATTTGCTTTACATAGAAGTTACTGTTTGTAAATGTTAATCACATGTTAATACTTTCATAGCAACTCCTGAACTAGTGTTTCAGCAAACAACTGGACACCATAGCCTAGTCAAGCCAACACATAGAATCAACCATCACGCAGAGATATAGCAGTGAATAGAAGAAAATTTAAGAAATACAACTACTATTATCTAGAAAGGAAAGAGATCTAAGAATGTAAATTATAATAAACTATCAAGGACCCTAAAAATGTTCTTGGAAATTAAAAATATAATTTTGAGTGGAATTACTAAAAGATAAAAATCAATTTGAGATTCTCAAATGTAGTTAAAAAATCAAAAGAAAGAAAGAGAGAGAGAAATTATATACAAAAAAATTAAAAAGCAATGTGAGTCAGTCTAGGCAAATCATGTATTAGGAGTTCCAGCAAAAGTAAAAAATGAACATGGAGACAAGACGATAAACAAATAATAATAGTAATGAGAATACTTAATATTAGAGAAAACTAAAGAAACTTGAAGAGTCCATTCCAGTGTGGAGAAAAATAAATGCAGAAAGACTTACAAGTAAAAACATCTACAAGAAATTTTAGAACATCAAGATTTAAAAACAAAACAACTAAAATTGTCTTGAATAGAAAAAAACTCATTATTTACACAAAAAAATGAAACTTAGATTAGTAGTTGATTTTTTATTAACAATATTAAAACAACAACAACAAAAAACCCAAACCTATTGCCTTCAAGTTGATTCTGACTCATAGCGACCCTATAGGACAGAGTACAACTGTCCCATAGGGTTTCTAAGGAACAACTGATGGATTCAAACTGCCAACATTTTGGTTAGTAGCTGAAGCTCTTAACCACTTCTCATCCAGGGCTCCATTAACAATATTAGAGCCTAGAGAACAATGAAGTATTAAAATCCAATTTTAAGATAAAACATTTGAGACATAGAATTCTATAGTGATCAGTGATAAAGACAAAATAAATCTACTCCAGGTATGCAAGAACTGGGAAACTTTCTTCCCCAAGTACAATTGCAGGGTGTGGAGGAGGAACCTCAATATCAAAATGACTCCAAAAAGGAAAAACTTATGTAATTCAAGATTTAACTTAAATCAGAAGTGTATTATAAGAACTTTCAGGATGGTGGCTATGCAATAGGCCAAGTTAAACTTTATTCCAATTTAGAATAGGAATTCAGAAGATTCCTACATAAATGTTCTTAAGAAGAAGGGAGGGGATTCCATTCAATAGATAGAATGATAAAGAAGCTAAAACATCAAATCACTTGCTTTAATTTTAAACAAATGATGCTAACTAATATAAAGTCAACTAAAATATGGAATCATTTTGATCAATTTTGTAATTGTAAGAACAGAGAATCTATTTGAATTTGATGTCCAGAATACTTTCTTTCAAGGGCACAGTTTTGATGACATAGAAATATCCTTCCATCTTTAAAGGTGTAAAGAAAACTAATGTAATAACAAAAAAGGATAACATACTTAATAAAGCTCACATGTAGGGGGAGAAGTTGGAAGGGAAAACTAATTCACATCAAGGAATGAAACACTTCTCTTTAAAGTGTAAAATCAAGAAATAAAGTGACACAAACTTTCTGGGATTAAAAAACAACCTGCACCTGTTTTTTGCAAGAGTCATTATGTACTTGAAAACATTGCCTCAGAACAGTCAATTCTGAGTCATATCCTAGTAAAACAGGGTAAACTTAGGAAAAAAAAAAAAAAATCATCTGGGCCTCCCGGCAAAATGATTAAGGAACTAAAGAGACTTGACTAGCAAATGCAATATGTGATTCTTGATAGATCCGAGACCGAAAAAATAAAAATATGTTAAGAGAACATTTTTGGTACAAAATGGGATATTTTAAATATGGTTTTATATTACATTGTATTAATACATCAAAGGTCAATTTTATGGGTATGAAAATGATATGCAGAAGAATATCCTAAGGAGATTCATGTTGATATATTTGGGGTGAAGAAATATGTCTGAAACTTTCAGTTGATTCAGAAAAAAGGAGTGTGTGTATGTATGTAGTAAGAGAGACGGAGAGAGAGAGAAAGAAAACAAAAGCAAATGTAAAAACATTAATAACTAATGAATCTAGGTAAAGGTAAATGAGTAACTAGAAAGAAGGACTTGGCTGTCTACTTCTAAAAAAATTGTCCACTGAAAACTTTATGAATAGCAGTGGAAAACTGTCTGGTTAAGTGCTGGGAGATGAGTCTATCTGGTTGGAAGACACTCAAAATATGACTGGGGAAGTTCTGCTTTCTCAAAGTAGAGCTGCCCTTAATGACGTGGATGGAGTCAAGCTTTGGGAATCTTCATTTGCTGATGTGGCACAACCCAAAATGAGAAGAAACAGCTGCAAACATCCATCAATAAGTGGATTAAAGTATGAATCTTGGAAAACTGGAAATCATAGAAAATGAAATGGAAACCATAAAGATCAATATCCTAGGTATTAATGAGCTGAAATGGACTGGATTTGGCCATTTTGAACTGAGCAGTCATATGATCTACTATGCCAGGAATGACAAAGTGAAGAGGAATGGCAGCACATTTATCATTGAAAAGAACATTTCAAGACCTATCCTGAAGTACATTGCTGTCAGTGAGAGGATAATATCCGTATGCCTACAGTTAATATTCAAATTTATGCACCAAACTCTAATGTCAAAATTGAGGAAATAGAAAATCTTTACCAACTTCTGCAATCAGAAATTGATGGACTATACAATCAGGATGCATTGATAATTAGTGGTGATTGGAATGTAAAAGTTGGAAGCAAAGAAGAAAGATTGGTAGTTGGAAAATATGGCCTTGGTGATAGAAATGATGCTGGAGATCACATGATAGAATTTTGCAAGACCAATGACTTCTTCATTGCAGATACCTTTTTCAACAACATCACCGACAACTATACACTTGGACCTCACCGGATGTAAAACACAGTAATAAAATTGACTACATCTGTGGAAAGAGACGATGGAAAAACTAAATATCATCAGTCAGAATAAGGCCAGGGGCCGACTGGAAAGGACAAGCAACTGCCCAAATGCAAGTTCATGTTGAAGCTGGAGAAAATTAAAGAAAGTCCATGAAAGCCAAAGTGCGACCTTGAGTATATCACACCTGAATTTGGAGATCATCTCAGGAATAGATTTGATGCATTGAACACAAATGACCGAAGACCAGAAGAGTTGTGGAATGACATCGAGGACATAATACACAAAGAAAGCAAAAGGTCATTAAAATACTGGAAAGAAAGAAAAGACCAAAATGGATGTCAGAAGAGACTCTGAAACTTGCTCTTGAACGTTGAGTAGCTAAAACAAAAGGAAGAAATAATGAAGTAAAAGAGCTGAACAGAAGATTCCAAAAGGTGGCTTGAGAAGACAAAGTATTATAATGAAATGTGCAAAGACCTGGAGTTAGAAAACCAGAAAGGAAGAACACACTCAGCATTTCTCAAGCTGAAAGAATTGAAGAAAAAATTCAACCCTTGAGTTGCAATATTGAAGGATTCTATGGACAAAATACTGAACTACACAGGAAGCATCAAAAGAAGATGGAGGGAATACACAGAGTCACTGTACCAAAAAGAATTGGTTGATGTTCAGCCATTTCAGGAGGTAGTATATGATCAAGATCTGATTTTACTGAAGGAAGAAGCCCAGGCTGCACTGAATGCACTGGTGAAAAACAAAGCTCCAGGAATTGACAATACCAGTCGAGATGCTTCAACAAACAGATACAGCACTGAAGCTGCTCACTCCTCTATGCCAAGAAATTTGGAAGACAGCTTCCTGGACAACTGACTGGAAGAGATCCAAATTTGTACCTGTTCCAAAGAAAAGTAATCCAACAGAATGCAAAAATTATTGAACAATATCATTACTATCACACACAAGTAAAATTTTGCTGAAGATTATTCAAAAGTGGTTGCAGCAGTACATCAACAGGGATGTGCTGATTCAATCCAGATAGAGAAGAGGACATGGAATGAGGGATATCATTGCTGATGTCAGATGGATCTTTGCTGAAAGCATAGAATACCAGAAAGATGTTTACCTGTGTTTTACTGACTTTGCAAAGGCATTCAAATGTGTGGATCATAACAAATTATGGATAACATTGCGTAGAATAAGAACTCCAGAATACTTAATTGTGCTCATGAGGAACCTGTACCTAGTCCTAGAGGCAGTTGTTCAAACAGAATAAGGGGATACTGCATGGTTTAAAATCAGGAAAGCTGTGTGTCAGGTTGTATATTTTCACCATACTTATTCACTCAGGAGGCTGCTCAAATAATCTGAGAAGCTGGACTATACGAAGAAGAACTCGGCATCAAGATTGGAGGAAAACTCAATACAACCTACAGTATGGAGACGATGCAACTTTGTTTGCTGAAAGAGAAGAGGAGTTGAAGCACTTATTGATGAAGATCAAAGACCACAGCCTTCAGTATGAATTGCACTTCAACATAAAGAAAACAAAAATCCTCACAACTGGACCAATAAGCAACATCATGATAAACTGAAAAAAGATTGAAGTTGTCAAGGATTTCATTTTACTTGGATCCACAATCAATGCCCATGGAAACAGCAGTCAAGAAATCAAACTGCATATTGCATTGGGCAAATCTGCTGCAAAAGACCTCTTTATAAAGTGTTTAAAAAAAAAAAAAAAAAAAAGATGTCACTTTGAGGACTAAGGTGCCCCTCACCCAAGCTATGGTATTTTCAATTGCCTCATATGCATGTGAAAGCTGGACAATGAATAAGGAAAACCAAAGAATTGATGCCTTTGAATTGTGGTGTTTGCAAAGAATATTGAATATACCATGGACTGCCAGAAGAATGAACAAATTTTTCTCGGAAGAAGTACAGCCAGAATGTTCCTTAGAAACAAGGAGGTGAGACTTCGTCTCACATTTTGGACATGTGATCAGGAAGAACCAATCCCTGGGGAAGGACATTATGCTTGGTAAACTGGAGGGTCATTGAAAAAGAGGAAAACCCTCAACGAGATGGATCATCCACACAGTGGTTGCAACAATGGGCTCAAGCATAGCAAGGATTGTGAGGCTGGTGAAGGACAGGGCAGTGTTTTGTTCTCTTTAACACAGGATCACTATGACTCAGAACAGACTTGACGACACCTAACAACAACTTGTAATGGAATGACAAGTACATAACATAAATTATGTTATGAAAACAGCCTTTCTACTTAAACATTTTATATTATGAAACATTAACTTTGCAAAATCATCTTTTGCTCAAAAGTAGCATTTCTCACTTTAAACCCTGGTTTATTTTGTAAGTAAGGATTATTATAATGCCTAGTTACATCTATAACATAGGGAAATGCTGGTATATATGTAGAGAAAATATTTATAGCACTTTAAAATGCAATTGCATAATTTTCACACGTAGAATTTGCATACGTATGTGATAATGATCAGCAAAAAGAACATTTCCTGGCAATTAGGGTGTGATAAAAATAAGGACAGTGAAGTCTGGTTACCTTTGCCAAGAGGCTATTTTTAGTATCCTAGGAAATATCTCCTCATCAGTAGTGACTGGTATTAGAAATGTTGGCAAAAAACTTAAACAAACATACTTAAGTGTGTAGTAAGGTTATACTGAAGTAAGGATTCCCTGAAAATGAAGTACATTAAGAAATGCTGGCTGTTCTTCACTGAAGGATTTTTCAACCAGCACACGATTGACATTTTGGGCCAGAATTTTTTTTTTTTTTTGGGGGGGACAGCTGTTCTGTGCATTGTAGGACATTTAGCAGTATCCTTGGCCTCTACAAGGAGCCCTAGTGGTGCAGTGGTTAAAACACTTGGCTGCAAACCAAAAGGTCAGTGGTTTGAACCTACCTGCTAGTCTGTGGGAGAAGGATGTGGCAGTCTGTTTCCATATAGATTTACTGCCTTGGAAACCCTAGGGGGAAGTTCTACTCTGTCCTACAGGGTCACTATAAGTTGGAATGGACTTGACGCCAGTGGGTTTTTTTTTTTTTTTTTTTTGGTGTTTTGGGCTCTACCCACTCGATGCCAGTAGCACCCATCTCCCACCATTGTAACAACCCAAACTGTCTCCAGATGTTCCTGAGTGCCCCCTGCAGGCAAATGATGCTGATTGAGATGAACTGTTGCAGAGCCTTAAAGACATCCTTCAACTGCCTTTAATGCAATGTATTCCATTCTGCCTAGCACACAAATTGCTCCTTGATTGGAAGCTAGAATTTTAGGAGGAAGAATAAAGGTTTACTTCAGACAGAAATACACTCTTCCTATCTTCTGCGGGCTCTCATAACTATCTTCTAAATTTCCAAACACTTTGTAAGAAGAAGGAAAGAATTTACAACTATCTTTTAATTGTCATTGTTACTTTCTTCAGAGGAGACTAAAAGGAAAAATAGGTATAGGGAGAAAGAAAAAAAAATCTTTCCCCCCTTTATGTATTCAGACTTTTGCAGACCTCAATGACACCCATTTCAATGTCTTAAGGGGCCTCAGCATTCAGTTTTCCTTACTAGGAAAGTGTCCAATAGGAACAGTTTCTCTAGTTTTAAATAAATTAAAAAATAAAAGACATATCACTCATTTACAGAATTAGACATTTTTAGGGTAGGTCATATTAAAGACTCACAGTAGTAGTAATAATCACATATATATGCATATATATGTATATATATAATAAGCATTCAAATAATGTATGTTGTTTTAAATGCTTCTCAAATATTAACTCATTTCTTCCTCGCAATAAACCTATAAAGTAAGTACATTTATTATCCTATTTTACAAATGAAAAAACTGAGGCACAAGAGATTCTAACCTGTGAGTCAGGATTCAAATCTGGGCATTCTGGCTCTAGAATCAGTGTGCCGTGATTACTCCAGGAAGCCTTTCACTGTGTTATGCTTTCTCTCAATAGAAAATATCCATGCCAAGCATTGTGGAACAATGCTTTGTATGTATTATCTCATTTAATTCTCACTACAATTGTACGAGGTAGGTATTATTATTTTTCAAATGTTTACAGATAAGGAAAAGAAAGCTTAAGAAGTTAAGCTCCTTGCCTGTCCACACATTCAATACATGGTGTAACTCATTACTGAAATCTAGGTCTCTATGACCCCAAAACCATTTACTTCTATGGATCTTATTTTTTCTTTAAATTTAGAGTACTTGATTAGATCACTTTTAAGACCTTGTCCAGCTCTAGAGGTGTATACGTTGACATTATAGAATGCTCTTCAATAAAAATTCAACCTCAGTATTAGGATGAATTTACCAAACATTTTTTTATCTTGTACCCATTTAGTCTCATTTTGTTTTATGGGCCTGTTTAATCTTTGGCTGAAGGTTGAATCTCAGGAGCTCATTACTGAGCTAAAAAGGGTGTCTGAGGGCCATACTCTCGGGGTTTCTCCAGTCTCTGTCAGGCCAGTAAGTCTGTTTTTTTTTTTTTTAATTAGAATTTTGTTCTACATTTTTCTCCAGCTCTGTCCGGGACCCTTATTGTGATCCCTGTCAGAGCAGTCAGTGTTTGTAGCCGGGCACCATCTAGTTGTGCTGGACTCAGTCCAGTGGAGGCTGTGGTAGTTGTGGTCCATTAGTCCTTTGGACTAATCTTTCCCTTGTGTCTTTAGTTTTCTTCATTCTCCCTTGCTCCTGAAGGGGTGAGACCAGTGGAGTATCTTAGACGGCCACTCACAAGCTTTTAGGACCCCAGAGATACAAAATATTGATAAACTCAGTTTATGTGAGCAATAGAGCACAGAAACAAGGCATAATAAACATGAGAATTAATTTGCTGAATTTTACTTATACAAGCATTTGGATTCCTTTTATTTCCCTGTGATTATTTGTTGATTAGTAATATTGTGAGAAGATTTCTGTAAATAAACTAACTATAGCTAATGCTACTTGTCTTGGTGATGATGTGAAATTTTATAGACTTAATATTCCATACTTAAAGAATGCACTTAATATTTTATAAATTTTGGTCAATTGTCCATAAATGAATTCACCAACAGCCCAAATTATTACAATCTGGATCACTGAGTGCCTTTCTTGAAAAAGCAAAAGAGGGCATTTAGGACTTTATGATCAAGACTCAGGATATTATTATATGTTGAATGATTAAAGGAAGGAGGAATGCATAAGCCAAAGAGAATGTTCAGCCTTGCCATAAAACAGCTTGAGAGCAGAGGTCTGCAAAGGAAGGAGTGGGACAAACTGGGCACCAAAACCAAAATTAAAAACAAAATACCGGTTGCTGTTGAGTGGATTCCAACTCACAGTGACCCTGTAGGACAGAGTAGGAATGCCCCATAGGATTTCCAAGAAGCAGCGGGTGGATTCGAACTGCTGACCTTTTGGTTAGCAGCTGGACTCTTAACCACTGCACTACCAGGGCTCCAAGGTAGGGCTGCCACAGCAACTGGTTAAAAAGTTCAGAGGCTACCCAAAAGGTCAGTAGTTCGAATCCACCAGCTACTCCTTGGAAACCCTATGGGGCAGTTCTACTCTGTCCTATAGGGTTGCTATAAGTCTCAATCAACTCAAAGGCATGGGGGAATAGTCCCTAGAGGATTTAAAACAATAATAAAAATGATTAAAGGTAGCACTAATTTTTATTAACACCATGGAAAGGCAATTCTAAACAATGACAATAATAAAATACTTCTCTCAAAAGAAATCTGTTAGTCTAAGTTCTAAACAATCTTTGTCTTTCCTGCTAAGTTGTGAAAGTTAATGCATTCTTATTACTTTAAGAAATATTTCATACTACATCACACGTTTTGGAAAATTCCCAGTTATATTGCTCTCCTCCTCCCCAACACACAGGTATAGACTCAGCTATAGATGCTGTTTTTGAAAATGATATTTAAGGGTTCATAATCATTGGAGATTGCATCTGGTGCAGCTCAGGTCTCTCACCACTGTGGCACAAGATATTCTTGCATTTAAACAATCGTTTTAAATAAGAAGCTAACAGTAATTGTAGCACTAAGAAGCTCTGATGGTGCTGTGATTAAGAGCTTGGTTGCTAGTCAAAACGTCAGCGGTTCAAACCACCTAGCTGCTGCAGGGAGAAAAATATGGTAGTCTGCTTCCATAAAGATTATAGGGGGCCCTATGAGGAAGTTCTATGCTGTCCTATAGGGTCACTATGAGTCGGAATCGACTCGATAGCAACAGAGTAAAACTAAGAAACAGAAGTTGACTCACTTTAAATCTGTCATTCTGTTTGACAGCTTGGAGTTTTTATTGGCCTTTAAAAGTTTTGGATATCTGGAAGCTGCTAGAATGAAACTTAAAGAAACAAAAGTATGGTTAGTATCTTAATTTCTGGGATTTACCATGAAATTGGATTTTGATAAATCTCTGCAAAACTAATCCTTAGATTTAAGACTTTCTCCAAGTATGTGTATGTTTGAGGATTCACGCGAAGGAAACTTTTAAAATTTGAAAGGAATAAAAAGTGTTCTTTTGATCAAGATTCTTCTACAGGATCTTTGATCAAAATATTCAGTAATGGTAGCCGGGCACCACCCAGTTCTTCTGGTCTCATGGCAAAGGAGGCAGTTGTCCATGGAGGCAATTAGCCATACATTCCACTTCCTCCTGCTGTTCCTGACTCCTCTGTCCTTTTGCTCCAGGAGAATAGAGACTAATTGTACCTTGGGTGGCCTGGACGCTTGCAATTTTTTAAGACACCAGGCACTACAAAACGAATTAGGAGGCAGAACAGAAGCACTAACGTGGTATTAGACCAATTAACTGGGATGTCCCATTAAATGTTGACCCTAAACCTCCAAACCAAGAAACCAAATCCCATGAGGTATTTGGCTATACATAAGCAGTCTCAGCACCTGTTCTTTTTTGTTGCTGTTGTAAATATATCTTTCACGCAACTTTTGCCAACTCCGCTTTTTACAGGTGTACAATTTATTGACAGCAATTACGTTAATCAGCTGTGCAACCCGACCCTTAATCAATGTGATTTTTTCATCACCTTAAACCGAAACTCAGTTCTCCATAAGCAATAATCCCCTGGGAGAATGCAGAACAGAATTTCAAATTCGTATGGAATTCAGAATTTCTGAAGCCATGGAGGCTGGATGAATATCTAAAACTATTGCTCTGAGATAATCTTTAAGCCTTAAACCAAAAATATCCCCTAAAATCTTTTTAAAACTAAACAATAGTTTAGTTCAACTATTAAAGAATGTCTTCCTCAAGCATTGTGCTCTTTCAAGAACAGTTTATATGGGATCAAATTGACAACAGCAACCAGAAAGATTAGATAGGAAACAGGGAGCAGTGACTTTATGTTAGTGAGGGAGGAACAATTCAGAAAAAGAGGGTGAGAATGGTTGCACAACTTAAAGAATGTAAACAATGTCACAGCATTGTACATGTAGAAATTGTTTAATTGATGTATGTTCTGTGTATATATTGTCAACAAAAAAATGTATTTTTTTTTTTTAAAAAGTATTCTTTTATCACTATGAGGGACAATAGGTTGAAAAATCTGTATTGAACTTGTCTTTTGAATACTGTCTGTTGAACCTGAATATGTGAAGAAGATCAAGTTTGACAGAGATAATGACAGATTTTCAAATCTTAAGTCTCAAAACCAGAAGCTGTGATTTTTGCAACAGACCCATATGTAGGTGTATGTTTTTTCTTCTTTTATCAAAGCATACATTAATGTAATGTTTAAAAGTATTAGGCAAATATTCCGTTTTCTTTTAAATGCCTTAATATTTTATTTTTATATAATTCCAAATATAAGTTGCATAACACTTTTTCACTGATTTTATTTCTTTTTGGGCCATTATCTTTTTGTTTTTGTTAAACTTTATGTTTACTACTAAAACAATTTTGTAATATAAAGGCACAGGTATTAAAAATGAGGTATTTTAGGTATCAATTCACTTGGTTTGACATTGCTTGAAATTAAAAAAAATAAAATGAAACAAAGCTGATTTCTAATAATTTTTGGAGGCGCACTTTGACTCATTTGGAAAAAAAAGGTTGTAGCCAGTAGTATGCATGCAAAAGATACGTTTATCACTTGAGGAGAACATTTCTCTCTCCTTGAATGAGTTCAGTAAGAAGCTGTGATAACTTCAGGGGGTTAATGTAGAGGAGATTCATACACACACAAAGAAATTGTACTAAATGATCTTTCAAATCTGAGTTTTAACTCCTAAGGCAAAGCATTTCTTTGCTGAGATTTACTGATGTCAGAGAAAAATATAATTGTGTACCAACGTAAATGGGGTACACTTCTTGTCAGGTAAATCTTGCTAACTCTTTTTCCTCTAGTGCTATTGAATATAAAACACCTAGGTATATTTCTCAGAAGGACTATAACCAAACCAAACAAAACAAAACACCCATTGTGGAGTCCATTCCAACTCATAGCGACCCTATAGGACAGCGTACATCTGCCCCCTAAGGGCTTCCAAGTCTGTAATCTTCATGGAAGCGACTGCCACGTCTTTCTCTCCTCGGAGAAGCTGGTGGGTTGGAACCATGGAACTATTGATTAGCAGCTGAGCACTTAATCACTGTGCCACCAGGGTTAAGCCCTGTATTCACCCAAGGACATCAAAAAAAGTAACATCACATTTGCATTGTGACTAAAAATATTAAAAGCAAACTCTAAAGTTTAGTTGATTGTATTGAATGTCAACAACTCCTTAACATTAAAAGCATACAGCATAACATAAAGTAATAGCTTTAGCTATAATTTTTCTATTCTGTATTCTATTTATTTTGAATCCACCATGCACTCCTTGGAAACCCTATGGGGGCAGTTCTACTCTTGACTTCACAGCAATGGGTTTTGTTTTTTTTTTGGTGTATTCTATTTACAGTCTAGGAGATCTCCTTATCAAGGGGACTAGACGTAGTTTCAGCTTATCCTTGAGAAGAAGATTTCAGTTTCCTGCCAGTCTATGTGATTATTCAAACAAGACAGTCATATCCTCCTATGGGAACCAGGGGGCACCTAACTCTCTTGCTAGTGCAAAACTTGCCTTCTATGGTCACTGGCTGTTCCCTCTGTTCGCAAGTGCAACCCCCATGTGGTCCTGCATGGTATGCCATGTTGCCCCACCCTGGGCTGTGAGAATATACATACATACCTCATTTTATTGCGCTTCAATTTATTGCCTTTAGCCGCTATTGTGTTTTTTTACAAATTGAAGGTTTGTGGCAATCCTGCCTCCAGTAAGTCTATCGGCTCCATTTTTCCAACAGCATGTGCTCACTTCGTGTCTCTGTGCCACATTTTGGTAATTCTTGCAATATTTAAAACTTTTTCATTATTATTATGTCTGTTATGGTGATCTGTGATCAGTGATCCTTGATGTTACTATTGTAATTGTTATTATAGCTACTCCAGTGAACACACAAATGATAAGAAAGTGAAACAGACTTGTTGCTGATACAGAGAAAGTTTTAGTGATCTGGATAGAAGATCAAACCAGTCACAACATTCCCTTAAGCCAAAGCCTAATCCAGAGCAAGGCCCTATCTCTCTTCAATTTTATGAGGGCTGAGAGAGGTGAGGAAGCTGCGGAAGAAAAGTCTGAAGCTGGCAGAGGTTGGTTCCTGAGGTTTAAGGAAAGAAGCCATCTCCATAATGTGAAAGTGCGAGGTGAAGCAGCAAGTGCTGACGTAGAAGCTGCAACAAGTTATCCAGATGATCTGGCTGAGATAACCGACGAAGGCGGCTACACTAAACAACAGATTTTCATTGTAGATGAAACAGTCTTATATTGGAAGAAGATGCCATCTAGGACTTTCATAGCTAGAGAGAAGCATTAAACAGTAGAACCATTGTTAGTAATAAGCGTGAATGTGTGTGTGTGTATACCAAACCAAAACCCATCGCTGTCGAGTCAATTCCTACTCCTAGCAAGCCTATAGGACAGAGTAGAACTGCCCCACAGGGTTTCCAAGGCTGTGATCTTTACGGAAGCAGATTGCCACATCTTTCTTCTGCTCAGCAGCTGGTGGGTTTGAACTGCCCAACTTTCAGTTAGCAGCCGGGTGCTTAACTGCCACGCCACCAGGCCTCCTTTATATACACACACATGTGTATACTTTTATATGTATATATATATATCTACTGGTTCTAATTTTTTTTTATTATAAGGTGTTTTTATGAAGGGACAAGTAATTTCCAATCTTTATTTTTCTAAGTTAGCTGTGCATCTCACTTAAAAAAAAACCTTCTCTGTAAACTTCGTTAGTTAACTGTGTTAACTTTGTTAGTCAATCTGTATGTATTCTAGACTGAGTGTTACTTTTTATTATATGTGACATGATCAGAGGCAAAAATAATTTGTGGCTCCTCAGTCATGTGCAATAACCATTTCACATCAAAAAGCAAACAACCAATCAGATTTTTACTACTACATGGTTCATGAAAAATGTGGTTACTAGACTTGCAGCAGCAAGCAAGCATGAAATACAATATTGTTTGACATTGTAGAATTGTTTGATGCGGGGAGGAGGGAAAATAAAAGACATATTTTTAAAAGAAAAAGGAGTGGAGATGTTGGTAGAAAGAAAATCCCTGGGAAAAATAAAAGTCTCTGAGAAATGGACTTGTTACAGGCCTAGGATCTGCTGGTGATTCCCTGAGATGCTGGTACATGCAGTTGACCAAACAGTAATTAGTAAACTAAAGATTGTAACTCTGCTGGCCATTCAGTTCTCCCCAGAATAGACTGGGGATGTGTGGAAGTGACAGCATCAATTTTATTAGGCAGGAGTCTTGAAAATCTTTACACAAGTCCTGCATTTTGATCATATTTCTCCAATTATGTATAAGAACATACTTAAAAGTACCTTCTGAATTGAAAGTTAGACAGGATTGAAGTTGTATAAAATCACTGAGAAGAACTGGGTTTAATACTACCTAACTCACTGAGGAAATACACAAGACAGAGAATTTGATTCAGGAAATACTTTAAAGCAGAGAAGCTCTGAAAGTTTGTAAAGACAATAAAGGCGGAGGGGGGAAGCTTTTATTTTTCTCTCTAATGGTTGTAAAGTGTGTGAACATAATTAAAATATTTTTTCTAGGACAGCTGGGTGAGAAGGTAGAGGGACATCTGTCATGGAAAAAGAAATACATTCAAATAATTGGCTGCATGAGTTGTTTAAAAAAATTGCAGTTCAACAATTATGAGGCTAAAAGTTGTTTCCAGTATGAAAGCTGTCAGTTCCCAAGTAAATAATTCTTGATGACTGCGATCATTTTAAAAAATTATCCATACCCTGGCGAACTGTGTGTACAAACAAACACGCACACACAAACATTGCCTTGGAGTCAATTCCAACTCATAGCGACTCTGTAGGGCAGAGAGCTTCCCTCATAGGATTTCCAAGGCTGTAATCTTTAAGAGAGCGGAGGCCTGGTGGGACAGTGGTTAAGTGCTTGGCTACTGACTCAAAGGTTGGCAGTTGGAAGCACAAGCTGCTCGGCAGCAGAAAGATGTGACAGTCTGCTTCAGTACAGATTTATAGCCTTGGAAACCCTACAGGGAAGTTCTACTTTGTTCTGTAGGGTCCTTATGAGTCGGAATGGACTCCATCTTGATGGGTACGAGTAATCTTTAGGAAGCAGACTGCCACGTCTTTCTCCCATGGAATGGCTGGTGGGTTAGAACTGCCAACCTTTCTGTTAGCAGCCAAGTGCTTCACCACTGTGCAACCAGGGCTCCTTAAACACACACCAGTTGCCTCAGAATTAGAAGCAGCAATAAGACTGCTAGGATTAGGACTTTACTATTTTATCCGATTGGGTCATAAACACGAGACACATGGTGCTGGCAATTGAAAGCCATTATTATTATTTATAGAAGGTAAACAATAAACAATAGGAACAGGTTTTAGGTGAACAGATTCCCTCCACTCCTATGAGTACCCTACTTAGCATTATAGGTGAGAAATCCACTTAGGTTTACATTTAAGCGACCCACTCACCCTTCCCAAATTACTCTTGTCTGTTTCTGTGTCACCTGCAGGCATGCTGTGGACCAGTTGTTAACAGATGTCTCTCTCTTTCTGTCTCTCAGCAGGTATGTTGTCAGCTCAGGTCAGGTGTGGTGTGGCTGTGTTAGTCTCTCTATCTCTCTGACTTTTCTTGGCCAGGTCTGCTGCTCTGTGCTTGCTGGTCCAGCTCTCAACCAGCAACTAAAGGATAACCCTGGGCCAATGCAAAAGTTTATGGGCAATCCCTATATAGTGTATGCCCAAGCCTCTGCTCCGTTGGCCACCTCCTGACAAGAGGCACCCAGCTCTACTCCATGGGACTGCTTTGCCCACTGCCACTGTCTGCTAGTCTTGTGGTTCCCACACTCATCCCACAGCCTCCATTCGCTGCCCTTTGGCTCTGCTGTGCTTGCTGCCACTTCAGGCTTCAGTGTTATCAGCTAAGAGAGTGTTACCAGCTCAGTGTTACAGCCTTTGATCTGTATAACAGCTCTTCTAGAAGGTTCTCAGCAGAAGGCTTATGTTAAAGGACAAACTCTCCTCCTGGCTCTCCTTGTTCAGGAAGCCCCCAAAACATCTGTGAGTTTGGTTGCTTACATGGGAACACTCCTTGTCAGTTTCAGGGTGTATCTTTTGTAAACTGATCTATTCCTTAGGCTGATTGCAAACCAACCAATTCTATTGGGTGAATTTGCAAGCCTTTTATGCAGATAGTAAATCGACCAATCTGTGCAAGTTGTTTATGTGGTTAGTAAACTGACAAATCCCTGCAAGCTACTTAGGTAGATAGTACACTCACCACACCTTGCAAGGTTAAGGTCTGACCCACTCATTTTGGGAGAATTACAAATACAGGGGCAAAAAGGTCATATAAAACAAAACCATTGCACCACATCTGGTAAATTAGCTAGATGAGTGTGTACAAGTGTGAAGCTACTTCCAAAACTGTAATTTTTCCAGTAAATAATGCATAGACATTTGCTTGTATAAAGGCTAAATTTATAATTGCATTGCTTTTCCACTAAGCTGCATATTTAATTGAAAGAATATTTATTGCAAACGTACTATCAAGGTGCAGTTACATTTCATTGGTAGAACTTGCAGCTGCATTATTAGAATAAAATTAAACAAAAAGTATCCAATAAAAAATTCAAAATGTTAGCTGTCATTGTTGCTGTTGTTGTTACATACCAGCCAGTCAGTTCCCATCCATAGCAATCCCAGGCACAACAGAATGAAACACTGCCCAGTCCTGTGCCATCCGCACAGTCGTTGCTATGTTTGAACCCATTGTTGCGGCTACTGTGTCGGTTCATCTCTTTGAGGGTCTTTGTCTTTTTCACTGACCCTCTACTTTACCAAGCATGATATTCTTCTCCAGGGACCGGTTCGTCTTAATAACATGTCCAAAGTACATGAGATGAAGTCACACTATCCTTGCTTCTAAGGAGCATTCTGTCTGTACTTCTTCCAAGACAGATTTATTTGTTCTTTTGGCAGTCCATATTATATTCAATATTTTTTCTCCAACACAAAATTTCAAAGGCATCAATTCTTCTGAGGTCTTCTTTACTCATTGCCCAGCTTTTGCATGCATATGAGGTGATTGAAAATACCATGGCTTGGGTCTGGCACATCTTAGTCCTCAAAGTGACATCTTTGATTTTCATCACTTTAAAGAGACATTTTGCAGCAGATTTGCCCAATGCAATATGTCGTTTGATTTCTTGATTGCCGCTTCCATGGGTGTTGATTATGGATCCAAGTAAAATGAAATCCTTGGTAACTTCAGTGTTTTCTCCACTTATCATAATGTTGCTTATCGGTCCAGTTATGAGTATTTTCTTTTTCTTTGTGTTGAGGTGTAATCCATACTGAAGGCTGTAGTCTTTGATCTTCTTCAGTAAGTGCTTCAAGTCCTCTTCGCTTTCAGAAAACAAGATTGTGTCATCTGAATATAGCAGGTTGTTTGTGAGTCTTCCTCCAATCCTGATGCCACATTCTTCTTCATATAGTCCAGCTTCTCAGATTATTTGCTCAGCATACAGATTGAATAAGTATGGTGAAAGGATACAACCCTGCCTCACACTATTCCTGAGTTAAAACCAGGCAGTATCCCCTTGTTCTGCTCAAAAGATTGCCTCTTGGTCTATCTACCGGCTCCTCATGAGCACAATTAAGTGTTCTGGAATTCCCATTCTTCGCAACATTATCCATAATTTGTTATGATCCACATAGTCAAATGTCTTTCCATAGTCAATAAAACATCTTTCAGGTATTCTGTGCTTTAAGCCAAGATCCATCTGACATCAGCAATGATATCCCTGGTTCCAAGTCCTCTTCTGAATCTGGCTTGAATTTCTGGCAGTTCACTGTAGATGTACTGCTGCAACTGCTTTTGAATGATCTTTCGCATAATTTTACTTGCATGTGATATTAGTCATATTGTTCGATAATTTCTGCATTCCATTGGATCATCCTTTTTTGGAATGGGCACAAATATTACAAATTAATTTACCTTGTGTTACTTTGGTGGGAAACATCAGGAGTTTAACAATGGGAAGCATTTTTAAAGACTTCAGGAAGGGGACTGCTTTTAGGCGGCTATTTAAGGATTAGGTAAGCAGGCATCATGCTGTTCTGAGTGGGGTGGGAGTGGCTGGAGGGATCTTGGGGAAAGGGAGGTCAAGCTTGTGAGCATTGGGGTGATCTCATTTTACAGTAGCATGGGTTTGTTTCAAGATACAGAAAAAGTAAGTGTTTAGAAGCAAATATAGTGGAAGATGATGAATGCACTCACTGGGAGATTGTATTCAATTTTGAAGCAATTAAAAAAACTGAAATTTTGAACAGAAGGATGTGAAATGTTGATACTCTGAGATTATTTGCATAGGATCGGCTTGGCTGGGGAAACAGTTGACCCAGATTTTCACTACTGGAGTTCCTCTTATCTCATCTAAAAAATCATGTATGTTTGCATTTGTTGATGTGTGTCTGAATGCGCAATACTTTGAGATTGAAAACTAATAGCCCTCTAAACTAGGCTTTCCTATTTGACACTTCTGATAGGGATTTTGGACTTGGAGGCTGAACTTTTCCAATTCTTTCCTGCATCAGTATTCATTTTTGTCGCTTAAAATGCACTGATCATACATTAATTTACTTTCATCTGTTAAAAATATACAATGGACTTTATCTCTTATAGTTTGCTGTTATCTTTACTATTATTATTACTACTACTACTACAAATACTACTACTATTATTTACTTACTCTGTCATCTCTTTTGCGATCATATTAGAATATACTTATATTTTTGGTGTGCTTAAGCATGAATATATTTCCACATGATTCCAGATTAAAACAACATTAAAGATTGTCTTTGCTCCGAACCATGGAAGTGGAAGGATTTTCCTGCAGTTTGCTCTAGTAAGGCCCTTTATTCTCTGCTGAGTGATCAGTTTAAATCCACAGATAGTCTTCCTGACCCTAAAAACGGAACTCTGTTTTCAGAAAATTTTTAAAAATTGAATGATTTTCAATTTTTCACATAAAATAAAAGCTTTGGCAACCCAGAATTTAGAATTAATCCTCTTTTTTTCGTATCTCACTCAATGGAGCAGGGAAGTCATACTCAAAGAAGGCTCAGTAGTTACTGAGGTAAGTTGTTCTATTTAGACCAGCAATTTCTAGTAGAAATATATTGCGAACTTCCGATGAAATTTTAAGTTTTCTAGTAACCACAGTAAAAACAAACAAACAAAACAAAAACAATACTAAAAATAGGTGAAATTGATTTTAATAAGTTTTATTTAAATATTATGTAAATTTTATCATTTAACATGTAACCAATATAACAATTACTAATGAGACATTTTACATTGTTTTGTTCATGCTGAGTCTTTGAAACTAGATCTCTACTTTTAACTTACTTGACATCTTAGTTCAGACCAACTGTATTTCAAGTGCTACAGTATAATTCTAGATCATGTCACCATTTCATAGAAGAATAAAAACTCATGTACTGATTGAGGTATTAGTGCCTTTGCAGTCTATAAATAAGACAATTATTGAATTTATATTTCTGCTTCGGATCATGTGAGACAAAGAACTTGATTTGGCCTTAGTCTTTGGTTCCTGAAAGATAACCCTTGAAATTTCCTGGGTAATCAAAGTACCTTTGTTATCTAAATCTGCCAGACACATCTGTGAATTTGTGCAAAGGAGTGGGGGCTACACAGACCACTTCTAGTCAGTTAATCTCAGGAAGGGAGGGAGGCCTGATTCAATCAATCATAACTACACAATGAAGCCAATAAAAGGTCTTTGGACATATGTTGTTGTTAGGTGCCATCGAGTCGGTTCCAACTCGTAGTGACCCTACGTACAACAGAACAAAACACTGTCCAGCCCTGTGCCATCTTCACAATTGTTATGCTTGAGCCCATTGTTGCAGCCACTGTGTCCATCCATCTTGTTGAGGGTCTTCCTATTTTTCGCTGACCCTCTACTTTACCAAGCATGATGTCCTTCTCCAGGGACTGATCCCTCTTGAAAACATGTCCAAAGTATGTGAGACAAAGTCTCGACATCCTTGCTTCTAAGGAACATTCTGGTTGTACTTCTTCCAAGACAGATTTGTTTATTCTTTTGGCAGTCCATGGTATATGAAATATTCTTCACTAACACCAAGGCAGAAGTTCCCAGGCTGTGCAAAATTCCACTGCCTTAACCAGCTTGTTTGGCACACCCCATAGCTTTACATTAGAATCCTGGTTCCTTTGCTTGGCTTGCCCCATAACTTTACATTAAAATCCTGGCGATGCATGAAGTTATATGTAAACCCCACTGCACCTGTGTAGTATCATTAAAATGTTGCTGATTTAACTTGTATGAACTTTCTACTTGTACACCCCTTAAAAGTGACTTTTCCCCTCGTCCTCACAAAGCAGCCCCAACTGCTCCTTTCCTCTCCTTTATTGGCTGAGATGAGTCGCACTGAGCAGAACCTGAGGTTTCCACCTGGCAACAACACCATAATTCAAAGGCGTCAATTCTTCTTCAGTTGTCTTTATTCACTGTCCGACTTTCATATGCATATGAGGCAATTGAAAATACCATGGCTTGTGTCAAGCACACCTTAGTCCTCAAAAGTCCTGTAAAGAGGTGTTTTGCAGCAGATTTGCCCAATGCAATAGGTCCTTTGTTTTTCTGACGCTGCTTCCATGAGCATTGATTATGGATCGAGGTAAAGTGAAATCCTTGACAATTTCAATCTTTTCTGCATTTATCATGATGTTGCTGATAGGTCCAGTTGTGAGGACGTTTGTTTTCTTTATATTGAGGTGTAATCCATACTGAAGGCTTTGGCCTTTGGTCTTCATCAGTAAATGCTTCAAGTCCTCTTTGATTTCAGCAAGCAAGGTTGTGTCATCTGCATATAGCAGGTTGTTAATGAGTCTCCCTCCAATCTTGATGCCACGTTCTCTTCATACAGTTCAGCTTCTTGGATTATTGGCTCAGCATGCGGATTAAATAAGTAACAGTAATATAAATAAGAAATAATATAACCCTGGCACACACCTTTCCTGATTTTGAACTGCACAGTATCCCCTTGTTCTGTTCTAAGGACTAACTGTCTCTTGGTCTACGTACAGATTCCACAGGAGCACAATTCAGTTTTCTGTAATTCCCGTCTATTGTAATGTTATCCATAATTTGTTATGATCCACACAGTTGAATGCCTTTGCATAATCAAAACAACACAGGTAAACATCTTTCTGGTGTATATAGGTAACTGCAAGTATAAATAGTTTCTGGGAAATCTATGAGTCATTCCAGGGAATTAATGAAACCACAGGGGCAATGAGAGCCAGCAGGGGCTAGCATCTGTGTATTTGGTGGTTTGAGGGACTATGTCCTTTTAACTTGTGTCTTCTGACTTAGCTAGGGGTGTTTAGATCTGAGATGGGCTGCATAGGCACAAGATCTGAACAATGATGTCTTTTTAACTAGTGAGGTTCTAAACAGCTCTGCTTGGCTAGGATCGGAGAGAGAGTGCTGCTTGAGTGGCTGCTATGAGCATGAAGAAGTAGGAACATGAGGACTATGTTCATTTCCAGGATGGAATTGGATATGTGCAGACCTTTTCTGCACAATTAGCAATAAAGATGAAATTTGCTCACCTTGCCCTTTGTTTACTGCAGAGCTACATTATTGGAAAGATATTCTGAAGGAAAACTTCATACTGTATTCTTTCTACTGAATCAGTTTCAATAAAAATCGAGACAATAATGGGCCTTTTATTTTTTATTCTATTTTAGATGAAAGTTTACAGAACAAATAGTTTCTCATTAAACAGTTAGTACAAATATTGTTTTATGACAATGGTTAACAACTCCACAACATGTCAACACTGTCCCTTCTCAACTTTGGGTTCCCTATTACCAGCTTTCCTGTCCCCTCCTGCCTTCCAGTCCTTGTCCCTGGACTGTTGTGCCCCAATAGTCTCATTTTGTTTTATGGGGCTGTCTAATCTTTGGCTGAAGGGTGAACCTCAGGAGTGACTGCATTACTGAGCTAAAAGGGTATCTGGGGGCTATACTCTGGGGCTTTCTCAAGTCTCTGTCAGGCCAGTAAGTCTGGTCTTTTTTGTGAGTTAGAATTTTGTTCTACATTTTTCTCCAGCTCTGTCCACGACCATCTGTTGTGATCCCTGTCAGAGCAGTCAGTGGTGGTAGCTGGGCACCATCTAGTTGTACTGGACTCAGTCTGGTGGTGGCTGTGGTAATTGTGGTCCATTAGCCCTTTGGACTAATCTTTCCCTTGTATCTTGTTTCCTTCATTCTCCCTTCCTCTTGAAGGGGAGAGACCAGTGGAGTATCTTAGATGGCTGCTCACAGGCTTTTAAGAACCTACACGCTACTCACCAAGGTAGAATGGAGAACATTTTCTTTATAAACTATGTTATGCCAATTGAACTAGATATTCCCTGAGACCATGGTCCTCACAGCCCTTCGCCCAGCAATTAAGTCCCTCAGGGAGTTTGGATGTGTCTATGGAGCTTCCATGACCTTTCCTTGTACTAGTTGTACTGGCTTCCCCAGTATTGTGCACTGTCTTACCCTTCACCAAAGTTGCCACTTATCAATTATCTATTTAGAATTTACCCCTCCCACCCCTCCCATCCCTTGTAACCAAGAAAGATTGTTTCTTTTTGTGTGTAAACTTTTTCATGAGTTTTTACAGTAGAGGTCTGAAACAGTATTTGTCCTTTTGTGATTGACTTATTTCACTCAGTATAAAGTCCTCCAGTTTCATCCATGTTATGAGATGCTTCACAGATTCATCATTGTTCTTTATCTTTACATAATACTCCACTGTGTGTGAACACCATAGTTTGTTTATCCATTCATCTGTTGATGGACGTCTAGGTTGTTTCCATATTTTTGCTATTTTGAACAGTGCTGCAATGAACACGGGTGTGCATATGTCTATTTGTGTGACGGCTCTTATTTCTCTAGGATATATTCCTACGAGTGTGATTGCTGGATCGTATGGTATTTCTATTTCTAGCTTTCTAAGGAAGCTCCATATCATTTTCCAAAATTGTTGTATCATTTTGCATTCCCACCAGCAGTGCATAAGAGTTTCGATCTCCCTGCAGTCCCTCCAACATTTGTTGTTTCCAATTTTTTTTTCATTCATGCCAGTAATGCTGGAGTGAGATGGTATCTCATTGTGGTTTTAATTTGCATTTCTCTAATGGTTAGTGATCCTGAGCATTTCTTCATGTGTCTGTTGGCCCCTTGAATGTCTTCTTTGGTGAAGTGTATGCTCAGTTCCTTTGACCATTTTTTAATTGGATTATTTGTCTTTTTGTTGCAGAGGTGTTGGATTTTCTCGTAGAGTTTAGAGATTATACCTATGTCTGACTTGCAAGGTCCAAAAATTTTTTCTCAGTTTGTAGGTTCTTTTTAGTCTTTTGGTGAAGACTTTTGATGAGCATAAGTGTTTAATTTTTAGAAGATCGCTGTTATCTAGCTTGTCTTCTGGAGTTTGTGTGTTGTTGGTTGTGGTTTGTATCCTGTTATCTATTTTTTTCTTCTATCAACTGTATAGTTTTTGGCTTTATATATGGGTCTTTGATCCATTTTGAATTAGTTTTTGTATATGGTGTGAGGTATGGGTCCTGTTTCATTTTTTTGCAGATGGATATCCAGTTTTGCCAGCAC
>NW_004444110.1:5137558-5156182 GCF_000243295.1 Trichechus manatus latirostris
TTAATGCCATGTATTAAGGCCTGAAGTGTTGGTCCTATTTTTTCTTCTATGAACTTTATAGTTTTACACTTTATATTCAGGTCTTTGATCCATTTTGAAGTAGTTTTTGTATATGGTGTGAGGTATGGGTCCTGTTTCATTTTTTTGCAGATGGATATCCAGTTTTGCCAGCACCATTTGTTAAAAAAAGACTGTCTTTTTCATATTTAACGGAATTTGGGCCCTTGTCGAAGATCAGGTGACTGTAGGTGGATGAATTTGTATCTGTGTTCTCAATCCTGTTCCATTGGTCAGTGTATCTGTCGTTGTACCAGTACCAGGCTGTTTTGACTACCATAGCTGTATAGTAGGTTCTGAGGTGAGACAGTCCAAATCATCCTACTTTATTCTTCTTCTTCAATAGTGCTTTACTTATTCAGGGCTTCTTTCCTTTCTGTATAAAGTTAAAGATTAGTTTTTCCATCTCTTTAAGGAATGTTATTGGTATTTGAATCGGGATTGCATTGTATTTATAAATTGCTTTGGGTAGAAATGTCATTTTCACAATGTTGAGTCTACCTATCCATGATCATGGTATGTTTTTCCATTTATGTAGATCCCTTTGGGTTTCTTGCAGTATTGTTTTGTAGTTTTCTTTGTATAGGTCTTCTACATCCTTGGTTAGATTTATTCCTAAGTGTTTTATTTTTTTAAGGGCTATTATAAATGGTATTGTTTTCCTGATTTCCTTTTCATCATTCTCTTTATTGTCATTTAAGAATCCATCTGATTTTTGTATGTTTATCTGTATCTTGCTACTTTGCTGAATTTTTCTATTACTTCCAGTAGTTTTCTTATGGAGTCTTTGAGTTTTCTATGTATAATATCATATCATCTGCAAACAGGGGCAGTTTAACTTCTTCATTACCAATTTGGATGCCCTTTATTTTTTTTTTTCCTGCCTTATTGCTCTAGCTAGGACTTCAGGCACAATGTTAAATAGGAGTGGAGATAAAGGGCATCCTTGTCTTATTCCTGTTCTCAAGGGGAATGTTTTCAGCCTCTCTCCATTAAGAATGATGTTCGCCGTTGGTTTTGCATACATGCCCTTTATTACGTGGAGAAATTTCCCTTCTATACCTATTTTATTGAGAGTTTTTATCAGGAATGGGTTTTGGACTTTGTCGAATGCCTTTTCTGCGTCTATTGAGATGGTCATGTGATTCTTTCTTTCCTGTTATTTATGTTGATTTATTTTTTAAACATTGAACCATCCTTGTATACCTGGTATGAATCCTACTTGGTCATGGTGTATTATTTTTTGATATGATACTGAATTCTATTAGCTAGAATTTTGTTGTGTTTTTTGCATCTATATTCATGAGAGGTATTGGTCTGCAATTTTCTTTTTTTGTGGCTTCTTTGCCTGGTTTTGGTATCAGGGTTATGCTGGCTTCATAATATGAATTTAGAAGAGTCGTTTCCTTTTCTATGTTCTGAAATAGTTTGAGTAGTACTGGTGTAAGCTCTTCTATGAATGTTTGGTAGAATTCTCCAGTGAAGCCATCTGGGCCAGGGCTTTTTTTTTTGGGGGGGGGGAGTTTTCTTTATTACATTTTCAATCTCTTCTCTTGTTATTGGTCTGTTCAGATTTTCAGCATCACTTTGTTGTAGTGTTGGTAGGTAGTGTGTTTCTAGAAATTTATCCATTTCATCTAGGTTTTCAAATTTGTTGGAGTATTGTTTTTCATAATACTGTGTTATGATCCTTTTTATTTCAGTTGGGTCTGTTGTAAAGTCCCGTGTTTCATTTCCTATTTGGGTTATTTGCATCCTCTCTTGTTTTACTTTTGTCAGTCTGGCCCGTGGTTTGTCGATTTTGTTGATTCTTTCAAAGAACCAACTTTCGGTTTTGTTGATTCTTCCTTTTGTTTTTCTATTCTCTATGTCATTTATTTCTGCTCTCAACTTTATTATTTCCTTTCTTCTAGTGTCTGTGGGCTCTTTTTGCTGTTCTCTTTCTATTTGTTTGAGTTCTGTAGTTACTAATTTGGTTTTTTCCTTTCTTCTTTTTGATGTGTGCATCTTTTGTTATAAATTGTCCTCTGAGGACTGCCTTTGCTGTGTCCCAAAGGTTTTGGTATGATGTGTTTTCATTATGGTTTGATTCTAGGAAATTTTTGATTCTATCTCTAATTTCTTCTATTACCCAGTGGTTTGTAACCTGGGTATTGTTCAGTTTCCATGTAATTGTTTTTTTTTTCCCCTTGGTCTTCCTGTTATTAATTTCTACCTTGATGGCCTTGTGGTCAGAGAAGATACTTTGTATTATCTCAATAGTTTGGATCTTGTTGAAGATTGCTCTGTGGCCTAAGATGTGGTCTATTCTGGAGAACGTTCCACGTGCGTTGGAAAAGAATGTGTATTTTGCAGCTGTTGGGTGGAGGGTGGTATATATGTCTCTGAGGTCAAGTTGTCTGACTGTGGCTTTTAGGTCTTCTGTATCTTTGTTGAGCTTCTTTCTTGATGTTCTGACCTTCAACACACCGAGAGTGGTGCATTGAAGTCTCCTAGTATTATTGTGGAACTGTCAATTTCTCTTTTCAGTGCTGTTAGTGTTTGTTTTATGTATTTGGGAGCCCTGTCATTGGGTGCATAGATGTAGATGTGTATTATGGTTATGTCTTCATGATGGATCATCCCCTTAATCATTATATACATAGTGTCCTTTGTCTTTTATGGTGGATTTTGTTTTAAAGTCTATTCTATCTGAGATTAGTATTGCCACTCCTGCTCTTTTTTGGTAGCTGTTTGTTTGATATTTTTTTTTTCCGTCCTTTGATTTTTAATAAATTTACCTCTTTGTTTCTAAGGTGTATCTCTTGTAGACAGCATATTGATGTATTCTGTTTTTTTATCCATTCTGTCACTCTCCATCTCTTTATGGGTGCATTCAGGCAATTTACATTCAGTATAATTGTTGATATGTATGAGTTTACTGCTGTCATTTTGTAGTGCTTTTTTTTTTTTGTGGTGCCAATGTTTTCTTTGTTTCTCTTACCCTTCTGTGCTGACTTGCTTTTTTTGTGGATTTTTTTTTCATTTCTTTTGTTTTTGTAGGTTTTTGTTCTTACTGAGACTTTATGTTTTTCTTCATTATTTTGATGACTAGGTTTGTTAACTTTCTTTACGTCTACCTTGAAATTTACCCTTATATTCCTAGGTTTGAACAGTCTATTTTTACTTGGTTTCGCTTTGCTTTCCTCTCCATTATAAGGTTTTATACGTACACCATTTATTCCCTCTTTTATTGTTCTGATGTTGTTTTCATTTTCAGATTAACCTGTACTGGTTCCCTGTTGTAATTCTTTTGGTTTTGGATAATCCTTGAGAGTTCATTTCCTAGGTTGATATCTGGCTGGTACAATTTTACATCCTAGATTCAGCCTGTGGTCTAATGGTGTTTGTTCTCAGATAGGACTCCCTTTAATAATTCTTGTAAGTTTGGTTTGGTTTTACATAGTTCCTTAATTTAATATTTATCAGGAAACGTCCTAATTTCACCACCATCTTTGAATGAGAGTTTTGCAGGATATATTTTTCTTGCTTAGCAATTTTTTTTTTCTTTCAGGGTTTTATATATGTCATCCCGTTGCCTTCTTGCCTGGGTGGTTTTTGCTGAATAATCCGAGCTTAGTCTTACTGTTGCTCCTCTGTATATGACATTGTTTTCCTCGAGCTACTCTCAGGATTCTTTGTCTTTTGTTTTAGTGAGTGTGATTATGATACGCCTTGGTGATTTTCTTTTGAGGTCTATCCTATATGGGGTTGATCGAGCTTCTTGGATGGTCAGCTTTTCATCTTTCATGATACTCGGGAAGTTTTCTGTCAGCAGTTCTTCATTGATCCTATCTGTGTTTTCTGTTTTCTCCCTCTGTTCTGGAACTCTGATAACTTGCAAATTTTTGCTTTTGTTTGTATCCCACATAATTTTCAGGGTTTCTTCATTTTTATTTGTTCTTTTTTCTGATTTTTCCTTAGAGTTGTATCCAAGTGTTTGTGTTCAATTTTGCTGATCCTGTCTTCCATCATTTCACACCTGCTTCTCAGCTCTTTATGACACTGTTCATTTCTGAACTCTTGTTGTTTATTTTTCAGATTTCTAATTGTTGTTTTTACATAATTTCTAGTTGTGAATTTATTTTGGCATTTTGTTCCTGTATTATTTTCCTGAATTCTTCCATTTTTTGTCTGTATTTTCTATGACTTTGTCTATTTTTTCCTCATTTTTGTCTGCTTTTTGCTCAACTCTTGGATAGCTCTGAATATTAGAGATTTTAATTCCCTCTATGATAGTTCTAGTGACTTTTCTCCTACTGGAAATTCATCTGGTGTTTTATTGTCAACACCTACTGGAAACATCTTGCCCTGTTTTTGTAAATATTTTGATATTATCTAATGTCTTCAGGACATTCAGTAGTTGTTTTCCTCATTTATTGTTTGTAGGTTTGTTTGTTTTGTCATAATTTTTTGTTTTATTTGGTTATGTCTGAGCAAGCAGGCTTTGTGTTCTTTGTTGTTTGCCCGTCTGTAGGCACGATACTTTTCACCTCCTTCTCCAATGGGTAGGGTCAATCACTCAGGTATAGTACAGAAGGGCAAGTTCAGCTGAAGGAGAGTTGTTGGGATGTGTTGTTTGTGGCACGTACTAGGGCAGATAGGGTAGGTGGGGAATCAGTGCAAGGCAGGTTCTGGTAGGCCATGCCTGTGCTGCTTGGGGGTGTAATTTTCAGTGCATGATGCCAGTAGGCAGGAAAGGGAGGGAGACTGTGATGTGTGGAGCTAAGATGGGTATGGGAAAGAGGAAAGAGAGAAGAGAGAACAGGAGTCAAAAACATACAAACAAAAAAGAGTACTAAGGGAGCTTACCATTGGAGTGGAAAGATGAGAGTCAGAAATGGAGAAAAACAAAAAGAAAAACAAAATGAGTAAAAGAAAAAAAATGAATAAGAAAAAAAATAGAAAATCCCCCAGGAATCCCACTATTGCAGCTACAAGGACTGGAGAAGTTTCTTCCTGGCCGTGAAGTACAGCTGGCTTGAAGGGGTAGAGGTGTCACATAGCATCAGGTATTCAGGAGACAGGAAGAGAAGGTAAGTATAGAGAGAAGAGAAAATGAGAAATGAAGAAAGACAAAAGGGGAAAAAGAGAGAGAAAAAACAAAACAGAATAACAACAAAAAAAAGAAAAAAGAATTGCCCTCAACGATCCTGCTGCCTGTCTACACAGAGTAAGGGATTAGCCCTCCAGCTGTGTAGTACTGCTTGCCTAAAATGGGCAAAAAGAGTAAACAAACAAATCAAAACAGAACAAGTCAGAACAAACAAACAAACAAAAATCCCAGGGATCCCACCAGTGTGGTGGCACTGGCCAAGAAGCACTTTCATAGTAGAGCAGTGTTTCGCAGCCTTTCAGGTAGAAGCAAAGGTAGCACAAGAAGCCAGGTAGTTGAGATAAAGGAGGGGGACGTGGTGAGAGGTAAGGAAGAAATCAAAAGAAGCGGAAGAAAAACAACACCAGCATCCAAGAAATGGCACTCAGGGGGCCAGCCAGTTTGGGCGGGTGGAATCCAAGTGGCACCAGAGTGAAGCCAGTGCTTCCCAGCCAAGAGACTGTGGCAGCCGGAAGCAGAGGAGGCAGAGTAGGGGTGAAGAAAGGTGGGAGATGGGAAAGCATACCAGTTGTTCTGTCTCCTGCTGGGAGCTCTGTGAAGCTGCTTTCTCATACGCCCTGTTTGCTGATCTCCAATAGGAGTCCAAGATGGCAGATCTGTGCTGCTGTAGCTGATAGGAGACCTCTGCATGTATCTCTCCTCTCTGTCTGTTCTCTGTCAGTTTCTTATTCCATTCGGTGCTTGGCTGAGTTCTTTATCTCTTCATTTGATTCCTAGGGTTTCAGGATTGATGCTCATCTCTGTTTGACTTAGTTTTTCAGATCTTTGTTGTGGAGGGACGGCATGGTGCTTCTGTCTATAGTGCCATGGTGCCCAGATGTCCTGATGAGACTTTTAAAGATTCTGGGTAGAGATAGCATTGGACCATTAGAATCCCATTTTTTTTTGTCTGATTTCTCCATGGGAGGGAAATGGCCCAAATTAATCACCTACCATCAAGGGAGACTATCTGGTATTTGTGCTTCAGAACTTCAAAGACAACCTGGCTGTTCTAGAAAGAGTTCATAGCAGAGGGCTTGAGAAATTCATTCCATTAACGCTCTACTGCCTTTTTTCATTAGAATCTCATAGAGAATTATGTTCTTTCTAATTCTTTCTTCATGATATACTCTCATCTGTCCATATACAGACCACTTTTAAATATGGTATTTAGTTAATTAATTATTTTTAATAACATAATAAGTATTTATGAAACTATCTCCCACACAAAATCTAGGGTCTTGACAATAACTTACATTTAACTATATGGTTCCACTTCTCATCTTCCCAAAGTAAGTATTCCATCCTGCCTCTAGGTAAGTATGATTTTGAATCCTGTGTTAATAATTTCCTCCCTTTCCTTACTGTGTAGTTTTATTGAATGTCTAAAAATTTCTAAAAAGTAGATTTTAGTTGTTTAAAATTTATGATATGGCATCATACTGTGTGCAGTAATTTGGAGATAATTTTTATTTAACATTATATTGCTAAAATTTATTAATATTGGGTGTTATTATAGTTTATTTGTTTCAAATGTTGTATATGTCATTGTGTTGTTGCCAAGTGGAAACCCCAGGTTCTGCTTGGCATGAATCGTATTGGCCAATAAATGAGAGACCAAAGTGGGAGAGCAGAAAGCTGCCTTTATTTTGTTGTACAAGGAAAAGAGTCAGTTGGAGCTGTTGTGTCCATGACTGCTCCACGAGTGTTGAGGGGAAATGTTATTTTTAAGGGGTTTACAAGTAGGTAGTTCACACAAGTTACATCAACATTCTTCATAATACTACGCAGGCGCAATGGAGTCTACATATGACTTCATGCATCACCAGGATCTTTACGTGGAAAGCCAAGCAAAGGAACTAAGATTCTAATGCAAAGTTGCAAGGCAGGCCAAGCAAGCTGCTTGAGGTAGTGGAATTTTCCATAGCCTGGGGACCTCTGTCTTAGTGTAACTATTCGGTTTTATTCATCGACAGTCCTACTGATAAATGCTTATATTGTTTCCAGGTTTTTGATATTGTGAATAGTGTTGCTATGAACATATATATGCCTTCTATCGTGCGTATGCACCATGTTCCTTTTTTATTCAATAACTTAACACACTTGAATGAGCTCCTACCATTTGTGAAATGTATTTCCCTGATAATGTATTTTTTAGCAAAGACATGATTCATGTCCTCCTTGACAAGTAGGGTCTGCCTAGAATTTCAGTGCTTAAAAAATCTATAGCTTATAATTGTTGATTATGCTAATATATAGTGCCCTGTGAACGTATTGGAGGCCTGGTTGTGTAGTAGTTAAGAACTCGACTGCTAACCAAAAGGTTGGTACTTTGACTCCATCAGCTGCTCCTTGGAAACTCTATGTGGCAATTCTACTCTGTCCTATAGGGTCAGGTGGCTATGAGTTGAAATCGACTTGAAGGCAAAGGGTTTTAACAGGTGAATGTATTGAATAACAAGGGACAGTGGCAATTTGTTTTTTTGTATATTTTTCTTCCTTATTTTCATATCTCTTTAGGAACCAACTGGAATTTTTAGTGATGAGGAACAAGACTTTTAAAATATACTGACCAACATATGTGCCTGTCTCATTACTAATTCTACTAATTTAATAATATTTTGATAACTTAAAATCATAATTAATCTCTCTTTCACTTATCATTTATGTGTTTCCCCAACTCTGACTTTACCCAGTCTAAGGAGTGTGATACTCTGAGAGACTAAAAACAATTCATCTTATCTATCCATGAGATTTTCTTTGAAATCTCATTTATGCTAACACTTTTGTTTCTTAGGCTAATTTTTATGTAAACTCATGTTAGATAAAATTCTATTCATAGGCAGAATGGAGTAGTCACAACATTACTGAATTCGCGCAAGGAGATCAGGTATCTGTCATGGTTAGGGAAAAACATCCAAATCTTGCACACCATCCATTTCCCAAACCCAGATAGGGATTGGCTCAGGCAGGAAGCTTTCTCATTGTTTTCTGGGGCATGGACATTAGGTAAATATCCATTCCCAGTGTAAGAATGAGTACTGAGATCCAGGAAGATAATCACATCAAAGTCAGATAAGGAAAGCCAAGTAAATTAAAAATTGGATACAGTGAAAGCAAATTGAGAATAAGGGAAGAAGATGGGAAGTTACAAAATGCAATGGTGAGCGATTATGGCCCCCTTTATGCACTCATGCAAGTGTTACAACTCCAGTTGTGCCTGCAAGAACATGCAGAAAGAGGTTTTAACAAGAAGAATATATTCTTACCATCGACAAATTAAGAAGACATTCAGATGCTAAAGGATGGGCTAAAATATTCTTGACGTTTTCCTCTGAGTCTCCAGAGAGAAGTCACTCTGCAGTGGCTTTGGGAGTCTCTTCCTTGTCTGAACTCTCTCCCACCTTTCTTTTCTCTGTTTGGACCGTTCACTGTCACATCAAGAACCCAACTTCATCCTGTGACCACAACACTAATGTATGTCAAGCCTGACCCTTGTTTGGTCCATCCTCAGAGGAAATGGTGGCTTGGGGACACTGATACATAATAACTTTCAAAGTGGGACATCTAAATGAAATGTATCTTTCTTTTTCTAATGTGCAAAAAAATTTTTTTTAAAATCGTTTCACATCCAATTAAAAATGTGCAGGAAAAACTGCCTTCTGAATGTTAGTCTGTCTTTAGGTCCCTCAAAACAGGACAGATACACTTTTTTGTCAAGTCATACAACCTCTTTAAACCTTAGCATTGTCATTTATAAAAACATCAAATTGTAATTATTTATAAATATGGAGGTTAATTGGAAGTAAATATTAACAGTCAAAAGTTAGAAGTGGTTTTTACTGAGGAAAGGGACTGTGAGGAAGGAAATGGATGGGGTTAATGTTGAGAACTACTGTTTTCCATGCAAATCTTGTACAGGTTGTTCCTCACTTACGAAGGGGTTCCATTCTGATGTCTCCATTGTAAGTGAGTTCTGACGTAAGTTGAATCTCTCTCTTTTTTTTTTATTTTAGTTTTCATTATTATTGCCTTTCATTATCGGTATCTTTATAAATAACAACATTGAACATCTGGGAGTGGACATCTGAGAAAGATAACATCAGCAAATTACACACTGCAACATTGTACGTAGTACCTATTACTAACTATAAGATGTACAAACAAAAACAAAAACAGACTGTCCTAAGTGTGATCTGTCATAACTCTAATACAATGTAAGTTGAGGACTACTTGTGGTTCTATTTTTTAAAATTTTATGTTGATAAAAATAAAACTTAAATGAAAATAAAAATATAGCAATCAGTAGAATTGATGAAATGTATATAAACCAAATCTTTATTATAATACTTACAAACAAAAAAAACTAATCTAATGAAACCAATTTACACCAATTTTACTTGAAAACTTTATGGAGATTGAAAACAATGAGTGTTTTTTCATTGCCCTATATATAAATGTGATCATGAATAGACAGACTCAATCTAATCCCGCCTAGAAAATAATAGTTAATGGAAATATTGGTATAATTCTGGAGAAAATAATTGTATATGTAAATATATAATCAAAACATCTCTTGATTCAAATAGTACATATAAACAGAAGGGAAAATATTGTCTACTCATTCAGTGATGATTTACTAGAAGAGATGTGACTTGAGGTGGGTTTTAAATTGACTTAGAGGAAAAGGTCAACCTTTCAAACAGAAAAAAAATTATCACTGACAAAAGCAGAAGCTAGAAAACACAAACTTCAAGTTGGCAACCGAGATTCGACCATTCTTTTAGTGTAGAAATTGTGTCATGTATTTTTGTATGGTCAGACTAAAAAAGTGCTTAATACTTGAAATACTGGGTGATTTCTTGAAAATTGGGCCATGGTACATTTTCACATCATAGTCTTGCTACTGTTACAACAACCCTGATATGTACTTAGCAAAGGCATTAGCATCCCCCCTTCCCTTTAAAGAACTTATTTAAATGCAGTAACTCCAATCCAGAATACTCAGAGAAGTTAACACAATAAAAATGTTACTCTACAGAACTGGTGGAGGAACTTTTGACCTTATCTATCCCAAGAGTCCACCCAGCCTACTCCAAGCTACATCATTCAGAATCAGTTGTAGTGATAATTATACTAAAAAAAAATATTACTTAGGACAATGGATTCAAATTTAGTGGATCCCCATTTTGGGTAGAATAAAGTAAAAAAGCATCAGAGCCTAACTAATAAATGTCAGTTGTTCAAATGACTAGAAAAATATATTTAGAGCTTGAATAAAGAGAACCAAAAGCATTGCTTTAACAAGGTGGTTAATTCAGAGCCATTTTCTAGTGGAAAATTCAGTATTCTTTAGAAGGAATTGAGCTTATCCAAAAATCTTCGCTGAAGCAATGGCCTGTAAGAATCTTTTGAATTGTGAATCTATTCAGCATTGAGGTGCTTTCCAAAAAATTCTGATTTAAAAATACAAATTGAACAAAGAATATTATTAACTAGGGTATCTTGGCAAGCCTTATCCTCCAATATCTCTAGTTGAAAAGAGAAAGAGGATTCATAGTGTTTAATTACTTTTCCTTTGATTTTTACAAGGGGAGATATGATATTATTCAAGCAAAGAACATGGTATTGTATGTTTTCTTTGATCTGGGTAGAAAAGTTCAAGTTGTTTTAAAGGAGATATATAGTGATTAGCTCACTGGTAAGAAAGAAAAAAAATATTTATTTTTGATAGGGAGGTCATATTTGAAGTAAATACTTTACATTTATGTTGCAAAAGACCAAGTATACTTTGTAGACAAGAAGATGATTTTATTCAGGTTATTGCAAGAGGGAGATATCTCATTAATGAGGAATATCTGAAAGGAAAGGAAGGGGTCTGTGGTTTTATATAGGCTGGTAAATGGGAATCCTCAGCTAGTCTTATGGGAGTCATGAGGAAGGATGGAGAGGGATCTTATCTCAGAATATGCAAGAACAGGTGATCCTGTACTGATTACTCAGACCACAAAAGAATGAGGGGATTTCTTGAACCTCACTATTTCCCAGGAATACAGGGATCAAACAGAGTTCAGTGGTGCTAGTCCTCACTTTTGTTCAAGACAAATTAATATCATTCATCACTGAACACCCTACAGGCTATTATAATCCTCCTGAGTGGATCTAAGATGCAAGGTCTAAGAATTAGTTTCTCTAGGATTCTTGTCCTTATTCCTGTAAAATCACTAGAACCATTTGTTGAGTGATGATGAAAAGGTCAGTTGTTTTAAGGTTCTGGAGATTAGGAATCATAAAAGAGAATTATCTAAAATAAAAAAGAGAAATATTAATACAAAATGTTGTATTAAAGAGTCAAGAGTTTAACCATAAGGGTCATCAGTTCAGTGGATTCCAAAACATGAGTGGAAGAAATCTCTCTGTTACACAGCACCACTTACTGGTTTCTTGAAGCTCTTCAGCTAGGATGTCAATGTCCTTGGTAACATTGCCCACAGTCTTGATTTCCTCTTGTATTAAGACATGCATAACCTGAGTATTTTTCAGACATCCTTAGAGATCCTGACAATAGCTTGTCATGTAGAAATTCAGTTCATGCATGGTCTGCTGCAGTGGTGAGTCCTTTGAGGTTTATATCAATTGTTGGGCTTCAGCTCAGAGAACCTCTTCAGATCTTGTAGAAAAGGGCCAGCTGCAAAGCACCCTAGAGTCCCAGTAGGGATCTGAGCAGTCACGTTTTAGTGATGCTGAGTCAGATTAGAGGAGGAAAAGTCGCAATATTAGTTTCAAGAATTGTAGAAGGATCTTGAAGAAACTGGAAGAATCAAAAGCTTCTTAAGAATTGCCATTTAGGCAAGGTAACAGGAACTAGAGCAATTTGCAATCAGTCACCAAAACTCTGTTTTTGATGGTGACGGTGGTATGAAATGGGGGAAGTCAATTAAATCTCCACCAAATTAGACAGTGCTTGCATATCCATCAGTCACCTGCAGTTTACAGAGAGGTACGAAATAGCTCAAAGACAATGAACAGGGCTAGGATCTGATAACCTAGGTGGGTGTGCTATAGACAATGCATAGTTTTCCATGGAAACATAAAATTTATCTCTACAGTCGCCCCTCTTTTGTAGCAAGAATGGAATTTTTACCAAATAGGCCTTAAGTTTTGCTTTGTTCGAAGTTGTCATAAGGAATCTCAGATTGGATTTTTAAAAGCCTCTTAAGTTTAGTAAACCATGTCAGAAATTCACCACTGTATTTCACCTGTCATACTTACAAATTGCAATGAATTCCTTTCTTCTAGAGGTACTCAAAATATCCTAAGGTTACTGGGTCTACAGGGAAGTGATCTTCCTTACCTGAAAGGCTGGGAAACTTGTAAACAGGTACCAGGGCAGTTTTTCCAAGAGGGCTTTGTAAGCATTTGCTCCATAAAATCAACCTTAATTTCTTCAAAATGCCTGGCTATATCTGAGTATAAGGAGCCCTAGCAGCACAATGGTTAAGTGCTCAACTGCTAATCAAAAGGTCAGTGGTTTGAACCCACCAGCCACTCCATGGGAGAAAGATATGGCAATCAGCTTCCATAAAGATTAGACTTGGAAACCCCGAGGGGTAGTTATACTCTGTCCTCCAGGGTCCGTATGAGTGGGAATCCACCCAAAGGCACACGACAACAATAACTGACTATACAGCATCACTCTTAAAGACGATATTCTAGGTGAGACCTTGGTTACATAATCAATATTTCCAATTATGTCCTGGTAAAAAGCAGAATAGATTCTTATTAACCTATGCAAATAACTATATTTCCATGAAAATAAGAATAATCAATAAAAGTTTCCCAAATTTTGGTAGGGTCAGAGAGAATAAAATATCATTTACAAAGGCTTTACTTAGTTCACACGAGCAGAGTCTACTAAATTATAATGCGATATAATTAACTTAAGAGGAAATAGAAAGGGGTTCTTAAATATTCGGAAAATAGAACATTAAAACATAAATGATATTTCAAAGAAACACCACCGTCACAGCTCATTAGTTTACTCATTCCTAGATAATGAATTTACTAATTACCCCCTTAAAAACCAATAATAAACAAACCCATTGCCATCGAGTAGATTCTGACTCATAGCAACCCTATAGGATAGAATAGAACTTCCTCATGGGGTTTCCAAAGAGCAGCTAGTGGATTTGAATTGGCAACCCTTTGGTTAGCAGCCAAGTTCTTAACCACTGCACCACCAAGGCTCCAATTACCCTCTTGCTCCCCCTGAACCTGGGCTAGCAGTCTCATGAACTTATCTGCTTCTTACCTAGAATTCTGGAAATCCTAACTCCATCCACTGGTATGATGTATTAGGGTGGTTCTCTAGCGAAACAAAACAGTGAAGCATATGTGTATATATATATATACACACACACACACATATATATATATGAAGCCCTAGTGGTGCAGTGGCTTAAGAGCTAGACTGCTAACCAAAGGTCGACATTTCAAGTCCACTAGCCTATAGGGTCACTGTGAGTTGGAATCGACTCGATGGCAATGGTTTTTTTTTTATTTTGAATATATATATATATATACATGTATATATGTAGACAGAGAGAGAGATTTCTCTCAAGGAAATGGCTCACGCAGTTGTGGGTCAGGTGTCAGATTGGAGGCTTATCCTTACTCATGTAGCAGTAGCACCTGATGAACCCAAGATTAGCATGTTAGATGGCAGGTTGCTGGCTCATGGGCTGCAGAGGCTGACAAATCCAAGATCAGCAGGTAAGGCAGGAGGCTGCTGGCTCACAAGCCATGGAGGCTGACGAATCCCAAGACTGGAAGGTAATACAGCAGGCTGCTAGCTCACGTCCCAAGAATCAGAGGTCAGATGATGATGAGGGATTCAGGATCTAGGGCAAGCAAGCAAGCTTTGCCAGAACATCTATATCTGTATCTATATCTATAACTGTATCTATATCTATATCTAGGATGCAGGCCACATCCCCAAGGAAACTCCCCTTACAACTGATTGGCTGATCACATCAGATCACATCATGGAGGATGACTACATCATTACATAACTGCCAAACTACATCATTACACAACTACCAAACCACTGAGAATCATACCCCAGCCACATGCAACCTTAACCATCACATATGTTCTCAAAGTTGTTAAAGTAATGTTATCAGAAGCCTGTACTCCAAAGTAAGAGTCTTCCAGGAGCCTCTGAGATAGTCCTTCTTTGTTGAAGAGGCAGCATTCTGACCTACAACTTATTGCAAATGCTTTCAGACAAGCATCAGAGTAAAGCAAAAGACTGTAGATGATAAAAGACCTAAAATGGTGGTGGTTAGCTTATTACTAATAATTTCATACAGATCTGATGAGAGTTGGTTTTAAGAATAATGCAATTGACAATGAAATTTGGTTGTCTGTGGCATACAAAACAAGATAATAAAGCAAATCTAAAAAAAAGTTTTATATAAAAAAATTATTAACATTGTATCTAATTTACAAAAATGGATGAACACAATCTTTATAGAGAAAAAGAGATGATATATAACTTGTAATAATCCTGATATATTAAATGCCATTGATATACCAAACAAATAGTTAGAATATGCCAAGAATATATCAAGAATAGTAAGTAAAATGATTCATTAACTCTGGAGTAAATCCTAAACATCTATATATTAATAAAACTCCATGGATTAGTGATGTGAATCCTTAATTGAAAACAACTGGCCTGGGAGATGCTAGATTCAAATTAAAGAAGTAAAGTTGAAACTAAGTTGACATTTTAAATCACAACTAAAGTTAAGACTGATAACACTGTATCTTTCTCTAATATAGACAACGCAGGACCAGGGCTTTGATAAATCGAAATATATCACGGACAATAATAGTATTGACAAATCTCTGGGAACTTCACATACCACATACAATTTCTGATACATTTACATTATTAACATTTTTTCCCATACAAATTTAACCTCGGAAAGGCTTAGCCTCTCTTCCAACTTGATGATAATTCCCATATAACTCAGACTAACGTGTGGTAACAATAACAGCATATCAAATAAACTCAATTATTTCTAGCACCTCTCTTTTTACAAAGAGAAAAAAGAAATCCTTTGTGATTTTCCAAGTGCCCTTTGGGAATTCTCAGAGACAGTTTTAGGTGCAGAAGATACCATGTACAGTTTGATTTCTGGAAGGTAGACTATCAAAAGCTGTTAGAATAATTGAACGCTTGATTAAGATAGGATTATAGATTACTGCAAGACAAGAGTTGGCTGCCTATTAAAACAAAGGGGCAATAAAAGATTTTAAAAGTAAATCCAGTAAGTAACATCTTAAATAGTCAAGTACATAATAAAGTCAATATGAGCTATAAAAGGTTATTCTGGAAAAACAAAGAATCTTTGTTATCCAGGAAGATTATACAGAGGTAAACAATATTCTTTACAACCTCTTTTTAAGAAACCAAACCAAAAAACCAAACTGGTTGCTGTGGAATCCAATCTGACTCATAGTGACCCTAAAGGACAGAGTAGAACAGCCCCAAAGGACTTCCAAGGCTGTAACCCTTTACAGAAACTCCCAAGCAGCGGCTGGTGGGCTCCAACCACCGACCTTTCAGTTAGCAGTTGAGCACTTAACCACTGTGCCACCAGGGCTCCTCCTCTTTTTAAAAGCAGAACCATAATCCAAGAAAGGGTTGTCTTTTCAACAGAGAGAAGATCAGATTCCAGTTTTGAATCAATGTAACATTTGATACTAAAGCTATTTTTGAAAACTTTAAAAATAAGCCAATCAAACCTCATCCAGTTTAGACTAAGGCAACTCCTGTTTCACGAACCTCCTACAACTTTCTGTATCCATTTTGGCCTACACTTTACTCCTCATTTTGGAACAAAAAGTCATTTTACTTTAGGACAAAACCACATCTTGCATACCTTGCATACAACATTGTACCTTTCTGCAACTTTTATGCCTGGTAGCATCTTTACATGTATATTAATTATAACTTTTAATAAAAGTAGTTTCTAATTTACAAAGAACACTAGGAATTGGATAATTGTGAACTGTAATATAACAGCATTTTGTAGCAGTTTAGTAGACCTCTTGAATATGTCTCCAACTTTCTACAGCCAGCTACATTTCTTGCAAAACAGTTTCTCAGAGACTTCTGGCAAAATGGCACTCTAGGCAGAAGCACCACGCCGTCCCTCCACAGTACAGATCCGAAAAACTAACCCAAACAGAGAAAACAAAAATCCTGAAATCAAATGAAGAGATAAAGAACTCAGCCAAGCACCAAATGGAGTAAGAAAACTGACAGAGAATGGAGAGCGAGGAGACATTCATGCAGAGGTCCCCTACCAGCTAACGCACTGCGGATCTGCCATCTTGGTCTCCTACCGGAGACCAGCAAACAGGGGGTACAAGAAAGCAGCTTCACGGAGCTTCCAGCGGGAGACAAAACAACCGGTAGTTTGCGATATACACTTTCCCACCCCCCACACTTCTTTACCCCCACTTGGCCTCCTCTGCTTCCCGCGGCCACAGTCTCTTGTCGGGGAAACACCGGCTGCTTCGATTCCACATACCCGAACGGGCCGGCTCTCTGAGTGCCACTTGTTGGCTGCCGGTGTTGCTTTTTTCCGCTTCTTTTGATTTCTTCCTTACCTCTCACCACCTCCCCCTCCTTTCGCTCAAATACTGGCTCCATGCACCATCTTTGCTTCTTCCTGAGGGGCTGCAGAGCTCCAGTAATTTGTGATATACGCTTCCCCACTCCCCACCCTTCTTCACCCACACTCAGCCCCCTCTGCTTCCCGTGGACACAGTCTCTTGTTTGAAAAAAACACCGGCTGCTTGGATTCCACCAGCCCACACTAGCTGGCTCTCTGAGTGCCATATGTTGGCTGCTGGTGTTGCTTTTTTTTCTGCTTCTTTTGATTTATTCCTTACCTCTCACCAGCTCCCCCTCGTTTCACTCAAATACCTGGCTCCGTGCGCCATCTTTGCTTCTTCCTAACTGGCTGTGGAGCTCCGTTAGAGTGTGGAGCTGCTTCACGGTCTGGGCTGCCATGCTGGTGGGATCCTGGGGCTTTTGTTCATTTGTTTGTTTTGAATTGTTTGTTTGTTATCTTTTCCTTTTCTTGAGTTGGGAACCCTTTCTGGCCAGGCGGTGCTGCGTGCAAAGGAGACTACCCCCTCGGCATGCACAGACGTGCAGAGGGATCCTTGAGGACATTTCTTTTTCGTTGGTTTGTTTTCTTTTTTCTGTTTTTTTGGGGGGCTATTCTTGTTCTTCTTTTTTTTTTAAATTTGTTTTGTTTTCTTTTCCCTCTTTTTCCCTTTTTTCATTACTCAGTTTCTCATCTCTCTATATCTTCCTTCTCTTTCTGTTCCCTGAATACCAGGTGTTGTATACCTCTACACCTTCTAGCTAGGCAGTAGTGCAACACCTGAGAGCAACTTCCCCATATCTCATAGCTACACCAGTGGGATCCCTGGGAATTTTGTGGTTCTTTAACCTTTCCAATTTTTATTTATTCATTCTTTTCTTCCTCTTCCCCTGTCTGTTTTTCTCCATTTCATAGTCTCTCATCTCTCCACTCCAATGGCAAGCTCCCCTAGCATTATTTTTTGTTTGTTTGTTTGTATGGTTTTGGCTCCTGTTCCTCTCTCTTATATTCATCTTAGCTCCACACATAACAATCTCCCTGCTACACGCTGCCTACCTGCACTGTGTGCTTAACATCACACCACCAAGCAGCAGAGGCACGGCCTACTGGAACCCACCCTGCAGTGATTACAGACCTGCCCTGGTGGCTATAGTAAGTGCCACAAAAAACCCATCCCAGTAACTCCTCTTCAGCTAGACCTCCCTGCTGTACCATATCTGAGTGAGTGACCCTGCCAATTGGAGAAGGAGGTGAAAAGTATCGTGTCCACAGACGAGCAAACAACAAAACAACACGCAGTCCGCCTGCTCAGACATAATCAAATTTAAAAAAAAAGGGCCAAAACAAACAAATCTACGATCAATAAACGAGAAAAATAGCTACCGAATGCCCCGATGACGGCAGACAATATCATAACATTTACAAAAACAGGACAGGATGGTTCCAGTAGTCGTCCAAAATAAAACACCAGATGACTTTCCAGTGGAAGAAAATGCACTAGAACTACCCGATAGGGAATTCAAATATTAATACTCAGAATTCTCCAAGAGCTGAGGCAAAAATCTGACAAACATGAGGAAAAAATAGACAAATTCGTGACAAATATCGACAAAAAATTGGAAGAATTCAGGAAAATAATGCAGGAACAAAATGCCAAAATAAATTCACAACTAGAAATTACACGAAGACAACAATTAGAAATCCAAAAGATAAACAACAAGATTTCAGAAATGGACGGTGTCA
>NW_004444110.1:5161622-5175317 GCF_000243295.1 Trichechus manatus latirostris
CAGCACAATTGGAAGAGCGTAGTCAATGTCGCTGAACAGTGCATGTAGAAATTTTTGAAACAGTGTATCTTTGGCTATGTGCATTTTCACCAAAAAAAAAGGTTGAGAAGTTAGAGCGTTGACATGTTGTGGGGTTGTTAACCAACGTCATAAAACAATATGTGTACTACTGTTTCATGAGAAACTGTTTGTTCTGTAAGCCTTCACCTGAAGTACAATAAAAAAAAAAATAAAAAAAAAACAAAAGACCTTTTCTCAAGGTGGCAAAGATGAACATGTTCATTAAAAGAGCAGAATATATATCTTCTCCATACCATAGAGAAATAAGAGGCAAAAAGTATATAAAATTTAAATTCTATTTAGTGATTAATGTGACAGTGCTCTTCCCCAAGGCACACAACAGCAGCGACAACTCTGTTAGAAATGATCTAAATACTCTGTGAGTGTTCATTAAGTAATTCAATTTAGTTAATAAAAGATCATGAAAATTATCTTCAAGCTGACATACTACAAAACGTTATTGCTGAAATAAAGTTGTCAGAATAATTATTTGATTTGTTCAAACACAAATTTACATTTTTCTTAATTTTATTTATTAGAAATAATGCTAAAGTTATTGAATCAGCAAACCTGTATAATTTTAGGAAAAAAGTACATAAACAGGAAAAAAAGTACATTTGTGTTCTATTTAACACTATTAAATATGAGAAAACAAAGATGTTTTTATTAAACCATATTAAACAAGTCTTTTTTTTGTCCACTGACAAAGATTTACATAAATTATGTGAATCTGAATTCTTAAACTATTACTTAGTTTCTATAAAGGTATTTTTAGCACATTGAAAGCTTTATAGCTTTAATTTCCTTAGTTTCTGAGATTTTTAGGAATATTCAGTTGATATAAGCGGTTATCCATCTCTAAGGCAATCAGAATATAACTACTTTAAGAGATTGTATAATCTAGTTTGGTAATACCCTGCAGAGGTAGAGAAATATTACAAACACGCCCAATGACATGTAAAGGCCTTTCTGAATTATAGACATATAAATATACAGATAGACACAAATAGAAAGCTTGTAGACTCAATTCTAAAATTTCTGTCATGGATAAAACAATAACAGAAATACAAAACTTAACAGTCTAGTATTCACTTCTGAGTGGGCGAGAAAATTTTAATTGATTACAACTGAAGCAAACAAAGAAACAAAAAAAGCAGACGAACAGAAAAGACTAACAAACCAGATTCTCTTTGCCATTTGTCCAACAGAGGCAAGATCTCCATAAACTATTAATCCATTTTCTGAGGCCAACAAATGGTCAAATCATGAGACAAAAGGAAGTTAGCACCAGAAATCAAGTGAGTAGTCAAAAGTAATCAGTCAAATCCTTACTGTGCTTCCAATGGAGAGGATTTCTGAACAGAACACCGGATGAGAAGCTGGACTCACCAACTGGTCCCTAGATCTCCAGTCAGGATGAGAACACAGGGGGCTGAGATTGGCCTCATGAGCTGGGTAGAGTAAAGTATCTGAAGGAGAGATCTAATTCTATTTGAATCATGACCCAAAAACTATAAAAAACAAAAATTACCAAAAAATTAAAAATACGATTTTATCCAGGCTATTTCAGTAGGAAAAATATTCATTAATGAAAAACAGGTCAAAGAAAAGGAGGGAGGCTAAGGTTTTATCCAGTAAACCAAATCAGTTGTCCTTGAGTCCATTTTGACTCATGGAGATCCCGTGTGGTGCAGAGTAGAACTGTATCATAGGGTGTTCAAGGTTGTGACCTTTCTGAAGATCACTAGGCCTGTCTTCTGAGGCACCTCTGATTTGAGCCAGAGGCCTCTGGTTTGAATCACCAACCACTGAGTTAGTAGTGGCGCATAATCCTTTGTGCCACACAGGGGCAGGTAAACAAGGGAGTCATCAGCTAGTGTTATGAGAGTCAGGAGGAATGATGGAGATGGGTCTCATCTGAGAGCAGATAAAGTTCAACGTTGTCTATATCTTTTGATGTTTGCAAATGAATTCCTCTAGAAAAAACAATATTCTCATAATTTAGAAAGCACAGACTCATTTGAGAAAAGATGAAGTGGAGAAACATGAAAGATTTTGGATAGTAGAGTTCTTTGGGTGGTTTTACTTCTTTTTTGAAACTTTTGAATTGGAAGTTTTATTCTTCAAAATTACGTTTGCATTGCTATATTCTGATTATATAATAGTTATGGTACTATACATGTAAAATACAAAAGAGTAAAATAAGAAAAGAAAGATATCCATATTTCTATCATTCAACAGTAGTTGGATAATTATTATCCCAAAAATATGATTATGTTTAATTATATATAACTATATAATAATTATAGCATCTAATATATATTTACTTTTAATACAAAGTTACAGGGTATGAATTTATAATGTAATAGTAACCAAAGTCATTTATTATAAAACTTTCAAATTATTCCTTTATTATTAACCTTTATGTAATCATTCCTATTTTTCTATCAAAACGATAATAAACTGCAATGTAACAATATATTTTAAAATACTTTGAGTCACTTCTCAACGTTAGAGTTTGAGAATATATTACTCTATCAGAGGGAAAAAAACAAAAAAACCCATTGCTGTTGAGTCGATCCTGACTCATAGCAACACTATAGGACACTGTAGAACTGCCCCATAAAGTTTCCAAGGGGCAACTGGTGGATTTGAACTGCTAACCTTTTGCTCAGCAGCCAAGCTCTTAACCACTGTGCCACCAGGGTTCCACCAAAGGAAATGAACCTTAAAATAATAATACATATTTTCTTACTGCTCATTGTGTAAATCCAAAGTATATAAAATAGTAAAATGTGTTAAATAAAAAAAGTAAAATTTGCCTATAGTTATATAATTTTATCACCAGTTGATAGCCGCAGAGGGAACTTCCCTAACCTCTCCAAATATTCCCATTTCCTCGTATTCTCTATCATAGCTCCTTATTTATTGCCTTCTTTGCACTTACCAAATCACTGCTAAACATCTAGGAGTATTTGTTTTTTCCATTGTTGTCGTTCTATTCAGGATATAATTTCTTCTCAAGGAAATTTTTGTAACTTATATTTATTCTGAAAAGCATTTTTTCCTTTGAATTATCTAAACCAGCACATGTAAATACATCTAATTTTAACATGTCCTGTGAATAACTATTTTTATCAAATTTATGTGATATTTGGTTGTTTTTATTTCTTCCAGATAAATCAGCTTTTTTTCTTCCAGCGCGAAATAGTTTTCTTAAATTATTGATTATTGCTTTGAATGTAATTATTCTTTTGCATCCTGGAAAGCATTTACAATTCCTAAGTTCTCTTTCCATTCTGTGTTTTCATTGTCTATCATTTGATCTCACACTATGTAAATATTAATTCTAGTTTTCAGAGCATTCATTTTAAGTGTTTATTGCGTAGCCTTACTAGTGGGGTTGTTAGGTGCCACTGAGTCAGTTCCGACTCATAGCAATCTTACGTACAACAGAAGAAACATTGCTTTGTCCTGCACCATCCTCAGTTGTTGCTGTTTGAGCCCATTGTTGCAGCCACTGTGTCAATGTTTCACATTGAAGGTCTTCCTCTTTTTCGCTGACCATCTGCTTTACCAAGCATGATGTCCTCCAGGCACTGGTCCCTCTGATAACACACCCAAAGTACATGAGACGATGTCTCGCCATCCTTGCTTCTAAGGAGCATTCTGGCTGTGCTTCTTCTAAGACAGATTTGTTCATTCTTTTGGCATTCCATGATATATTCAGTATTCTTTGCCAACACCACAATTTAAAAGCATCAATTCTTCTTGGGTCTGCCTTATTTATTGTCCAGCTTTCACATGCATATGAGGCAATTGAAAACACCATAGCTTGGGTCAGGAGCAACTTAGACTGCAAAGTGACTTCTTTGCTTTTGAACACTTTAAACAGGTCTTCTGCAGCAGATTTGTCCAGCACAACACATCTTTTGATTTCTTGACTGCTGCTTCCATGGGTGTTGATTGTGGATCCACGTTAAATGAAATCCTTAACAACTTCAATCTTTTTTCTGTGTATCATGATGTTGCTTATTGGTCCAGTAGTTGGAATTTTTGTTTTCTTTATGTTAAAGTGCAGTTCATACTGAAGACTGTAGCCTTTGATCTTCATCAGTAAGTGCTTCAAGTCCTCTTCGCTTTCAGCAAGCAAGGTTGTGTCATTTGCATATTGCAGGTTGTTAATGAGTCTTGCTCCAATCCTGATGCCCCGTTCTTCATTCTTCTTCATATAGTCCAGTTTCTCAGATTATTTGCTCAGCATACAGATTGAATAAGTATGGTGAAAGAATACAACCCTGACACACACTTTTTCTGATTTTCAACCACTCTGCATCCGCTTGTTCTGTTCAAATGGATCTCTCTTGGTCTATATATAGGTTCCTCATGAGCACAATTAACTTTTCTGGAATTCCCATTCTTTGCAATGTTCTCCATAATTTTTTATGATCCACACAGTCAAATGCCTTTGCGTAGTCAATAAAACACAGATAAACATCTTTGTGGTATTCTCTGCATTCAGCCAAGATCCATCTGGCTTCAGCAATGATATTCCTTGTTCAAAGTCCTCTTCTGAATCCAGCTTGAATTTCTGGCAGTTCCCTCTCTATGTACTACTGCAACCGTTTTTTAATTATCTTCTTGTGTGTGATATTAATGATGTTGTTGGATAATTTGTACGTTTTCTAGATCATCTTTCTTTGGAATGGGCACAAATATGGATCTCTTTGGTTGGTTTGGTAGTTTTCTTCCAAATTTCTTAGTATAGAGGAATGAGTGCTTCCAGCATTTCCCCTGTTTATTGAAACACCTCGCTTGGTATTCCGTGAATTCCTGGAGCCTTGTTTTTTGCCAATGTCTTCAGTGCAGCTTGAACTTCTTCCTCAATACTATTAGTTTACTAGTAATCCCTCCTTATTTCACCTTTTTCTTTTCAATATTGGTCCATATTTCCTTTTTAGCATGTTTCCTTCTAAACTGTCCTCTGACTCCCTTTTTAAAAAAGAAATCCATATGACTCAAAATGCCTGTTGCTTTTCAATCTTTTCCTCTTTTGCCTGAAGCAGTTCAAATCCACCAGCCGTTCCTTGGAAACCTTATGGGGCAGTTCTACTCTATTCTATAGGGTCGCTATGAGTCAAAATTGATTTGATGGCAACGAGTTTGGTATTCTTTCTTTGAATACTAAGAATGATATTCCTTGTTTATTTGTCTTTATTATTTCTTCACATATTTAATTTATATTTTCCAGTTATTCATCATGAACAAGGGCATTTATTTATACTCCCTATGTATTTGTTAAACACGGTGTTAGGTTTTTTCTTTGTTTATTGTGATGAAAATATACACAACAGAACATTCACCAATTCAACAGTTTGTACATTATAATTAAATGACATTGATTATGTTCTTTAAGTGTGCAGCCATTTTTACTATCCTCTTCAAATTCATTCTAACATCATTAACATAAACTGAATGCACCCTATGCAAAAACTCTCCCTTTCCCCTTCCCCCCATTCCTGAGTTTTGTTGTGTCCTGTCAGCCCAATTTCCACTCATTGTGACCCTATATGACAGAGTAGAACTGCCCCGTAGGGTTTCCTAGGCTGCAATACTCACAAGAGCTGATAGCCAGGTCTTTTCTCCCATGGATTTGAGCCACTAACTTTTTGGTTAGCAGCCAAGCACTTAAGCGTTAGGACACTAGGGTGCCTTCCCATCCCTGGTAAACACAAATGATCTTAGGTTCTATATACCGCTTATTTCATTTAAGTGAGATCATGCAATATTTGTCCTTTTGCCATTAACTTATTTTACTCAGCATAATGTTTTGAAGGTTCATTCGTACCGTGACATGTATTAGGACTTTATTTCTCTTTATGACTGAGTAATATTCCATTGTACATAAGTACCAAATTTTGTTTATCCAGCTACTGATGGACATTTAGATTGTTTCCACCTTTTGGCTATTGTGAAAAATGCTGCAATGAACATTGATATACCAATTTCTGTTTATGTTCCTGCTTTCCCTTCTTTTGAGTATATACCTAGGATTGGGATTGTTGGTCCATATAGTAGCTCTATGCTCAACTTTTTGAGGAACCGCCAAATTGTTTCCTACAGTGACTATACCGTTTTACATTCTCACCAGCTATGGATGAGGGTTTTGCTTAGGGTGCATACCTATTGTTTTCCGTTTGTTTTTTTCCTTTTTTTTAATCATTGCCGTTCCGGTGGGGGTGAGATGGTGTCTCACTGTGCTTTTAATTTGCAGGTTCTTAATGATTTTTTTTTTTTTAATTGGAGTGACATTGAGAATCTTTTCATGATCTTGCTGGCCATTTGCATATTCTGTTTGGTGAAATGTCTGTTCAAGTCCTTTGCTCAATTTTTGACTGTGTTGTTTGTCTTTTTGTTGATAAATTGTAGAAGATATGTGTATATATATATATATATATATGATATTAAATCTTTATAGGATATATGGTTCCCAAAAATTTTCTCTCAATCTGTGTGTTGGGATTTTTTTTTTTTTTTCAGTCTCACTTTAATCTTTGGCTTACATAAAATTTTCTTCCCAGATATACAGTTAGGCAGAAATATCATCTAATCAGATTTCGAATGGTTAGCATCCATTACTGCTGGGAAAAAAAAGGTATTTTCTCCTCCCCTAGACTCCAGATCCTTGAAAGATAGAGTAGATCAAGCTCCTGAAAAACTGTAATGTTATGTATACCTTTATACCTGGTCTCTTTGAGAGCCTGTACTTGCTTTTTTTGAGAAAATTGCCAAAATTAAATGTTTTCTTATTAGTAGTCCTGCCTCCATCCCCTCATTCTTCCCAAGTTTATTCTGTAATGACAGTCTGTCTAAATGTAGAGAGAAAGGTACTACAACTATTTAGTGTTATCAAGAGAACCCACAAAATAAATGAGCTATAGTATAATTTTCACTTTATTATACATCTTGTGTTTTTCAATTATAAAGGAGCCAGTTGGAAAAAGACACAGGTTCTTCCTATTTGTTTTTAGGTAGGCTTGTACTGTTACTATTGGTATAGCATATAATTAAGTGGAATTTTCTTCTAGAGTCTCAAAATTGATTGATTGTTGTTTCTATTTTCAACGTGCGTTTCTTTATTTCTTCTTTTTTTAATTCTGTCTTGGTAGTTATTTTGTAAGAATTTAGGAAACAGTACCAGTGATGCTGGCCAGGTGTCATTTTAAGCTTTAATTTCCAGGCAGTAAGTTTTCAAGATCAAAGTGTATATTGCCAAATTGTTTTCCTAAATTTTACCCCCACTTGTGACCTGAAAAACAGTATGTTAAAGGGATTGATATCGCCATTGTTCATTTTTGCGAACTTGATCTGTGAAAATAATTCATTTTTAGTTTTGTTATATATGTGTGTAAAGTGACTGTGATTAAATAAAGTATTAAAATTATTTGTGCTTATCATATTCAAAGAATGATAATTGATTATATGAAAGGATATGGTTCTTGAGAATCTCTTAGAGGAAATATGTTCAGACACCTACTCTCCAAAGTTGTGCATAATGTGTTATATGAATCCCTTAAAGAAAATACAAGTAAAGATCAAAGAAGGTAGAAATAAGCTCTGTCTGGGTTGTTAGGGAAGACTTCAAAGAAGACCTAATTTCAGAACAGGGCATTGCAGGAGTGATAGGATAATAAAATGGGTTGTAAGAGATTCCCAAGAGTAAAAATTACTGTGTGCAAATTTCCAGAGTTATTCCCATGTATTCGGGAGGCTGAATTTGTGTAAAAGAGATACAGAAAATGCCTGCCCAGAAAATGCAAGCAGACAATATTTTTGGACCACATAATTTGTGTTGGGGAAATAGTTGGAGATAAACCTGGAAATAAAAATAGCGTGTAGATTTTGAAAAGTATTTAGTAAAATATGTACTTTTTTATATCCAATGTTCCACTGAAAGTGTTCGACTAAGATGTATATAATCAAAGTTTTTAAATGTAATTATACATAACGAGAATAAAGGGTGAGTTAGATTGGTAGCAGTCCTTGACAGCTCAGGCTTCTACCCAAAAGGTCAGCAGTCCAAATCCACCAGCTGCTGCTTGGAAACCCCATGGAGCAGTTCTACCCTGTCCTATAGAGTCGCTATGAGTCGAAATCGACTCAATGGCAATGGGTTTGTTTGGGTCTGGTTTAGATTGGGAACAAAATGGGAGTAACGAAAGGCATAATGTTAAGAAAAGAAAGTAGTTAAATTAATATGGCTGGAGCGCAGCCGTTAAGCATGCTAGGCTGCTAACTGAAAGGTCAACAGTTCGAACCCAGCAGCCTCTCAGCTGGAGAACTATGTGACAGTCTATTTCCACAAAGATTTACAGCCTTGGAAATCCCATGGGGCAGTTCTACTCTGTCCTGTAGGGCCACTATGAGTAGGAATTGACTCAATGACAACAGGTTTTTTTTTTCGGAGTGGAAATTAAAAAGTAAGTGTAAGAATTATTTTGAGGTAAGAAGCAACAACACATGGAACATGACTGGATGTGGGAAAAAGATAAGAAGAAGCTATCAGTTATGACTCTAAGATTATTATGTAGATGCCTAGAAGAACAATGGTGCCATTAGCAACACTGAGTTAAATAAAAAATGGTGGTTATGTGAAGAAGTGATTTATAGTTTATTAATAATCAGTAATTCTATTATTGTGCTTGGAAAGAAAATAATTTAGCTAAAATAAGAATTTTTGAACCACATTATTCAATTTTTCATGAGTCAATGCAAACATTGTTTTAAAAGTTTTCTTTACCTATGTCTGGAAAGAAACTTGTATGGTTAGGATAGTGTAATAAAGCTGTCATTTTGTTAAATAACTGAGTTGTGGGCATAAATACTTGTTCGTGACTGTGAAACAGATATACTTTTAAAATTCTACTCTCTTGGCTTTCAAAATTATGATAAAGTGAAATGGAATTTTATTCAAGATAGAATTTTTTTTATTCTCACATCTTAGGAAATGCTAGGAGCTGTATTCTGTGTTAAGTATTTCACTGAGAAAAGTAAAAATAAACAGACCACTCTTTTAACACTATGTTTTATTACAGTAAATAGAATTATCTGCAACATTTCCCAGTTTCTTTTTTCTTCTTTGACTTTTCCATCTGTTATTTTTTATGCCTTCACACTTACTGAGTCTGAAGAAACTAGAGAGGTCAAATCATCAACTATTTTTCTTTTTCCAGAGATATATATTTACACACTGATTTGTTCTGAGACTAATAAAAATCGGAAACGTTACTTGAGATATGATCTTTAAATTGTGGAAAATAGAAAATATATAAAAAAAATCAAATAAAGTCAGTCTACATAGATAAGTAATTGTGAGCCATAAACTTCATTTTCCTAAAAGGTTTTTCTCTAGATATTGACTGGACTAAAATAACATTATGCTTGTACCATTAGCATGTGTGTATTAGCTGATTCACTTTATACTTTTTCTTTATGGGTAGCATGGACATAATACAGAGTCACCTTTATAAGTTACATTTATGTTTCATTATGTACATAAAAGCCAAAGTATGACCTTGAGTATATCCCATCTGAATTTAGAGACCATCTCAAGAATAGATTTGAAGTGTTGAACACTAATGACTGAAGTTCAGATGAGTTGTAGAATGACATCAAGGACATCATACATGAAGAAAGTAAGAGATCATTAAAAAGACAGAAAAGAAAGAGAAGACCAAAATGGATATCAGAAAAGACTCTGAAACTTGCTCTTGAACGTCGAGTAGTTAAAGCAAAAGGAAGAAATGATAAAGTAAGAGAGTTGAACAGATTTCAAAGGGTGGCTTGAAAAGACCAAGTATTATAATGACAGGTACAAAGACCTGGAGATGAAAAACCAAAAGAGAAGAACATGCTCTGAGTTTCTCAAGCTGAAAGAACTGAAGAAAAAAGTCAAGCCTCTAGTTGCAATAGTGAAGGATTCTATAGGGAAAATATTAAACAACTCAGGAAGCATCAACAGAAGATGAAAGGAACACACAGAGTCACTATACCAAAAAGAACTGGTTGATGTTCAGCCATTTCAGGAGGTACCATATGAGCAGGAACCAATGGTACTGAAGGAAGAAGTACAAGCTGAGCTGAAGGCATTGTCGAAAAACAAGGCTCCAAGAATTGATGGAATACCAGTTGAGATGTTTCAACAAACAGATACAGCGCTGGAAGTACTCACTCATCTATGCCAAGAAATTTGGAAGACAGCTACTTGGCCAACCGACTGTTATTATGTCTATTCCCAAAAAAGATGATCCCAATGAGTACAGAAATTACAAAACAATATCATTAATATCACATGCAAGTAAAATTTTGCTAAAAATCATTCAAAAGAGGCTGCAGCAGTATATCGACAGGGAACTGCCAGAAATTCAAGCCGGATTCAGAAAAGAAAGTGGAACTAGAGACATCGTTGCTTATGTCAGATGGATCCTGGCTGAAAGCAGAGAGTACCAGAGGATGTTTACCTATGTTTTCTTGACTATGCAAAGACATTCGACTATGTGGATCATAATAAATTATGGATAACACTGAGAAGAATGGGAATGCCAGAACACTTAATTGTGCTCATGGGGAACCTGTACATAGATCAAGAGGCAGTCATTTGAACCAAACAAGGGGATACTGCGTGGCTTAAAGTCAGGAAAGTTGTGCATTAGGGTTGTATCCTTTCACCATACCTGTTCAATCTGTATGCTGAGCAAATAATCCGAGAAGCTGGACTATATGAAGAAGAATGGGGCATCAGGATTGGAGGAAGACTCATTAACAACCTCCATTATGCAAATGACACAACCTTTCTTGCTAAAAGTGAAGAGGACTTGAAGCACTTACTGATGAAGATCAAAGACCACAGCCTTCAGTATGGATTACACCTCAACGTAAAGAAAACAAATCCTCACAACTGGTCCAACAAGCAACATGATGATAAATGGGAAAATGAATGAAGTTGTCAAGGATTTCATTTTACTTGGTTCCACAGTCAACACCCACTGAAGCAGTAGTCAAGAAATCAACAGACTCATTGCGTTGGGCAAATCTGCTGCAAAAGACCTATTTAAAGTATTAAAAAGCAGAGATGTCACCTTGAAGACTAAGGTGCGCCTGACCGAAGCCATGGTGTTTTCAATTGCCTCCTATGCATTCAAAAGCTGGACGATGAATAAGGAAGACCGAAGAAGAATTGACACCTTTGAATTGTACTTTTGGAGAAGAATATTGAATATACCATGGATGGCCAAAAGAACAAACAAATCTGTCTTGGAAGAAGTACAGTCGGAATGTTCCTTAGAGCAAGGATGGCGAAACTACGTCTTACATACATTGGACATGTTGTCAGGAGGGATCAGTCCCTGGAGAAGGACATCACGCTTGGTAAAGTATAGCATCAGCAAAAAAGAGGAAGACCCTCAATGAGATGCATTGACACAGTGGCTGCAAAAATAGTCTTAAGCATAACAACGACGGTGAGGATGGTGCAGGACCTGACGTGTTTCATTCTGTTGTGCGTAAGGTCACTATGAGTTGGAACCAACTCGATGGCACCTAACAACAACAACATGTACGTGAGAATACAGTGTTAAGCTTTATCTACTGTGGCTAATTTAAAATACAGATAAAAACCTTACCTCCAGAAAAATGATAAAGAAGCATTTCTATCACCTAAAAAGCACCTATAATATTAAGGTAGTGTGTATCTCCAAAAAGCATTTTAGGAGTGCTTACCATATACCAGCATTTTAGGAGTACTTACCATATATCACTGAGCCCTGGTGGTGCAGTGGTTAAGAGCTCAGCTGCTAAGCAAAAGGTCAGCAGTTCAAATCTACCAGATGCTCCTTAGAAACTGTATGGGGCAGTTCTCCTCTGTCCTATATGGCCACTGTGAGTTGGAATCGACTCGACAGTAACTGTTTGTTTTTTACGATATACCACAAGCTAGAAAAAACAAGTATGAATGACTCTGTACCTAATATATGAGAGCTAGAGGAAAAGTGCAGAGAAGTGTAGGAAATTAGTGAACTGTGTATTAAAGTGTGATAGAGGTAGAAGCTGACATGAGACATGTGGCAATAGACATGGGCAACATTTCTGAAGTCTGAGAAAATTCAACTTGGTGGTTTAAAGTCTTCAGGCTCAGTGAATGTGCAGACGTAATGCCATGTGACCCTGAACCAGCTTTATTGACCACCCCCTCTCTCTGGACATATAACAAGAGTGAGTATATTTTCCATGTTCCTTGTACCTAGATGAGTCTTTGTGACTAGATCTGGCACTGACATAACAACTGAAGACATTGGGGCTACTTCCAGACCTGTGCTTTAAAGTCCCACAATATCTCCCATTAGCAGCTGAAAGTGAAGGCCTCTAATATGGTGGGTCACACAACATAAGAAACCTGTATCCCTAAGTCAGAATCCCCCTACCTGGTTAGAGCTATGAAGCAAGTAAGAAACGAACTGTAATGTGTTAAGCCATTGGTTTGTGAACTAGAAGAGCTATTATTCTTTCTCCTGACTAATACAGTAATCGATTCCTTAGTGAAGACAGATACAAAAGAATCTGAGGCAGAGAGGATGAATGGATAATGGAGCCAAAATGGTTTCTTGTATCACAGATATTTAGAGTAATTAAAACATAGGGTCCAAGAAGTGAGATTATTTTGTTAAGGACACACTGTAAAGAACTAAATATCCCATGATAAGGAATTTGGGTATTATCTCAAAAGCAAGTTGTAGCCAGCTTATGTAGTTATTTTTTAATTTATTTCATTGTTGTTGTTGAGAATATACACAGCAAAACACCAGTTCAACAGTTTCTACATGTACAATTCAGTGACATTGATTACATTCTTCTAGTTGTACAACCATGTCACCCTCCTTTTCTGAGTTGTTCCTCCTCCATTAACATAAACTCACTGCCTTTCTAATTGCTGTTGCCACTTTGAACCCACAGTTCTTCAAAGAGCATAATGCTCAAGGCAGATATTTTTTACTAATTAACTATTTTTTGGGTTTAAGAAGATTTCAGGGGATATTTTTGGTTTAAGTTTTAAAGATTATCTCAGGGCAATAGTTTCAGGGATTCATCCAGCCTCTATGGCTCCAGAAAGTCTGGAGTCCATGAGAATTTGAAATTCTGTTCTGCATTTTTCCCCTTTTGATCAGGGTTTTTCTACAGAATCTTTGATCAAAATGTTCAGTCATTATAGCTAAGCATCTTTCAATTATTCTGGTCTCATGGCAAAGGAGGCAGTTGTTCATGGAAGCAATTAGCCATGCATTCCATATTCTACTCCTATTCCTGACTCTCCTCTTCCTCTGTGGTTCCAGGTAAATAGAGATCAATTGTCATGGCTTGGATGGTTGCTTGCAAGCTTTTAAGAACCCAGGCACTAAGCAACAAAGTAGGAGGTAGTACAGAAGCACTAAACACAATATTAGGCCAATTAACTGGGATGTTCCATGAAATCATGACCCTAAATCTCCAAACCAAGGAACAAAATCCCATAAGGTATTTTGTTGTACAGAGCCTCAGCAGCTACCTTCAACTATATGTAAGTCTTCTCCAACTAAACTCACT
>NW_004444110.1:5175417-5216981 GCF_000243295.1 Trichechus manatus latirostris
CCATCACTATTTTATTTTTAAATAAGAGAGAAGGACATGAACAAATTGATTTTCTTCTATTTTTTTTTTTAAAAGAATTTAACAATGATATTGTATGAAGAGTTGACAAGCATAAAAAAAACACTTGTAAAAATACAATAAAGAAATTTTATTTTAAAGATATCTTTGAGGTAGAATTAGCAATACTTTGTAGCATATTAGATATGGATAAGGAAAAAAATACAAGGGTAAAAAATAAGTGCAAATTGTCTAATTTAGGATAAACCAAACCCACTGCCATCGAGCAGACTTTGACTCATGGGGACCCTATGGAACAGAGTAGAACTGCCCCGTAAGGTTTCCAATGGTGTAAATCTTTCTGAAAGCAGACTGCCATATCTTTCTCTGTGGAGTGGCTGGTGGGTTCAAACTGCCAACCTTTCAGTTAGCAGCCCAGCACTTTAATCACTGTACCACTAGGGCTCCTGTAGATTAGGATAGCCAACACTATAAGCTAAAATAAGAGATAAGTAACTAGAATAAATAATTTTCTGCAAGGGTGGGAGTTTGATGGGGATATTATCTTTATGACTACTATGGCACTTTCGGAGCCCTTGGGTGCAAAAAGTTAAGCCCTTGGTACTAACCCAAGGGTTGGTGGTTCAAATCCAACCAGAAGTGCCTCAAAAGAAAGGCTTGGTGATCTACTTCCAAAATATCATAGTTATTGAATACCCTATGGAGTACAGTTCTACTTAGAAATACTTGGAGTCACCATGATTCAGAATCAACTCTATAGCAACTGGTTATTGGTTACGGAATATTTAGAGAGAGGTAACTAATTGGAGATAAAGCTCTTGAGTTCACAAGATAAGTTTCCACCAAAATGTGGGATTATCCATAACCTTTTTGGAAGGTCGTGGGCCTTTTGAGAGATGGATCAGCTTAATGGATCATCTCCTGGTAAAAAAAAGAAAACGACATATTCACCATGATCAGTGTGTACATAGAATCTCTTAAAGCTTTTAGCACGAAGCTCAAGCTAAACAAATAAACAAACCCTAGAACACAGAGACAAATAAAAAGAAAACACAAATGAATAATTTCTTAGAAGCCAAGGAAGTAGAATATTTCAAGAAACATAAGATTGCCAACAGTGTAAAATGCTGTAGATAGGCCATATAGGATGAGGGTTCAAAACAGACCATGAGGATAGTAATCTTAGGAAGAGGTCCCCCTGCCCCAATTTACTATGCTGCCTCACAAATAATATTCTACAAACCATTTGAAAGATGACATAGCAGTTACTATGAGATAAATAGTGATTACAAATTATCTACAAGAACAGATCATATTTTAAGAGTATCTTTGGTAATAGAAAAGAGACAAATGAGTTAAAAAATATAATTTAGAGGCAGTAGAGTAACAAATAATCAAGAGGAAAGATACCAATGGAGCAAGATTCACAAGATCACAAATAAAAGATAAGCCTTGCAGAAAAGCTGGTACACGTAAGCTTAGAGAAGAGATAAAGTAGTGGTAACCACATCTGATGGCCTTACAAAGAATGACGCTCTTCATTTAAGTTTTGTGAGCTGTGCAAAAGATCAAATCTAACACCATTTTTCTAATTAACATTTCACTTCCAACATAAACTTATTTTCTTCCAACATCACGTGTGTTAATTGTAACAAGAGATGTTAACACCACTTCTGCTTCCAAATCCTCAGATTACTTACTTAGACCCCGATGTCACTAATGATATGTTCCAGACTTATCCTGGCAATACATATCGTAAAAGAACTTTGTACATGATGGAATTGATAAATTTTGCAGTTTCCTTGTCAAGGATACTTGTTCTAGAAAAATGCCAAAACTCCTAATTATTCATGTTTGATCTTTATATGGCTATCTCTTATTCTATCAGTGGAAAACAACTACTCTTAATATACCCATGTTTTCCATTTGATTTCAATAACAGAATATACATACTGGATACTTAGACTATGCAATGCTTCTGTTTTTTAAAAATTCTATATCTCTCCTCTAATATTAACCCTGGTGGTATAATGGTTAAATGTTATGGCTGCTAACCAAAAGGTCAGCAGTTCGAATCCACCAGGCACTCCTTGGAAACTCTACGGGGCAGTTCTACTCTGCACTATAAGGGTGCTATGAGTCAGAATTGAGTTGACGGCAATGGGTTTTTTGGGAATCTTTATATGCTACTAAATATCTCCTCAAGAAGCCCTAGTAGTACAGGGGTTAAGCACTCAACTGCTAACCAAAAGGTCGGAGGTTGGAACCCACCAGCTGCTCCATGGGAGAAAGATGTGGCAGTCTGCTTCCGTAAGGATTTACAGCCTTGGAAAATCTATGGGGCAGTTGTACTCTGTCCTAAAGGGTCACTATGAGTCAGAATGGACTTGATAGCAGTGAGAATTAAATCCTCAATACTGGATTAGATTTCTTTTGTTTCGTTATCGACTTTTTTGTCTTCCTTTTTTTTGTATATCATATTGCATCCTTTTTAGAAGCTAATTATTCATTTTAATAAATTAAAAAACTAGCATGTGTAGCAAAATAATTAGGATGGTCACTGATGGAAAGGCAAAAATACTCATGAGAAGTAAGAAGGGCTAGAAGGAAAGGTAACTAGCATCCATTCAATATCACCAATTTACAAATCATTTAATTTACTTCTAATGATAATTAATATTACGAAGTTCAGAGAAGCTACTTAAAGTGTCAAAAGATATACAGCTTATAAATAGCAAAAGTTTGATTTTAAATCTTCATTTTTGTAAGGTTCTATTTACCCTGCTGCCTCACAAATAATATTCTACAGGTTACACTGGCTATATTGGTTTTCAGATTCCCTTTGTCTTCAGTGAGTTGAAACATGCCTCTTCGGAGAAAGGCAGTGGGTTAGCAAGGCATTTGGGTTTTTTGTTTTGTTTTATATAGTCAAGCTCAGATCTTACATCTGAAAAAGGAAGGATATGTAGTTATAAGACAACACTCTACCCTAACCTTTTCCTAATAGCAATTGTACAGAGCAAATGTATATATCAGAATATTCTAGTATTTAAAATATCTGTATTTAATTTTGATTTAATAATATAATCTTGTTCTTTTCAACATTAGGTAGCATAAAGATAAAAAAATAGATAAAACAATTATAAGATAATTTAAATATATGTTTTGATCCATGTTCTCTACTTAGAATAGGTTATCACTTCCAAACTGTCAGGTTCTCAGCTTGTTAAAAGTTAAATTACTCATACGATTCTCATCTTTACAAGAAAAAATTTTAGAAGTACTCCCTTTTATTATCCTTGGGAATATGCCTATGTAATTCTTAGACTGAATAATAACTGCAGAACTATTTGTTTTGGAATTAAGCTTAATTCAGCAAACATTTAGCGAACACCTGTATTTGGAAGGCAGTGTGATTAATATTTAGAAAGTGGTGGTCCATTCTGAAATTTTATTTGAATTTAGTTGATTTTGAGCTCTATTATTTGTTTCAAAAATTAGGTAGGCGCAACCTGATGTAAAAAATGGGAGCCCTTGTTTTGTCCCTGTCAAGATTTTGCTAGAAAAAAGAACTTTCAAGTCACAGTTGAGAATTGCATAACAACATCGTGCATGCTGGTAGAAGCTCCTATACAGCTGTATGCGGTGAGCCCTTGATACACTGTTTTCTAAAAACCTAAGTACACTCACAAAAATGAATGTCATAGATGTGAGCGATACATTGGCATCGACCTCTCCTTAGCGTCTGAGTTTCTTCTACTGCTTATGTATTTTCCATGTAGCTCAGCTGCCAAATCTCACACCTAAAGGGTCAATCCTTTGCTATGTGTACTTTAAGTAAAATTCCACATCTACTTCCAAAATGATGTCTATACGCAAGGATTTGTAGTCATTTGGAAAAAAAGCTAGGGGGTAGACATATCATTGATACTGTCTCATTTACAAATGACTCACACAGACTTGTGCAGACTTCCCTCACTTGCTAATGACCAGTGCAGATCTTCCTACTCGTTGATGCAAGATTTTCATTACATGCTCCATGTAACTGACTACACTATTTGCGAGAAGAGAACACAAAACTAGACTATTTTCTTGCCAACGTTGCTAGGTTTTGCTGTAGAGATGATTTCCTGCTGTTGCTGCTCTGTATTGTTAGGAAAATGATCTCAGGTTAAAATAGCTTGGTTGGTTGTCACTGCAAATCCACAAAGCCACCTGGCACTGACTTTGCCTCAGCCCCTTGAAAGAAATGACAGGGGAGATATAAATCCAGCACCAATGTAATGCTGAGCGCAGGGAGCTAAAAAGGAAAAGACAGGCTTTCCACTTTTTTTACTGTTATACTTTTAGACTGCTTGTGAAAAGATACAGGTCAACAGCTCAGTATTGGATTTCAGTCCACACTTTTGCAAGCTCAATGATTTGTGTGTGGCAGTGACCCATGTAGTTGTAAATGTTTGTGTTTATCTCAAAAATTACATATCCTGCCTGAACCTATGAGAGAGAGAGTATTATGGGAGGTCTATTTGTAATAATAATAATTTTAAAAGTCCACTCACATATCTTCAGGACTTCTTTAGGGATTGATATATTTCTAGACCAAATTCCTGGCACATATGCAAGCTACTGGATCCCATACAAAAATAATAATAACATCATCATCAACCACAAAAGTGGGAAATAAAAGATTACTAATGACTGAGCACCTACGACATGCCAGGGATTGTGCTGTGTATTTGACAGACATCTCATATAGTCACAGATACTAAAAACTTATCAATTGCTTCTAGCTGATATATGTGCAGAATGTGAGTGGATGAGCAAATTAACAATTACATTTTGTTTGACTTGGGTATAGCAGTTGGAGACAGGTCCAGGAAAGTTCAAAGGATGAAGACTATGAAGGCTAATGACTCATTTCCTCATTTTTTTCTATAAAAAATAAAAATACCAGAAAAGGGAATCAAGAGCAAAGAAAGGAGCAAAAGGAGTCACTTTGCCGTACATTTTTTAAACTGTTTGCTGATCAACCTATACTCTCTAAGGGAAAGTCTGAGTGCTCATTCCCATGTAGCTTTTGGCTTTGCTGGATGGTGATTTTGGATGGAAAAAGCTCTATGTCTTATCTTGTTTCTTTTTGTTCTTGAAACAGATGGAGACACCTGCTCAGTGTAAACTTTTTTTTTTTTTTGGTTACTTGTTTTGTTTTATTTATTTTTTAATAGAGCATGCCTTAAGATTAGAGGGTTGAATTATTTCAATAGTCTAAAATATTTATTATACATTAATATTTTATTAAGTTTCCTGTAAATATTCTGCAGTAGTCCTCAAGTTATTCTAATCAACAGAACTGTGTCTATTCTGCTGTCAATATTTAAGGAAACTTACAGTTGTTATAACGCCTTTATAAAGTAAATTTTCTACGGAATAATTTGCTAGTTAAGGATTCTCCCTGCTTCAGATGATTTTAGAGAAAAAATACCTTCAGCCCAAATGAGAAATGTATTTTTTGAACCTAACCATACAATAATTCTTCAGAGTCTGTGGTGATTTATTTGTTTTTTAAAAAGTAACACATTCTACTTTTTTTTAAGTAATATTGCCATTTTATGTTCATTCATTTTATTGACTCAAAATTTTGAGACTTAAACTCAATAACTATTTTAAAGGCTTCAGGTATAAGAATGGGTGGCTTCAAATAACGTAAAGGGGTCATAGCTAATTTGGGGTCATAGCTAGTTTGCTGGCATTGGAGGAGTCAGAATAAACTCCCATATTAAAACTAAGCAGGGAAGGAGAGAGAGAGAGATTGAAGCACTGTAAATTTTAACACAAGTTCTGCAAAGCTATTTATGGAATCTTTCCCTTTGAGTGGAGAAGTGATTAAGAGCTATGGTGAACTACAGCTTACCAAAAGGTCGGCAGTTCAAATCCACCAGCCCCTCCTGGGAAACTCTATGGAGCAGTTCTACTGTCCTATAGGGCCTCTATGAGTTGGAATCCACAACAACAGGTTTTTACTTTGATAGCTTAACCTTTAAGACAGTAGCTGGGCAGTACATTTGGCCTGTAAGATTGCCGTACCAACATATCATGAAATGTCCAAATGCTTTGCCCACTCCTCCCACTCCCACCACACACACACACAAAAAAACAAGAGCGACTGTAATGACCCCTTAGCTCCCTCAACATTTAAGGAGCAGAAGCTTCTCCTTTGGTTTGTGCTTTGAGTTGATTTGACAAAGGAGGCACAAGGAGTCCAAAAGTAGGTGTCTGGAGAAAAAAATGGAGGAAGAGGATGTGGAGGTGATGAAGCAAAAGGAAAAGAAATACACTACATTGTACACAAGGATGCCCAAGGTTAATGTAATTCTTCTCTGAGGTTACCACATTTGAAATAAGGGACAGGAATACATAATCAGAGTTCACCATGCTGGTCTTATAATAAATTCCTCATAAACCATTATCTCTGAGAGCAGAATTTCATGACTCAGTTTCTAACACTGGCTTATATTTGACCAAAAAAAAAAAAAAATCCTCTTCCAACAACTTCCTGATTTAGCGTTCCAAAATAAAACTAATTCAGAGACTTAAACTGGTATTTCTCTAGTAGACAATTAGACCAAATCTTCTTATTGTAGATGTCAAATATATCTTAAGTTGTTGCTTTTGGTGAAATCTATCTCACATAAAATCAAATGTACAATTTCAAAACTAATAGTATAAAAATACTAATTGATCCAAAACACTCAGTTTAAAAATTAATATTTATTAGTAATTTTGAAGGTCCAGTTTATCACACCATGATCAAATCTCCTCTCTCTTTTCCTAAAAGATAATGTTGTTTTAGGTAGTTATCTAACCATTCTTTTATTTTCTTTAATTTTACTATGTAAATATGTATCCCTGAAAAATTGGTTGCTTAATTTTGTCTAGTGGTGAACTATATATGAAGACTAATATCTCTATTCTGTGATTTTGTTGTTTCATATTAGTATTTTTTTTGGAAATTTATTATTTTGGATGTATATGATTGCTCTATGTAGAAATTTGTTGTAAGATTATACAGTAACCTATTTATTCATTCCACTATTGATGGACATTTGTGTTGTTAATAGTTTTGTGCTAATACAAAATTTGATGTTTGGTACATTATTATAAGCATCTTCTGGAATCATATGTGCAAGAATTTTCTGAGTATACACCTAGGACTGGAATTTCTGAATCATAAGGCAAGCACATGATAAACTTTATTAGGCATGCCAAACTGTTTTGCAATGTGGTTGTATCAATTTTTACTCCTACCTCTAACATATCTGTTTCTTTCTTTTCTTTTTTTTTTGATTAATTCTCTGATATGTGGTTATGGATTAAGTGTTTTGAATATCAATTTTATATGTAATACAAGCATCCTCTCTAAAATTATATGTCTTGTTTTTACACTCTCTTTATGGTATCTTATGATGAGTAACACGACTTTTTGGTCAGTTTGTCATACTGTGATGACATACTGTGTTGTTATGTTGCTGGAAGGTGTGCCACCAGTAGTTCAAATACCAGTAGGGTCACCCAAGGTGGACAAGTTTCAATGGAGCTTCAGACTAAGACTAGGAAGAAAGGCCTGATGATCTACTTCTGAAAATCAGCCAATGAAAGCCCAACAAATCACGATAGACTATTGCCTGATATAGTGCTGGAAGATGAGCCCCCTAGGTTAGAAGACACTGAAAACACACAAGGACTGAAGCAATGGACTCAAGCATATCAACAGTCATGAAGATGGGACAGGACCTGGCAACATTGTCATTCTGTTGTACATGGTGCCACCATGAATTAGAGCCAACACAATGGCAACCAACAACAATATCGTGATGAGTTAGATTCTTCATTTTAACGTAATCAAATTAATCTTTTTTTTTATGATTTGTGTTGTTGAATCACTATTTAAGAAATCGTTTCCTTCCCTGATGATCTCAAAGATATCATCCTCTATATTGTTTTAAAGTTTTACCTTTGATATTTTAAGTCCTTAATTCACCTGTGATTTTTGTGTTTGGGTGAATGGTGGAAAGTAGAAATGCAGTGTTATTTTTTTCCATATGGAAACTTATACTGTTCCTTCTGTCATAAATTAAGCATGCATAGAAAGGCCGATTGCATCCCAGTTTTCTCTTGGTCTCTTCCCTCTCCAACACCACATTGTCATAATTACTATGGCTTCAGTGTCATTCTTGATATATGTCAGGGCAAGTCATCTCACTTTCTTCTTTTTCAAAGAGTCTTTGGCTGTATTTGGGCTTTTGCTTTTTTACATTAATTTTGCATAAATGTGTCCAGTGCCCCTACACAAACCTATTTGAGATTTTGATGTGAATTACATTGATTATATTGATCAATTTGGTCAAAATTGACATTTTTCAATATTTAGTACAATACATAAAATACCATGATTTAGCTTTTGATTGAGTTAGGTATTTTTAATGACTTGGAATAAAGTTTTATAATTTTCTTTATAAAGAAGATATTCAGCTTTTATTGGATATACCTAACATGTGATTTAAATGGCTTCTATTTAAAAATATATTTTGAATTGATTGCTGATGGTGTACAGAAATGGCATTGATTTGTAAATATTAATGTTTTGTCCAGCCACTGATGAATTGCATCTACAGATTTTTATGTTTTAATAAAGACATATTATTTGCAAATAATGATAATTTGTTTCTTCCTTTCAATCTTTCCTTATTTTTTTTTTTTTGTCTTGTTGAATTGTACTGGCTAGGAGTGCCAGTACAATGCTGCATAGACATGATAATAAGCGGCATCTTTATTACGTTCCTGATTTTAAAAGGAACACTTTCGACATTTTGCCTTTTGAAATGCAATGTTTGCTATTAATGTCTTATACATAACTTTTGTTAATAGAATTCCCTTTTTTCTTCATGGCCAGTCTTAGTTATTTGACAGAAAAATCAACTTGAACAATATTTTGTGACATTTTACAATTTTTTGGATTATTATTTTATTCTACTTGAGCATGATCTCAATGAGACTGAGGTTGCATTTTAGGAAAATGCATATAAAGTTAAGTAGGTGACAACCTCCTTAGGACTTGACAATAATCCTGGGGTGTGTCACTGAAATTCAGGTTAATCTTTACTTGAGTCATTGAATCATGCACTTAGCCGATCTGTGTCACAGAGGGGGCATTAGGAATAATCTTTTGCTCCAAAGGGCAAAGGATGTATTTAGCAGTGAGAAAAAGCTACAATTTTCACATAGTTTTACACGTACAATTAACTGAAAAGCAAAATAAGTTCATTATTTAAATAATTAAAATAATTGAAAACATATACATTAAGTAAAATTTACCTGATGCTTCAAACTTATGAGTTATAATTCTGCTTGCATTCTTTATTATTATATCCTTTTTGCAGATTAGGAAACATTTGCTTAGTTATACGACCTTACCTATGTCATATAGCCAATAAGCAACAGAGCCAAAGGAGGAAATTGGCCTTATTACCTCCATTTCTCTTGTACTTTCCACCCTGCTTCACAACTTGTTTCTCCATGTGTTTAATTCTAGCTTCAAATGTCAGCTTCACTTAGTGAAAGCAAAGACACCAATTGATTTCTGGCATAAAATCTAGCATCTAAATTGACTACTGGATTGAAGAGATTTAAATGGGTTTCTATAATATTTTATGGAATGCTTTAAATTTTATAAATTCTTAAATCCTTTACCATCCACTGTTCAGGGCAGTTATTACACTTCGTTTAAAATTAAACATTCTCTCATAAGCTTTTCCTGATGCCAACTCTGCCAAGAGCTGTCATCCATTTAGCTAAATTGTTCTCTTTCAGTCTGCAGCTCAGCTATGAGAAACAGCATAGCCCTTTCAGCTGTAGAAGTAGAACTTCCTGTGAGATCCCAGCCACACCTCTTCTGGGAAGTGCCCAATAAGGTGCGCAGTCACATCAATTCTGCTGTGTAAGAGGCTGGAAGTTATCCAATCAGACCACACTTTGAACACTGTTAGCTGGTGGCCTTCATCTCTAGTCCATTTTAATATCCCCAGCTTACTGCCAAATTCAATAAGCAGTAAAAGTTTATTTCCCGTCTCTTTTTTTCCAATGGAGTCTAGAGTCATTGAAACCAAAATGAAGTATTTCCAAGCTCTTTGTAAACTTCTAAGCATTATATCAAAATAATATCATCATTACTATTACACATTAGTGCATATTACTATATTATTATATATTATAAGGAGTCCTGGTGGCTCAAATGGTTAAGTACTTGGCTTCTAACCAAAAGATTGTCAGTTCAAACCCACCCAGCCACTCTTTAGGAGGAAGATCTGGAGATTTGTTTCCATAAAGATTACAGCCAAGAAAACCCTATGGGGCAGTTTTACTCTGTCACATGGGATTGTTATGAGTCAGAATTGACTTGAAGACTCCTAAGAACATATAATACTACTATATTTTATAATACTAATATATATTAAAATAATATTGTTGTCATATTTCTCCAAGTATAATCACATCTTCCATGGCTAGAGACTGACGATAACTTTGTTATCTATCAATCTCAATTGTTTAACATTAGAAACACTTTGTCTTAATTCATTCATTAATCATCATTGTTTTATTTGACCCTACAATATTTTTTAACATAGTACAGAAAATCAATTTTTAATACCCTTTTCATAAAGTCTTTCTCTGTGTCTGGTACAGACATCTCAGTTGGTTTATTGGTTGCTGGTCTGGATGGATATAAAGGTCCTTGGGTGAATCAAATGGTTAAATGCTGAAGTACCACAAAGGTTGGTGGTTCTAACCCACCCAGGGGCACCTCAGAAGTAAAGCCTGGCAGTCTGCTTCCCAAAGTTCACAGCCATGAAAACTGTATAGAGCAGTGCTACTCTGCATACAAGGGTCTCCATGAGTTGGAACTGACTCGAGGTCAACTGGTTAACAATTACTTTTCAGCAATTATAAATGTATAGCCCATAAACAAAACCACAATAACTAAAATACCTAAACATTCTAATACACTCCATACAGGTTAAAGGTCCTAGCATAGTTCAGAATGAGTGAGAGTGGTTTTGAATGAGTGACCACTAATGAGAGGAAGGAACTTAGAACACAGAATCTGCCCGCAGAAGTTCAGGCGCCTCACTCTGGTATCTGAAGGACAGTCCATTCATATGACCTGTATGTTCATGTAAATGTAACACTCAAGAGCACTTTTTCATTTTCCCAAATTGCAGTTTTGTTTGTTTATGGTCTGAAAGCAGCTCATAAACATGGATGCTGACTTGAATTATTTGGTCTATTTTCTATACGAAGCAATTTTAGAGATGCTTTTTAAGTTAAAATATTCGAATTTTTAGATATTCACTTCGCATTAATTGAATACCCAGGAATATTTCTTTTCCAATTTTTCGTTATTAAGCAGATGCAAGTGGTTATTAATTCTGAAATTGCCATAGCAACAAATAGAGGTTGATTGAACCATGTATTTAAAAAAAGAAGAACCAACTAGTTTGAACACGTTTATAACTTGCACACGGTTGCTTAGAGAAGAATAAGATCTTAGAAAGACCTTCTAAGTGATTTGCTTAGAGATTTGAGATATGTGTTTTTAAAGGTGAATATTTTAGCCAAAAACAGGTGCGCGCGCACGCACACACGGACGCACACACGCGCACACACACACAATTTGTTCGTTCCTTGGTATGCATCCTCAAGAACCTAGCAGGCATCAGGAGACAGACTCCTGATAACATTGCCGGAAGGGCTGAATTGCCCTTAGGGGCAGACAACCAAACCCAGCTAAGGAGTTTGGGGTTATATCCTAGACAGCCTATTAAAAAAGCAAAGGGGATAAAAGTTCCCCAAAGATCACAACAAGCTCTGCCTTAAAACTGTGATTTTAAATCTGTGGTGCTGAAACTGTGTCAAATAGCCTATAGCAGGATATGTTCTATGTGCTGCAAAATGATGCAAAATAAATACTCACTGTGTTTTGAGAACCAACTCATTAGTAGGGAAAATACTGTCCTACACAAACCCTAAGGATATTTGAGAGTTCTCACGGGCATATAAATGTTGATGTGAAGCGTCATTCATAGGTGATGGTAGCTGTACATTTTTTTATTAACATAAATATTGCATTTCTATTAGGTTGACTAAGGGCTTTATGAGATCTGTTAGTTTAGAGAAAACACCTGGATAAAACTAATTATAAAATTGGCAGTAATTTATTTTTGAATAATACTTTTCCCATGAGGATATATTTTCATTCTCTTATTTGAGAAACAAAAACTTGTAAAATAGGTAATATTATTATTAGGTCAATTTCATATATAGGTAGGGAAATTTAAGTGTATCTCACAGGTTGAATTTCCCAGGAAGCAGACTTTGAGATGGAGAGTTATGTGCTTGGAATCAATAATCCCTGTGGAAGAGAGGACAAAGAAGCAAGATAAGGCAGAGGGAGAAGTTAAGCTGTAGTTCAGTCCCAAGGAAGGCCTCATGGGACCTCATGGGGAATTCTAGATGTGCTGTGACCCTTCAGAGGTCAGAACTGACACGGGTGTTGAGACTGCCTATCTTCATACTGATCAGTAATGTGATATAAGCTGTCCATGCTAGGAGGTGTGAACTTGGACAGGTAGTTTTCTTCAGCTGCGGTGTTCCAAAAAGAGGGCTGATAGTTGAAGACTGCTGTTTAGTAAAATTTCCAGCAATTAGGAAAGAAATCCTTTATTATTGAAGGGGTATCTGGGCAGCACATTACAGTATCCACCACAGAGGACACAAAGTTACACAGGTAAAAAGTGGATGTAGCAAGACTTAAAGACCAGATTTTAAAATCCTAAATTCTATTTTGTACATCCTATGCCCTTGTGTTTTGTGTTTGTATACCGCTGTATCTTCATGCTGTGAGTTGAATTGTGCCCTCCCAAAAGATTTGTTCATGTCCTAATTCCTGACACCTGTGAATGTGGAAATAGGGTCTTTGCCGATATAATAAAGTTAAGAAGAGTTCATACTGGGCCTTAATCCATTGACTGGTATACTTACAAGAAGGGGGGAGTTTGGAAACAGACACACACAGAAGATGAGGGGGATACTCGTACAAGCCAGGAAACGACAAGGATTGCCAACAACCACCGGAAGCTAGAAAGGGACTAGGCAGGCTCCTCCCCAGAGCCTTCAAAGAGACCATGGCCCTGCAGACACCTTGATTTCGAACTTCTGGCCTTCAGAACTGGGAAAAAATAGATTTCTGTTGCTTTTCTCCACCCAGCTTGTGATCATTTGTTACAGCAGCCCTAGGAAAATAATACATTACGTATTAGTGTTTCATAAATTGTTCTGTCATTTTTACCAATTCGCTTACACTGTCTATTCATAAATTCAACTAGAATTCAATTTTACAACAGCATCTGACTATAAGCAAAAGACTTTGTTTACCTTACAAAATAAAGTGGTATTTAAAAGTCTTATTTTTAGAATTCTCATTTTTGAGCTGATGAATGTGTTCAGTTATACAGAAGAGAAGTACTGAATATGCATCTGTCTATTTAGGTATAGGCACATATAAGAAGAACAGGGTATATGAAAGTTGAAAACAATGATTGGTTTGAAGCATTTCTAAACATCACCAGGATGTCTGAAGTTTATTGAAAGGAAAATCTCAGCCTGACCAAGAACCTGCATGTTACATATCCTAAGCTGATTTTTCTCTGGCCTTCTCACTCTTGTTAGGTGCCGTTGAGTTGATTTTGACTCATAATGACCCTATATGACAGGGTAGAACTGCCCTATAGGGTTTTCTAGACTGTCCTCTTTACTGGTGCAGATCAACCAGGTCTTTCTTCCACAGAGCCGCTAGGTGGGTTCCAAGCGCCAGCCTCCGAGTTAGCAGCTGAGTGCTTAACCATTGCACACCAGGCCTCCTTGGTTTTCTTACTAGTGATTAAATAATGAAGTATACACATATACTTGAAGCTGTAGGAACAGAAGGACGTCACATAGAGCAAGTACCCAAGAAAAACAGTAATTCATTTTCTAAAAGAGTGTATATGAAACCTTATGATTTGTCCAAGAGTCCTTGGCTGGGGCAAATGGTTAAATGCTTATTGCCTGGACCAGAGTCTCCTGAAATGATAACAAAGTCATGTCCATGCATGTGGCAAGCCACGTTGGGGTGCAGACAGTTTCTTTCCACAGTGAAGAGAGTACCTGCTGGTGCTAGAATGCCAGTTACGGAATCTTAATTCCACCACAACTAGCTGTGGGCCTTTGAGCAAGCTCCTTAATTTCCGTGTACTTCACGTTTCTCCTTTTCTCTTATACCTACATCATACTTTTTTTATAAGGATTAAAAACTCAATATTCTAAAGACAATTAGAACTGTTTCTGACTCCTTGTAAGTAAATACATAGCCAATTAGCATGAATTTTCTCACTCCCTTTACTACCCATTTGAACAATATGCAGAGCAATATGTACAATTTCACACAGATCTGCTTATTGTAAGCAAGGACCAGGTAAGAATAAAATATGGGTTTTATCTGGAAGTATATTGCATTCAAGCATTCTTTTCACTGACGACATGTTTATGTTCAGTGTGTTCGTGTGTATTCATAAATATCAAGAAAGCTACTTTTCATGGCTCAGTTAACCAGTTGAAAGTAAAATGTCACATAAACAGATTGCCAAAAAGGAAGAAATTTTGCAAAGTATCTAAGCTGCTGTTTAACACACATGTCACAAATTATACCATTCAGACGATATTTTCACAGAGTACTAACTCATGTGATTGCTGACATTTCACAGGAAAAATATGGCAATGAGATATCACTAGGATTATTAGCAGAACAGGGAGTCAAGTTAGAGCACAACTAGCCAACAGGGTTCGTAATTTCAGCTTGCTTATTCCTTTATTCTTCCCACAAATATTTACTGAACACCTAGTATGGGTCAGGCAGTGTGTATTACGCTGGAGATAAAATGACAAGCCAAACTGGACCATGCCCCTGCTTTGATTGAGTTTAGATTTGTTGGAAGAGGTAAATATAAATCAAGTAATCACACAAATAGATAAGGATGGTGCTATGAAGGAAGAATGATCCAGGAAGGCTCCCTGGAGGAAATGCTATTTGGCCAAGATCTAAAGGATGAAGAATGATCTACTAGGTTAGAGGGGGTGAGGGTTCAGAGATGACAGTTCAGGCGTAGAATCTGCTGGTGGCAGGAGGAAGCATAATACAATGAATGGCCTGAAGGAAGTCCAGTGTAACGGCATTTCAGAAAACTAGGGAGAGTGTTGAAGGAACTCAAGCAGCACAAATTGGAGAGGAACATCCACATAGAATCTTGAAGCTCATGTTAAGGAATTTGATCTTATTCTGAGAGTCAATGATGGGTTTTTAAACAAGATTAGGGAAGGAGGTGGAGAAGAAGAACTGACATGACATCTAATTGAGATTTAGGGTACACTCTGAAAGGATAACTTTTTGGAACGTAGTTGGAGTAAATAACAAAGTTCTTATAAGGTAATTATTTCTCCTCCAGTGATTCCCCCCTCTTTTTTTTTTAATGTCAGCAGGTGACTTACTGCTGAATTTTCATCTAAAGAATTGTCACTGTATTTACGATTTGGGCTGTAGAATTAAGTAACTGAGGATCTATATGAAAATACCCTGCCTGTGTTCACTTACAGAAAAGCTATTCATTGTAACAGAATTTGAATTTAATCCACTCTGTCATCCATAAATAAAAATATAGAGCAATGGGAAATAAATAAGTAAAAGAAAGTTGCTGTCATTTCTTACTAGATATTTAATATACTTCGACTCATTTGTACTCAGTTTATTTTCAGCTGCTTTTACAAAAGGTCTTGTTGATAAGTATTGAAGTATAACTCTGACTTTATTTTTCTTGAATATTTTAAGATTCCTCCTAAAAAGGCGGCTGTTATAGAAAATAAGAGCAGACAGCAATGTTTAATTGTTTATAGAGCTGTTATGGCAAAGAACAATGGACTTACTTGGTCAATTTGTAAAACACAGATGTAGGGTCTAAAGGTGAAATTTATAGAGTGGCAAATTAAATTCAGTATGAGGTATGGTTCTAAAATACTTAGACTTTTTTTAACAATGGAGCTTCCAGTTTCCAGAAGTTGTTCGGGAGAGACTACATGTTTTCCTTAAATTTTTAAAGGAATTCCAAGTCAAGATTCTGAAGTTTTTCTGTAAGCAAAATCCAGCTTGTGTTGCAGCTTGTTCCAAAGTAAGCCTTTATTTTCCTGTTATCTTTCTCTGGCGGTTCTTGTCTCTGAATTCTGATCCTCTCTTTTTATACGGGAGGTCTGTGATTATATGGCATCCCTTAAACTTTTACAATTAATAATTATCCCAGGGTGAATATTTCAACCACCTTCCTTTTGGAAAATTAGTATAAATTACTGCGAATCTCAAACAAGAAACATACTCATCAAATGAAGTGAAAGGATGTCACAAAGTTGAAAAGAAACAAACTAGTGTCTTGACATACTTACTGGTAGTTGTTTGAATGAAGAGAGAACTTTGTTTGTAATCTCTTCTTCAGGTACGGTAATCCAGCTGTTTGTATTTTATTCACCTTGTTTCCTCTTTCCGTCCCTTAATAAAACACAGGGCTAGAACCCCATAAAATTGGCTTCGTACCAGAGATTATACACTGTAACTTCAGGCCTAAAAGGTAACGTGGCAGTAGCTAAATTAGTCATAGATTTAAATGAGGTCAAACTGTAAAATTTGTGAACTCTCAGTTCAAACCTTTGCTCTAGACACTATCTAAGATAAGCATGAGCAAGTTACCTAGCTTTTATAAATCCCAGTTCCTTCACCAGTAAAAATGAGCATCATAATAGCGCCCAACACTTGAGGTTTTTCTGAGATTAAATGAGATAATTCATATGTAAACACAGTATCTGGTACATAAGGACATTCACTAATATTAATATCATTACAAAGTAAAATGTCTTATTGTCTCTTTCCAATTTAGGCAGCAGTTAAAATCATTTCCTTGCTCCCAGTATCATTTTATTTGAAATTCCAGCACAACATAAGAGCTAAAAAACATTGGGCTGGAAGTCTAGCAATTTCTTGTCATTCTTTGCCAAGTAGATAAAGCATCTCCAAGGAAAGAGGGCAAATAAATTAGTACTGTAATGACATATTCCAGACTGACTCAAGTAATACGTAACACAAGGTAGGATCAATCAGACATAGGCAGGATTCAGGCATAATTCTGTGAAAAATGTTTTGCCCATTCACTAACTACAATTATTGTTTAGGTTATGGAGTTTGAGTACTTTTAAAAATAATCTCTGAAGAGAGTAAAAGGAGATAGAGAAGAAAATGATTATTTGATAATTTCTAGACCAATGGTTATAATTTACCAAATGACACAAACACACAATCATATGTATTTATACCCATATATAACACTGTGTTATACCAGTGTGTACTTCTGTTATTAACCCAATGCTTTGTCACCAGGGAATTGCTGACATTTTTAAATCCACTAAATAGATATCTCAATCTGGTTTTATCCAGGAATTTGTTCTTCCATCATTCTGATTCTGAAAATTTAAAAATCTACTGTATGATCCATTCTATCAACATCAAATTGGAATTGCTGCTAGGTCCATCCCTTCTTTATTCCAGGGTTAAAACAACACTAATTTTTATAATTAACATTTACAGAATAACTAATACTTTAAGGTATTTTATCATAGTATTCTAATATTGCAGAATAGGTATAACATTTCATTTTTGTAGTGGAAGGAATTGAAATTTGGACATGTTAAGTTTTTACCAGTGATTACCAGCCTAAGAAATGTCAACTGCATTAAATTTACTCACATACCAATTTCATCTGTTCTTTTCAGATGAATAACGTAGGAATAACTTCCTATGAGAAGCTTTTCTTGATCCCTCCACCATCATTCCTACTATGATTCATTCATTTATTTATAAACATTCATTGAACATGTGAATTAATGTGAATTAAGCTCTATTCCAGGTTTTGAGATACAGTGGTGAGAAATATATATAAGGTTTATATTAGTCTCTACTCTTAGACTCTTGGATGAAGACAGATGATAAGAAAGTAGATTAAAAAGTCAATAGTATAATTTCAGATGTTTACAAGTGCTATGAAGGAAATAATAAAGAGTAATGAAAAAGAAAGTGACTGGAAAGAGGGAATATTTTAAATAATCTGTTGGTGTGTATGGCATTAAGTTAATGTCTGTAAGGAAGGAATATGTAGATAGTTGAATATTATGAAGAAAGCAGTCAACCATATGAACACGGATGAAAGAATATTCCAGGAAGGGGGAAGAGCAAGTAAAGACCCCGAGGTGGGAACAAACTTGCGAAGTTTGAGTAATGACAGGAAGACTAGTTGTATAGTGTGCAATAAACGAGAGGAAGAGCAGTAGGAGGTGAGACCAAAAAGATAGTGAACTCATGTCAGGTAGGGCCTTACAGCCTTTGGTGCAGAGTATAAGTTTCATTCTAAATGTAACTGAAAGCCATTAGGAAGTTTTAAACAGAAGAATTACAGGGTACTTCTTTTAAAACATTTTAGAGGCTTTGAAGTAACAGGAAAAGCACAGAAGCAAAGAGACAAGTTAGGTGGCTTTGGGAAAAATCATGTCGGTGTTTGCTGTCAAGTCAATTCCATTCATGTGTGCAGAGTAGACCTCCTCCGCAGGGTTTTCAAGGCTGTGCTCTTTCAGAGGCAGATCGCTAGGACTGTCTTCTGAGACATCCCTGGATGTGTATGAACCACCAACCTTTTGGCTAGTAGTCATGCCACCCAGGGATTCCTTGTAAAAGTTTAGGAAATAATAATTTATTGGAGCACCTTGATTTTGGTGCAAGTATGAGGTGTACCTGTATTTCTGATTTACTTTAAAGGCAAGGTTGTTAGAACTCCCAGAATAAGTGTGAGTAGTGAGGAAAATAGAAAAGCCAAGAATTATTTAAGCAACCAGAAGGATGATGATATCATTTATTGAAATGGAGAAGAATAGAGATAAGCAGGTTTGCGTGGGGGTGGAAATTCAGCTATCTGTTTTGTTATTGCTGTTGTTAGGTGTCTTCAAGTTGGTTCCAACTCATAGAGACCCTATGTACAACAGAAAGAAACATTGCCCTGTGCCATCCTCACAATTGTTGTTATGTCTGTGCCTATTGTTGCAGCCACTGTGTCAATTTTACTTGCTGAAGATCTTCCTCTTTTTTGCTGACCCTCTACCAAGCATGCTATCCTTCTCTAGGGACTGGTCACTCTTGATAACATGTCCAAAGTATGTGAGATATTAATGATAATGTTTGATAATTTCTTCATTCTGTTGGATCACCTTTCTATAGACAGTGCACAAATATGGATCTCTTTCAGTCAGTTGGCCAGGTAGCTGTCTTCCAAATTTCTTGGCATAGGTGAGGGAGCACCAACAGCACCAGATTCATCTGTTGAAATACCTCAATTGTTATTCTGCCAATTCCTGCAGCCTTGTTTTTCGCCAATGCCTTCAGTATAGCTTGGAGTTTTTCCTTCAGTACCATTGGTTCTTGATCATATGCTACCTCCTGAAATGGTTGAACATCGACCAATTCTTTTTGGTACAGTGACTCTGTGTTTTCCTTTCATCTTCTTTTGATGCTTCCTGAGTTGTTTAATATTTTCCTACAATCTGTTTTGGAGCATATGAATTTTGAGTTCTTATTAGATAATAAAGAAGAAATTTTAAGGAAATTTTTGAATCTATGTTTTGGAAATTCAGGGAAAGTTTAAGACTAGAAATCCAAATGTGAGAGCCATCAGGTGGTGGGTAGAGTTCAAAAACATAAAACTTCATACAATCAGGTAAGTAAACACTATAATTTGTGAAGAGCAAATTGTCAAGTTTTACTCCCTGAGAGATCCTCAACCACTAGAAGGCTGGAGAAAAGAAGGAGTTGGCAAAGGCAGAAAGTAATGAGGATATGGTGTCTCGGAAGCAGAATGAATGAATACAATATTTAAGAAAAAGATAGTTATCAACTATGGCAAATGATGTTAAAACCTCATAGAAGATGGGGACAGATCATTGATCACTAGGTTTGTAAATATAGAGTTGTTAGTGACTTTAACAAAAGCTGGGTATGTGGTGAAAATGAAATAATGAATAGAATGGGTTAAGGAGAGACTAGGATATGAGGAAGTGGAGACTCCATAGGGAGATTACTCTGGGGAAATTTCTCTGAGAAATGATGGCAGAAAAACGGTAGAGAAGAGGAGAGTTGGAGAGTAATAATTTTAAGGTAGTATTTTTGTTTCTCATAGAGTCATGCTTTTAAAGCATATTTGAAAGTGCTTTGTCTCCCTTCCACGTACTACAATAGCATGCTGCTCTTATCATTACTTTAGCATATAATATCCACTAATGTAATTGGTTGTCTCCTTGACTCTTTCTATCACAAAACTGGTCTTTGAAAGTAAAGACTTTTTTTTTTTTTTCTTTTCATAATGACCATACCCAATGTCTAGTGCAGGGCCTAGTACCTAGAAAGAAGAACACAAGATTTACGGCAACTATTTCTGAAGTTCTGCTTATACCTGTTCTTATTTTCTCCCTAACAAAGTCAGATAAAGCTAAAATTTAAGAAGCCACTGCTTTTCTATGATAAGAGCTTTGCCAAATATAGCTGTATGTAGCGATCCGGTAATTTATTCTGCCTCCTTAGTGTATTGCTTCGGTGAAGTAAGGTTTTATAAATTCCTCTGTTTTTGATGAGGCAGGAATACACACAAACCCACAGAAATACCACACACTCACACAAAATGCACACGCACCCAAAACATCTGGACTGAATATTGTCTTAAAAGTCCTCCCTTAGTATAAAAATTTGAGTGACCTATGAATGTATTTCCAAAGGGAGTTCCATAGAGAAATAGTCCTCTGAGACTTAAACCAAACATTCATTCTAATAATATAAAAGGAGAAGTCAAACAAGTTTGAGAAGGAATGTGTTTAACTATTTTCCTTCTCTTCTGTGTAACATTAATAGCCTTTAATGTAATTATTTGCAATGTGATTGAGTTGAGTATTATAAGTAAAATAGTTGTTGTTGTTGATAGGTGCCTTCGAGTGGGTTCTGACTCATAGCACTCTATGTACAACACAACTAAACACTGCCCGGTCCTGAGCCATCTTCGCAATAGTTGTTATGCTTGAGCCCATTGTTACAGCCACTGTGTCAATCCATCTTGTTGAGGGTCTTCCTCTTTTTCACTGACCCTCTACTTTACCAAGCATGATATCCTTCTCCAAGGACTGATCCCTCCTGATAACATGTCCAAAGTATGGAAGACAAAGTCTAGTCATCCTAGCTTCTAAGGAGCATTCTGGCTATGCTTCTTCCAAGACAGATTTGTTCATTCTTTTGGCAGTCCATGGTATATTCATTATTCTTTACCAATACCGTAATTCAAAGGCATTAATTCTTCTTCGGTCTTCCTTATTCATTGTCCAGATTTCGCATGCATATGAGGCAGCTGAAAACACCGTGGCTTGGTCAACACTTTAAAGAGGTCTCTTGGAGCAGATTTGCCCAATGCAATGAGTCTTTTGATTTTTTGACTGCTGCTTCCATGGGTGTTGACTGTGGATTCCATAAAATGAAATCCTTAACAGCTTCAATCTTTTCTCTCCATTTATTATGATGTTGCTTATTGGTCCAGTTGTGAGGATTTTGTTTACTTTATATTGAGGTGTAATCCATACCGAAGGCTGTAGTCTTTGATCTTCACCAGTAAGTGCTTCAAGTCCTCTTCACTTTCAGCAAGCAAGTTGTATCATCCGCATATTGCAGGTTGTTAATGAGTCTTCCTTCAACCCTGATGCCCCATTCTTCTTCATACAGTCCAGTTTCTCAGATTATTTGCTCAGCATACAGATTGAATAAGTATGGTGAAAGGATACAACCCTGATGCACACCTCTCCTGACTTTAAACCATGCTGTATCCCCTTGATGTGTTCATATGACTGCCTCTTGATGGAAGTACAGATTCCTCATGGGCACAATGAAGTGTTCTGGAATTCCTATTCTTCGCAATGTTATCCATAATTTGTTATGATCCACTGAGTCGAAAGCCTTTGCATAGTCAATAAAACACAGGCTTTTTTGATGATGAATACAACACCGTTCCTCTGCAAGTTGTCATTCCTGGCATAGTAGACCATGTGATTGTCTGATTCAAATGGCCAATACCAGTCCATTTCAGCTCACTAATTCCTAGGATATTAATCTTTATAGGTTCCATTTCATTTTTGACAATTTCCAATTTTCCTAGATTCACTTCGTACATTCCACATTCCAATTGTTAATTAATGTTTGCAGCTGTTCTTTCTCATTTTGAATCTTGCCACATAAGTAAATGAAGGTCCCGAAAGCTTGACTCCATCCATGTCATTAAGGTTGACTCTACTTTGAGGAAGCAGCTCTTCCCCAGTCATCTTTTGAGTGCCTTCCAATCTGAGGGGCTCATCTTCCGGCACTATATCAGACAACATTCCGCTGCTATTCATAAGGTTTTCGCTGGCTAATTATTTTCAGAAGTAGACTGCCAGATCCTTCTTCCTAATCTGTCTTACTCTGGAAGCTCCGCTGAAACCTATCTGCCATGGGCAACCCTACTTGTATTTGAATACCAGTGGCATAACTTCTAGCATCACAGCAACATGCAAGCCCCCACAGTAAGACAAACTGACAGAGGCGTAGGGGTAAATAAAATTAACCAAGTGTATTTATTTTGAGAGATTTTAAAATATACATGACCATTAATATTCAGGATGTCTCTTTGGGGAAAAGCTCCAATAAAATTATAAACTATTTCACACTTTAAAATCTTCTGTCTGCACAGAGTAAAAAAATTATATCCCTAAATGTATTATAGAAGTTTCACAGGTTGACTATGAAATGTACACTTACATGTAAACTGAAGTTTTAACAGATGTATGATAACTGATTAATATGAGAGGGCAGTGGTGGTTCGGTGGTAGAATTCTTACCTCCCATGTCAGGTTCAGTTCCCAGCCAATATACCTCAAGCGCTGCCACTGCCTGCCTGTCAGTGAAATCTTGCACGTTGCTGTGATGTTGAACAGTTTTCAGTGGAGCTTCCAGACAGTGACAGACTATGAAGAAAGACCTGGCAATCTACTTCTGAAAATCAGCCATTGAAAACCCTATGGATCACAACAGTCATAGACTGTCATGCATGAAGTCATCATGATTTAGGCGCTGAACTTACCCCAGCTAATAACAACAACAATATCATATAAACATTGCCTTAAAGCATGAAAATCTGTTTAGACAGATGGACACTTTAATAGTGATTTCATTTTTAAGAGGAATAATAAAAACAAAGGGTGTTTGTTCAGTCTTAGTAAACTACTACATTAACACAGTTTAAATTAACTTATTTACTGTAATTAATTTTTATTTCCATTTGACTTTACGTTGTAAATTTTATTAATAATCATTTAACAGAATGGCATCTGTTAAAATAAACATCATTTTATTTTAGTTTTCCTGGAGATAGTGAAATTAAACAAGTTAGGATATTCTCTATTCTTCAATAATTTCAATGATGTTAGTATTAGAACCAGTGAGTTAAGATATATTTAATGGGTTTCAGTACTTGTTCTTTCTTTAATTGATGGAGGGATCTCATGAGATGCTGCTAGAGTAATTTTAAAATCATACAAAAAAAAAAAAACAGAAAAACTGGCCTTTTTCGTGTTGTTTAATCCAAGTTTCATTCATCTTACTGTGTAAGGGAAAAAAATTAATAATTTCATCTGAAGTTTTATTTTTAGGCACAACTCTAGTGACACAGCAGGGACAGAAACCACTCAGTATAATTTGTGAACTATAAAAATGTATGTATGTGACCTTCAAAACTTAGATTTACAGCAAGGATGAAGCACTGAAAAATGAAATGCATACAGACACATTGAAAAATCAGTAGGAAGTGGAGTACAGGTGGGGTTATTTATTTAAGTTTAGGGAGAATTTACAACTAGTTAAGGTAATAATTCAGAAAAGAGAAAAGTATTACTTGAGGAAACAGGAAGCAAATAGCAGACATTCAGATACTTAATTTGTTATTGTTTATTTATAAAGATGCCAAGACTGGTTGTTGGAATTTGTCAATAATTCATCGCTTTCAAAGAATAAATTTCTGAATCTTAGCCATTTGGTCTTCAGATGGCCTGCTGATACTTCTTTTTTTTTAAAAAAAAAATAATTTCATTGTTAGGAATCATTTTAAATGCACATCTTACAAACTTTTGTGTTGTCAGATTAAATCAATCAATGTGTTGGTAACAAATTATCTTGAAGAGATTATGTATCTCACAAGTGTTGAACAAAGTCATGTCATTTGAATATTTCTATAGTAAAATAGTCTTTGCCACAAAATAAAAAAAAAAGTGATAATTCTTAAATTCAGCTTTTTATTTTGAGATAATTGTACATTCTCGTTCAGTTGTAAAATATATTACAAAGAGATCACATGCACTCTCCATCCAGCTTCCCAGAACAATAACATCTTGCGAACTATAGTACAATATCACCACCAGTATATTGACTTTGCTACAGTCAAGATACAGAGCTTTTCCATCGTGACAAAGATCCCTTCTGTTGCCCTTTTACAGCAACACTCACCTCCCTCTTCTCCAACCAATTCTCTAACCACTGGCAACCACTAATGTGTTCTCTATTTTGAAATTTTGTCATTTCAAGAATGTTATATAAATGGAGTCATACAGTATGCAATCCTTCGGAATTCACCTTTTTAAATCAGCGTAATTCCATGAAGATTCACCCAAACTGTTGCATGCATCAATAGATCATTTCTTTTTATTACTGAGTAGTACTCCATGGTATGGATATACCACAGTTTGTTTAGACATTCACCCATAAAAAGGATATCTGAGTTGTTTTGAGTTTTTGATATGTGAGAGTCATAAATTTTGGGGTGTTTGATGGTGAATACTGCTAACTCAGACTTGGAATCAATAATTTACTACTTTTGTTAATTTGTGACCTTTAAACAAGACATAATCTGGTATCTAAGGAAACGTTGTCTTTGTAACCAAGCTATACAAGCCACTCTTGGGAACCACATTTTGTAAGAAAGTTATGTTAGCAGAAAAAAAAAATGTTCTGTGATTGCTTTGTAACCCCCACCCCCGAGTAACTCCCATAGTTGCCAATTGGTAACTAATTAAAGCACACAGATCACCAAATAGTAACTAACCAACAAAGACTCTTTGAACCAATCATGTAAACCCACATACGTTGTGTTCACCACTGTAAAAACCCCACTTTTGTTAACCGCCTTTGACTGTTACAAATGACTAGTACGCAATCAAAATACTATGTTGTTTGTTCCTGGTTTAACATTATGAATATTTCCTGGATACCTGTAACTTCTCAGAGTACATAGTGCATTTTGTGGACACTATATATCCCCAGTTTAAACTGTGTCTTGCCTTCAATAAAACTCTTTGTTTTGATTCAACCGAATCAAAATGTGTCAAAGGTGTTACTCTTTGACAGCTATTGTGAATAAAGTTGCTATAATCATTCATGCAAAAATTTTTCTCTGAATACAAGTTTTCATTTCTCTGGAATAAATACCCAGAAGTACAATTGCTGGGTCATATGGCAGTTGCATATTTCGTTTTATAAGAAACTGTCAAACTCTTTTCCAGAGTAGCTATACATTTTACATTCCCACTAGCAATGTATGAGTGATCCAGTTTCAATGCATCCTTTCCAGCATTTGATACTGTCACTATTTTTTATTTTAGGTATGTAGTGATATCTCATTGTGTTTCTAATTTGCATATCCATGATGGACAATGATGTTAAATGTCTTTTCATATGCTTATTTGTAGTCTGTATATTCTGTTTGGTGAGGATATCCACAGCTTTTGCCTATTTTCTTATTGGATTATTTATTGTTTTATCGTTGAGTTTTTAAGAGTTCCTTATATATTCTATATACTGGTCCTTTGTTAGATTTGTTGCTTGCAAATTTTTTCCCAAGCTTTATTTTACAACCTCTTCACATGGGCTTTTGCAGAGGAAAAGTTTTTAATTTTGTTGAAGTCATATTTATAAAAAATTCCTTTTATGGGTCTTTCTTTGGTTTGAAGCCTAAGAACCCTTTGCCTAGTCCTAGATTCTGAAAATTTTCCTCTATGTGCTTTTATAAAATTGTATAGGTTTAAGTTTTACATATAAGTCCATGATTCTCTTTGATTTATATAAAGAATGAGGCTTAATTCTCATCAAGTTATCTCTAAGTTTTATTTTGGTGGACTACTTTTGGTGGAAATTCAGAAATTCATTTCATTTCTTTTTTCCCTGACTCCTCTTAAATATTTCCAAGAAACTCTTTTTTGTTTTATACCCTCTTTTCCTTGCATACTGGTCCTGTTTCCACACTGCACAAACAAGGTCTTCAATGTTCTCTTTGCCCCAGATGCCATCTTGGTTAAGTACCTTAGAAGGAGGTTTCAACTCTTTCAGATTCTTCACTATAGAGTAGTATTATGAACAAACAACCTGTCTCTTGTGAACATTGTCCACCAAATAATATAAGTTTGATTATGGAAAAGAGTGTTAATCCCTACTCATTACATCTCTAAGTTTATAATGGAGTGGTGGTGGTGGGGGTGGATGGATGAATAACGTGTTATAAAGGTCCTGAAGTGAGAGATGGAGAATGTAACCTTAGAACAAAATAAACGTCAGAAATTGGAGGAAGACACCACAAATTAGAGAAGTAAGACTGAAATCTGGGAGGGCAGGGATTAATGTTTTTTCAGTGCCTGAGACAGAGTAGATCATCAGTAACTATTCTTTACATAAAGTGATAAGAATTGAAGTTAAATGAGTGTAGTGTTAAAGAAAAAATAGGCATATGAGTCCTTGTGAAGTACGAATATAACAGGTTTGGGAACTATAATGGTTAAGGTTGTCTGTCAACATGGCTAGGCCATGATTCTCAGTGATTTTGTAGTCGTATGATGGTGTGATCACTTCCATGATGAGTTTTGATATTATGTGATCACCTCCATGATGGGATCGCTGTGAGTAGCCAATCAGTGGAAAGGGAGTTTCCTTGGGCACGTGGCCTGCATTGACTATAAATGGATATCCTGGCAAGGCTTGTGGGCTCTTGCTCATTCTGGATCCTGCAGCTGACTCCTGTTCATCTGATCTCCGATTCTTGGGACTTGAGCTAGCTGCTTAGCTATGGTCTTGCCTGCTGATCTTTGGGATTTGTTGATCTTGATCTCCACAGGCTGTGAACAAAAGCCCTACTCTCTGACCTACCGTTCTTGGGTTCGCCAGCCCCTGTGGCTACATGCAACAGGAGGAGCCTCTATCCCGACTCATGGACTTGGAACATTCCAGCCTCTACAACCACATGAGCATTTCCTTAATATAAATCTCTCTCTCTATATATATATATATATACTTATACACTTTACTGGTTTTGCTTCTCTAGAGAACCCAGCCTAAGACAGGGACTGAGACTGGAAAGTGAAAAAAAAAAAAAAAAAAACATTTTCAGAGACAAATTTGAGGTGTTGAGTTTTGGGCTTAGAGTTAGTGGTACTGAACTAAAAAATTGTAAAACAGGCAGAAAAGATGGTATAGATCTTTGCTACTTAAACTGTAGTCTGCAGACAATCAGCAGCATATCTGCTTGTTAGACATGTAGAATCTCAGCCCTTTCTCAACCACCACCAAAACCTACTCATTCAGAATCTACCTTAAAATAAGATATTGAGGCAATCCTCATACATGTTGAATTTAAGAAATACCGATATATTATCTCTGTGAGGAAAGATATAGATGATATCAAATTTAAAAATTAAAAATTCCTTGGCAATGCCAAAACATTTCTTATAAATTACTCAGGATATATGCAGTAGTCTGGATGTCCACGTGTTAACATAAATTTTTAAAAACATTTAAAAATAAACATTAGTGGGATGAATGAATGAACAAACTAAAAGTAGGCTGGTGATGGAGGAACAACACAGAAATTAAAGTAGGGATGTGATGACTCTTTTGTTTGCCCAGCACACAGGGCACACCTGACCCAAATTTTCATGGCCAACTATCTGCTCCATTGCTCTTGTAACATAAATTGCAAAGTCCCTCTCCTTTCTCTAATTAGAACCTATCTGTGTATCTGAGCCCTGATGCTTTGGCAGCAGAAAGCCCCATTTTAGTCTTCCTTATTAGGATTTAGTAGAGAAGGGTGTGCTAGACACTGCTTTCTTGTTGTTCCCTTGATCATTCCTAATCGAAAGTGAAATTTTGCATATATTGAGAGTGACTTCAGATGGAAATGGGAGAACTATTCTAGACAGCAGGGGATCTGGAGGCCAAGCTGCTCTGGGTAATTTCTTTCCCATGATCATACAGAACTAGTCCATGCTACAGCTTTCTGTCAGCTTGCATGTCATTATCTGTTAAATGGGGCCCTTCATAGGCCAGATTCATTTTGTCATGGATTATCTGAAATTTCTCAGTTGATATGTAGAAATTATATAATTTTGACACAAGGAATAATGGAGTAATACCCTCTGGATCAGATGTCAAACTGAATGTCATAGGATGCCAACACCTCTTGAGGGCTGTAAAACTTGTCATGGAAAAGAGGTGATTCTGTGTTAAATAAAGTACCACTTGGAGATAAGCGGAATTTTATGAATCATGTAGTTCTTTGACTTTTTTACAGTATGCCAATGTCAACACCCGTGGGAACTGTTAAGGAGGGATCTGTGGTCCTGGTAGTAGAATAATGTGGTCAATCAATGTGGTCAAACAGTCGGCCCCAAAGATCTTGTCCTCAGGTGTGATGGTTAATGTTATATGTCAACTTGGCTAGGCTATGATTCTCAGTGGTTTGGCAGGTACGATGTAATCATCTTTCATTTTGTGATCTCATGTGAGTAGCCAATCAGTTGAAAAGGGAGTTTCCTTGGGGTATGGCCTGCATCCAGTATATAAGTGGATGATCTGGCAAAGCTCTCTCTCTCTCAACCCTGAACTCTTCTAGTTGCCTGACCTCAGTTTCTTGGAACATAAACCTGCAGAAGCCTTCAGCCTGCCACCTGACCCATAGATTTGGGAGTTGCCAGCCGCCACAATTGCGTGAGCCATTTAACTATATACATTTATACATGCTTCACTGGTTTTGCTCCTCTAGAGAACCCAGACTAAGACCTGGCCAGTGTGATGGGGTCACTATCATGACTTCCACATCACCAGAAAGTAAATATTACAAGGTCATATTGAAGTCACACATTTATCTCAATAACTTTCAAATCTCTTAATATGTCTGCTCTGAATATTATTTTACTTATTTATTTACTTATTTTTGGTTGCATCCTGGTAGACTCTGGGCAAAGTGGAGACAATAGTGGTAAGGACTATACATGTAAATGCCTATCACAAATTATTATAAAATTCCTTCTAGTTCAACATACTAAAATGTAAACTATGTAAAAAAGAAAACAAAAAACAAAAATACATTCAGACAAAAATGTTTCATGTGTACTTAATTCTAACAGTAACTTACAAAACACAAAAATCACACTTTTTCATATTCTTTTCCACAATCTGGATTTGAGGATTGCAGAGATAGAGACATATAAAAAACTAAAAACAAGTTCATTGTTTAGAAACAATTTTTCTAATTTGAATACATCAAGTTACAAACATTTCTTTCCAAAAAGGCATTCATCTCTACGAGAAGATAAATAAAAAGGTTTTGTAACACTGTTATAATTAAAACTAGCTGCCAGTTACTGAAAGAAACTATATACATACATTGAATATCTATTTTAGATAAAAGGTGCTTTGGTGAAAATGCTTTTGAAAATATTCATGTAATATATTTACCATATTAAATTTATATAAAAATTAAATTATTTTTGATGACATTCTATGTTCAAATTATATGTGGAAACTGCACTTGAAAGGTAAATATGTCAATCTAATTGCTTCTCCCTGAAATCAAGGGCAAGGCCATTCTCTTTGAAAGGGCTCTTTTTTTTATCCGTTCTCCTCTTATTAATGCTATTGCAGGCACATTAAACAAATACAGCCTGACATGCCTGCACATTATTACCTGCAGCTACAGACACTGTTAAGACTGGGGAAAAGTTGGAGCTGGTACAAAGAACATATCTTTTTCAATGTATTGCTTTTCGATTCTATATTGAACAATTATGTAGATATTAAGAGGCCGAGAACCGCTCCATTTGGTGTCAATATCAATACCTCTATGAGAAAGAACTCTGCATTGGAAGCGGTAGAGAAATTTCACAGAGTGATAGTACATTATCACTTGCTCAGACTCAATTTGACTGTAGTTTAAATATTCTTCTGAAGGTTCTTCTCAGATATGGAAAAAGTACTTCTTATAAATGATCTAAAATTGATCAGTGTAGTATAATAAAAGTTTGTTTGACAAGGTTCACTGCATTCCTTCATCTGAGAAGGCCACTGAAAGTCAAAGTAGAAACAAAAATGGAAAAGACTGATGGCAATGAAGTTGAGTCTACTGAACATCCAGGTCAGTAACTATTTCAACAGGGTTTAAGCAACAAATTTCAGTCGTGCAACACCTCTATGTCATCAGTCTACGAGGACTGAGGGTTTAAAAATTTTAAATGTGAAAAATGAGTACCTTCAAGTAAGGGAAACATTTTGAGGCAAAGATTTGTTTTATAAATAGATCTTTCATCTGACCACCCAAATGTGAATATTATTCTATATATAAGATGTCCTGTGATATAGTTAAAGAGGTCTTTATCAAAGAAAAAAATGATGTCATCCTTGCTATATAGGAAATAAGTGTGTGTATATTTATAAAATGTCAACCTTATCAACGAAAGCAAAGATATTAACACTAGGGTAAATATTAGGTTTGTATTCTAGATGTAATCAGTTTTTGTTTTTTTTTACAAAATAATAAAAAATACACAACTGAGTTTTATAGTCACAAGAACAAAAAAAACTATTCAGCAGGGATATTATGAACAAAGTTTAAATTCCAGAGTAGTGAAAAATATTGAAACTTTATAAATCTCCTGAGGTGCAATTTAATTACTTCATGAATTTTAGAAAAATAGACTCAGAATGAACAGTGCAACTATATATAACCCACAATACATCAACTCATATATTTATCTGTTTCTCTTACTTTGTATCCATCTGGGTATTTCTTCCACTGAAGTTTTCACCCTCCTGTTCGAAAACCTGCAGAGACTGGATTGGACACCCTGTATGTTCAGCTGTTGGGTGCTGTGATGACAGGGTTGCTGAAGTTAAATGTAGATGAACTGAAGCTGCCAAAGCCTGCATTCAGGTTCCAGAGGGCTTATTTATTTTCCCAGATCTAAATGCGGACGTTTCATGGTGCTATTTCTAAAACTAGAGCTAGTTCCAAAACTTTCAAAGTTTGAAAAACCTAAGCCACTATATTGCAAGTCAGTGCTAATACCTGAGTTGAACGAGTATTAACTTAGGCCTCAGAGATGCCTGTGGCTGTGATGCTGACTCTTTTTGCTAAGTGAGTGTTGTGCTTACGACAGTGGCTACTTCATCTGGCATGTTGTTGAAAAGGTGGATCTGGTAGCAACTCCAGGTGCATTTTGCCGCTTCATGGCTTCTGCTTGCCTGGCTTCAAATAAATCTACAGCAAGCCTCAAGAACATTTTTCTATATGGTAGAGATATTGTTCTTTGAGCACCTTTGCATTTTCAATAATAGACTGAAGTTGTGCAGCCAAACCTAGAAATGTTTGATAAATTTTCTGCACAGCCATTGACAAATACCAGGTTAAATATGAATTATTTTTCAAGGGGCAAGATGATTTTTTAGTTCTTCAATCTATTGTCTGTTGCACCGAAGCTGTACCTGAAACCGTTGAGCCATGATTCTGAAGTTGTACGCAGGAGGTATGTTTTCATACTGAAATCCGGATGGTGGTTTCTGGGCTCGGAAGCTAAGTCTCCACTTTTTAACTCCTGAGCAATTTCTAGTTTCATTTTGAGAAAAATGGGAGCATTTTTCTCTTCTCCCTTGGCAACCAGTGACAGAAGTTGCTTTAAAGTCTTAATATCTTCTTACACTTTAAATATTGCTTTTGAAGATGTTCTACTAATTTCTTCTTGTACTTGTTACAAATTTCTGGTGATTTTCAGTATTTTGGCAGATGACGTGAGGTGGATTTTTTTCCTTCAGTGCTTTACTATCCTCTGATAACGTTCCTGTTTTATCGCTCCTTTTTCCTGATGAATGCTAAAATTCACGCCAGTAAGGTCTTCATGGAAACCCTGGTGGCATAGTGGTTAACTACGGCTGATAACCAAAAGGTCGGCAGTTCAAATCCACCTGGCGCTCCTTGGAAACTCTATGGGGCAGTTCTACTCTGTTCTATAGGATCGCTATGAGTCAGAATCCACTTGACGGCGATGGTTTGGTTTGGTTTTTTGGTAAGGTCTTCACTGGCCACAGTTGAAGTAACTATTGTAAACCCAAACCAAACCTGTTGCCGTGGAGTCGATTCCAACCCATAGCGATGCTATAGGACAGAGTAGAACTGCCCCATAGGGTTTCTAAGGAGAGGCTGGTGGATTCTAACTGCCAACCTTTTGGTTGGCAGACATGTGACGTAACCACTGCACAAACAGGGCTCCGACACTACAGTACTTCCCAGTCGTGCTAAAACATTCTGCGTAAGTCTTGATTTGGTCGTGTTTGTATTTTGGAAAAGTGAACTTCCCAAAACTAAGTCTCCAGCGAGAGGCAGAGCTGTTGATGCAGTTGTAGTTGTGGTTGTGGTTCTACCCAAATTGTTTAGGGTAAATCCCATGGAAGAGTCTGGAGTTGATGTCAGAGCGCGTGAAACACTGTGACCATAAGCTGAAGTACAAGTAACAGGTAGAGTACAGGGTTCAACAGAACTGGCAGGTGTACTAAATCCTAAACTGAAACGGGTTGAAGCTGCAGAAGTCCCTCCGAAGAGTTGCACCTCACAGAGCCTGGCATTTAGGAGTCTCATCTATTGCTATTTGCTCCTTTGGAGATTAGTGGTGGTGTCAGATGCCTCTGTTCTGGTTGTGCCTGTCTCATCAGCTAGTGTCAGGGTTCTGACAGGGACTTGGTTAGGTGCTGGGGCTGATGTTTCCAAACAGATGAAAGGGGTTTGAGATGTTCACCTACTTCAAAGCTCAAAGCATCACCCTTCTCCAAACTCAATCTGGCAGGAGCTTCCAGCCCCAGAATGAGCCTGAGAGGCTGTGTATACAAGACCACATCCTGCAGCACAGCCTGATTTTACTTTGTGTCATACTTTTGTAGCAAAAATTTAACACAAGCGTCATCTACCTTTACTATTCCTGTCTCTAAAATGAGAAGTTAACATTAGACATGAGTCATACCATTATTGTCGTTGTATCTGTACATGGTTTTCTTTTTTTAGCTCGCAGTATATTTTTCATTATCACGTAATATTTTGGTGAATGTTTTCTTGATGTTGAGTAATTTTCTTTCTTTGTTTCTCCCATACTTCTGGTTCGAGCTAAGACAACATTTTCTTTGATGTTCCAATCCTTACAGAGGCATGAAAACAGACTCAAAGTTTACCTCTTGGTCATTGTTCACTTTAAATGTCAATGCTATGTCTTGTCTGTCTTTCTATTCCTCTCCCTATCCTTCGATATACTTTGTTTTGTATTAAGAAGTGCCCTTCACACTTGCTAACGTAGTTAACTGTACAGGTATCATTCACCCTTGTTTACACAATACATACATTTGCAGGTAATTAGAGTGGATCTAACTTTATTCATCTGTAAAACATCAATGTACTACTATTTTTCAATAAGCAATTAACATTTCACTAATATATTAATATCCACAAAAACATTTTAATATTCTCTGGTTCCTATTTTCCAAACAAAGGTTTTGCAAAGGATACTTTAGCAACATTTGTGTGCATACCAATAACTGTACATATTCATTGGAAGAAGCATGAGGTAGACACTGTAGGCATTGGGAAACTTGAGGCTTTAGATTTGAATGTCACATACTAGTTGTGGGTCCAGGGACAAGAAATTTTTTTTTCTGAGTCTCAGTTTCTTCATCTGTAGATGTAAATAATGAATGTAATCATCATCAGGAAGAATTTTGTAAAATATAAATTTGGATAATCTTTATAAAAACAAAGCATAACAGTTGCCTTTGAGACAATTCCAACTCATAGCAACCTGTGTGTTTCGGAGTAGAACTGCACACAAGGTTTTCAAGGGCTGTGATCTTTCTGAAGTAGATTGCCAGGCCTTTCTTCTGAGGCACCTCTGGGTGGATTTGAACCTCTAACTTTTCATCCGTAGCTGAGCACTTAACTGGTTTCTCCACAAAGGGTCTCCAGTATTTGTAAAACACCTAGGAAAAAGCATGACACATAAGGTGAGTTCCATATATGTGTGATCTCTCAGTTTCCACCTTTAATGTAGCTAAACCCACCTTAAATCACACCACTGGTATTCTTTGTTGTGAAAATACAAGACTATATTGTACTATAAGCAGAGTAATGTGGTGAACTTTTTTTAATCTTCAAATTTTTACAATAGGAAGTGTTTCAGTCTTGGCTGTTTTTCCTTTTTCGATGCAGATTGTTTCTATTACACTTTGATCTTCTCTTTCAATTTGCTTAGTTATATAATATATACTTCTTTTTAATAGAGAACATTAAATACAAAGAGTTCATCTGAAGCACTATTTATATAATTTATATATATATATGGGATGTATTATACTCTACAAAATTTTAGTAAAGACTAATTATATTTGCATTATCTAATGAAGGTGACTTCAGCTGCAAAAATAACAATAATATCAATTACTCTAAGTGGCTTGAAGAAGAGTAAAATTCAATTCAATAACATGTATTGAGCACTGTCTTGGGTTGGGTTTTCTAGAGAAGTAAAACATATAAATATCTATATAAATACATGTTAAAGTCCTAGTCCCTGTGCCTGTGGATGTAATCCTGTTTGGAAATAGGCTCTTCTTTGTTACGTTAATTAGATCATGGCCACAGTAGAGTGGGTCTAAATCTAATGACTTCTGATTTATAAAAAGAGCAGATTAGACACAGAGGCATGCACACAGGAGAACATAGATGCCAAGTGAGGATCATGAAGGAACCAAGGACCTTTGGAACTACTGACAAGAAAGGAATCAACACACCAAGACCTGATTTGGACTTTTAGCTTTCAGAACTGAGAGAAAATAAATTAATGTTCTTTAAAGCCATATATTTATGGTATGCTGCTACAGCACAAGATAACTAACACTGCCATGGTCTGGGCTTTGGATTTTATTCTGTATGGTATGGGGAGCTACTGGGAGTGCTGAGTAGAGAAATAGATCTGATTTCTGTGTTCGAACGATCACTTACTTATGTTTGGTTAATTCACTGTGATGGAGCAAGGCTGGAAAAAGAGAGTCCAGTTAGGAGCCTACTATATTAATTCAGCGATAGGTGATGTCATCTGGGTTAGAGAGACAGGGTGGAGATGTGAGAAGGAGTAGGATCTAAATATATGTTGAAGGTAGAGTGAAAAAGATTTACTAATATACTGCAAGTGGGAGGTGACAGGATAAGAAAAACCTTTCTGAGCACCTGCGAGAAAGCACATAATAGGGATTTACTGTCTGAATTAATATAACCATCCAGAGTAGGCCTGCTGCACGTTTTGCATGATGAGTTTTCTGGCTCTGTTTCTTCGTGATTCTCTTGGTGCCATCGGAGTCTGCTGGCAGGCTTATCCTTCATGATTGTGACATGACTGCAGAAATTCCAAATGTCCCATCTGTACCTTATACAGTTCAGAAGGGAGAGCTTTTCTTCCAACTATCATGAAATTAAAATTGTAAATCTCCCTCTCTTGGGTCCAATTGTGTCATGTGTGTTTCTGAACCAATCACAAGAGGCAGAGTAATGTCCCATGCTGACAGGTTTTCAGAGAGCCCTAACTATATTCTAACAGTCTCCCAACGTTCTTAATTTTTGAAGGAAAAAAAAAAAGCAACTTTTTTGGTTGTTATCGCATCAAGCATCTGTTAAAAAATTCTAAGTTCACTTTTAATCTACTAATCTACTTGACAACTTGATTTTAAAAGCAGTCTGGATATCTGACATCATTTTGTCCATTCAGATTTTTTCTTATTATTTCCTGTTATTTGGTGAATTAGAGTTGCATTATAACTGTCCAATGAATATGACATATTCATCCCCACACCCACGCCTGTGTTCATGTCTTCCTTCCATTTGCAGCATCCCCTCTTCTTTAACTTGGACTGTCTATAGTATGATCATCCTCTGGGACAAGCCCAAGCCCTGACTCCTTCATAGAACCTTCCATGGATACTTCATCACTCCTTGCTTTTCACATCCTTCAACCATTACCATTGCATATAGCTTCTACATTGTGTTCTTCCGCTTGGTTATACTCTATGTATATAGTTCTTTTAATTCATCAATTACATTGTATCGGTCTTCCTCAATTAGATTTTGAGAGTGTAATGAAGGGAGGGAGTATGACAAATACAACTTTTTAATTCATACAAAAGAAATACTTTCTGGAAAAAAATACGTGTCTTCGAATAAGTGTTTAATAATTGATGGGATAACAACATTAGCTCTTCTGTTAACAGCTACTTTATGGTATTTGGGAAATATTGATTTTAATTAATTGACACATTACTAGAGCATTCCTCTGAATACTTTTGAAGACGTTTTGCTACTACCAAGCTGAAATGAGTATGTAGATGATCTCTAAACCACAAGAGAATATTATGAACTAAATAAGTAAAACAGCATAGAAGACAATTATAGGTTTACTATCTTATCTTTATTACAGTTTTGCAATTTAGTTTATTTATTGCCAGAGAAAGAGAGGGAAACAAAGATAAAAGAGGATGAGAGAAGAGAGAAGAAAGAGTGATTTGGAAGCCACTATTTTAAAGCATCTAATATTCAAAGACAGGTAAGTAACTATAAAAATAATATTTTCTTGGTGATGAGTTTTTAGATACAACACCAAAGTACGATCCAGAAAAAAAACTGATTGCTTGAACTTTATCAAAATTAAAATTCTTACTCTGAAAAGGCACTGTTAGATTGAAAAGACAAGCCACAGACTGGGAGAAAATATTTGAAAAGCATAGATCTTATAAAGGACTTGTATCCAAATGTACAAAGAACTCTTAAAACTCAACAATAAGAAAAAAAAAAATTAAAATAGGCAAAAGATCTGAACAGACATCTCACCAAAAAATATATTCAGGTGGCAAATAAACATCTGAAATGATGTTCAGCATCATTTGTCATCAGAGAATTGCAAATTAAAACAATAATGAAATATCACTACATATGTATTCGAAGGGATAAAATACAAAAAAAAATTATAATACCAATTGTTGACAAGGATGTAGATTCTCAAGAACTCTCCTTCATTGCTGTTGGTAATGCAAAAATGAAACAGCCACTTTGGAAGATAGGTAGACAGTTTCTTACAAAGCTAAACATGGTTTTATTACTGTGTCCATCAATCCTGCTGCTAAGTATTTACTTAAAGTATTTTAATCCAAAAACGTGCATGTTTGATTTATAATTGACAAATATTTGAATCAATCAAGATGTCTTTCAATAGATGAATGGATAAACAAACTCTGGCACACCCTTACAATGAAATATTATTCAGCAATAAAAAGAAAAAAGGAGCTATTTAAGCTTTGGAAAGAAATGGACAAATCTTAAATGCATATTGCTGTGTGAAAGAAGGCAACCTGGTGGCACAGTGGTTAAAGCACTCCGCTGCGAATCAAAAATTGGGCAGTTTGAACCCACCAGCCTCTCCGCGGGAGAAAGATGTGGCAGTATGCTTCCATAAAGATTTACAGCCTTGGAAACCCTGTGGGGCAGTTCTGCTCTGTCCTATAGGGTTGCTATGAGTTAGAATCGATTCAACGGTGGCAGTGGGTTTGGTTTTTGGGTTTTTAAGTGAAAGAAAGAAAAAAAAAAAACTCCCTGCTGTCGAGTCGATTCTGACTCATAGCGACCCCATAGGGTTCCCGAGGCTGTAAATCTGTATGGAAGCAGACTGCCACACCTTTCTCCCGAATAGCAGCTGGTGGTTTTGAACCACAGACCTTTGGGTTAGCAGTCAATCACTTTAACCACTGGAGCCACCAGGACTTCTTAAGTGAAAGAAGTCAGTCTGAAAAAGCTGCGTACTGTATCATCTAGTTTTATGACATTTTAGTAAAAGCAAAACTGTAGCAATGCTAGAAAGATTAATAGTTACCAGAAGTTTAGAAGGAGTGGAGAGTTTAATAAATGAAGCACAGGGGATTTTTTTTTAGTGCAATGTAATTATTCTGTATAATACAATAATGGTGAATACACAATACTATGCATTTTTCAAAACCCATAGAACATTAAGGTACTAATATTAAACACACACACACACACACTCAGGAGGTTGGGGATCCCAGGATACAATGCAGAATGTGAGAGAACAATCTTGCATATGAAAGAACTTCAATTGTGTTGCTGACCTAAGTAACTTTGGAAATAGTGAAGTCTGTGATACAAAAGTCAAAAGGAAATATACTTAATCACTATAGTCTAGTCGATAAACTTCTTTCCTGTGTTTGTACAGGTTAACAATTCTAAAATCGCTGTACATGTATACTGAAATTGAACAATAATAAATGGATGAAGGATGATTGGTTTCAGGGTTCTCATTGTTAGAGAGGGATTTTGCAAATAAGTAAGAGAAGGAGATTTGAATGATCCATTTGTTAGTGAACTTGAGTTGTAGATGTTACTATAAACTTATACTCTCATTTAATATAGTCACAGTTGGTTACATATAGAAATATTATAGATATGTGTATATACAGGGGTTAATATAAGTCAGTTGCCATCAAGTTGATTCTGACCATGGTGATCACATGTGTGTCAGAGTAGAAGTGTGCTCCACAGGATTTTCAGTGACTGATTTTTTGGAAGTAGACTGTTAAGACTTTTTTCTGAGGTGCCTCTGGATGGACTAGAACCTCCAAACTTTTGGGTCACTATATACACATATATTTCTTTGCTCTGTCAGCTGAAAAGGCCTAGAAGCAATAATATTCCGCATTGCTCATTGCACATCTAGCACCAAGATCTTTGTTTCTAATACCATTGTCTAATAAAGGGAACTAGGGCTCCTTGGAGAAATGACTGATTCTAGGACTGGGGCAAGAAATATATAAGATGAATCTTGTAATGCCAGAAAGTAAGAAAGTGCTCAACACACACTCACACAAGATGAGGTATATCAAAGGAATACCAGAGCCAACTGAAAGAGTGTCCAATGTCTAATGCTGAATAAATTCTAGCAATAAAATAAATAAAGTAGTAGCGAATTACAAACCAAGTATAAACTAAATATTCATAAGTCCATACTGATATAAATAAATGATTGAATAGATAAATAAATATCTTTGGAGGAAGAGACAAATTCCCTTTGCAGAAGAATGCTAAATAATTTGTGTAGACATTATGCTTTCCAGGAGATAGACAATAACTCCCCACTAGTTAAGTGTGGATTGTGGATTGCACAATGTGACTTTCTTCCAAAGAGTACAGTGTGGGAAACAGGGTAATGGGGAAGAGAAATATAGAAAATACTGCCTTAGTTAGATGAGCATGGTCAAAATCAACAGTGATAAGTCATTTAATAGTATGTACCCTTGATGTAATATGATGAAAATGGTACTTGACCCCTGTGGTCTTCCTCACCAACACCAATAACCCAAGTCTAATCATGAGAAAAACACCAAACAGATTCCATTTAAGAGATATTCTTCAAAATACCTCACCACTATCCCTCAAAAATCTCAAGGTCATCAAAAATGAGCAAACTTGGAGAAACCGTTACAGCCAATAGGAGCCTAAGTAGATATGATGAGTAAGTGGAATGTGGGATCGTGGATGGGATCCTGGAACAGAAAAAAGGACATGTGATAAAAATTAAGGAAATCTAAGTTATGGACTTAATTATACTAATGAATCAATATTGGCTCCTTAGTTGTAAAAAATATGCCATACTAATGTAAGATGTGAATAATAGAGGAAAATGGGTACAGAGTATATGAGAACTCTCTGTACTATCTTCATAATTTTTTCTTTAAATCAAAAACTGTTCTAAAATTTAAAAAAGAAAAATAATAATTCTGCACTCTTCTCCCAAACAAAACAAAACAAAACAAAATGTAATTATCTCTTTGAAAATGAGTCAGGGACTTTAAGTCACTGTATTGAAATGGCAGGTGATAATGATGCATGTTAACACTGAAAGATAACATTGTACAAGTATTTCACCTCTTCCAACCCAAACTAAAGGAGCTACGGGGGTGCAGTGGTTAAAGCACTTGGTTGCTAACCGAATGGTCAGTGGTTCGAACGTATCAGTTGATCCCCGGGAGAAAGATGTGGCAGTCTACTTCAGTAAAGATTTACGGGATTGAAAACTCTATGGGGCAATTCTACTCTGTAATGTAGGGTCCCTATGAGCCGAAATCAACTTGATGGCAGTGGTTTAACCCTAACTAATTTATTTTTTAGTATTTTATTGTGTTTACAGAGATAGTTTACACAGCAAATTAGGTTCCTATTGAACAATTTCTACACAATTTGTTCAGTGACATTGGTTACATTTTTCCAAGTGTGTCAACTTAGTCATTATTTCCTTTCAGATTGTTCCATTTTCAGTAATCTAGTTTCCCTGTCTCCTTGCTTTTCATCTTTTTTTATTTGTATTTTTTATTATTTCCCATACAAAAATTTATACATACATTGTTATGTGACCCTGATTGCTCTCCCTATACTGTGACAGCACACTCCTCCTCTCCACCACTGATTCCCCATGTCCATTCAAGCAGCTCCTAACCCTCTCTGCCATTCCATCTCACCTCCAGGCAGAAGCTGCCCATTTAGTCTCTTGTATCTACTTGAGCTAAGAGGCACACTCCTCAGAGTATCACTTTATGTCCCACAGTCCAGTCCAATCCCTGTCTGAAGAGTTGGCCTTGGAAATTGTTTTAGTTCCGGGGTTCCTCTAGTCTCAGTCAGACCGTTAAGTCTGGTCTTCTTACTAGAATTTGAGTTCTGCACCCCACCTTTCTCCTGCTCCATCCAGGACTCTCTTGTGTACCCTATCAGGGCGATTATTGGTGGTAGCCGGGTGCCATCTAGTTCTTCTGGTCTCAGGCTGATGAAGTCTCTGGTTTATGTGGCCCTTTCTGTCTCTTGGGCTAATAC
>NW_004444110.1:5217603-5232264 GCF_000243295.1 Trichechus manatus latirostris
TGCCTGTTCATATCCTTTGTCCATTTTTTAACTGGCTATTTGTCTTTTTATTGTTGATGTTTTGCAGTATCTTGTAGATTTTAGAGATTAGACACTGATCAGATTTATCGTAGCCAAAATTTTTTTTCCAGTCTGTAGGTTGTCTTTTGGCTCTTTTGGTGAAGTCTTTTGATGAGCATAAGTGTTTGATTTTTAGGAGTTACAGTTATCTAGCCTCTCTTCTGGTGCTTGTGCATTGGTACTTATGCTTCATATTGTGTTTATGCCATGTGTTAGGGCTCCTAGCATTGTCCCTATTATTTCTTCCATGATCTCTATTGTTTTTGATTTTATATTTAAGTCTTTGATCCATTTTGAGTTAGTTTTTGTGCATGCTGTGAGGTATGGGTCTTGTTTCAGTTTTTGCAGGTGGATATCAAGTTATGCCAACACCATTTGTTAAAGAGACTGTCTTTTCCCCAATTAATAGACTTTGGGTCTTTGGCAAATATCAGCTGCTCATAGGTGGACGAATTTATGTCTGCATTCTCAATTCTGTTCCATTGGTCTATGTATCGTTGTTGTACCAGTACCAGGCTGTTTTGACTACTGTGGTAGTATAATAGGTTCTAAAATCAGGTAGTGTGAGGCCTCCCACTTTGTTCTTCTTCTTGAGTAATGCTTTACTTATTTGGGGCCTCTTCTCTTTCCATATGAAGTTGGTGATTTGTTTCTCCATCTCATTAAAATTGCCGTTGGAATTTGGATCAGGATTGCATTGTGTCTGTAGATCGCTTTGGGTAGAATTGACATTTTCACAATGTTGAGTCTACCTATCTATGATCAAGGTATGTTTTTCCACATATGCAGGTCTCTTTTGGTTTCTTGAAGTAGTGTCTTGTAGTTTTCATTGTATAGGTCTTTTATGTCTCTGGTTAGATTTATTCCTAAGTATTTTATCTTCTTGGGGGCTATTATAAATGGTATTGATTTGGTGATTTCCTCTTCGAGGTTCTCTTTGTTGGTAAAGGAATCCAACTGATTTTTGTACATTTATCCTGTATCCTGAAACTTTGCTGAAATCTTCTACTAGTTCCAGTAGTTTTCTTGTGGATTCTTTGGGGTTTTCTGTGTATAAAATCATATCATCTGCAAATAGAGATACTTTAACTTCTTCCCTACCAATCTGGATGCCCTTTATTTCTTTTTCTAGCCTAATTGCTCTGGCTAGGACCTCCAGCACAATGTTGAATAACAGCGGTGTAAAGGGGCAGCCTTGCCTGGATCCCGTTCTCAGGGGGAATGCTTTTAAAGTCTCTTCATCTAGGATGATGTTGGTTGTTGGCTTTTTATAAATGTCCTTAATTATACTGAGGAATTTCCCTTCTATTCCTATTTTGTTGGGAGTTTTTAGCATGAATGGGTGTTGGACTTTGTTAAACTCCTTTTCTGCATCAATTGTTAAGATCATGTGGTTGTTTTGTTTTATTTATTTGATGGATTACATTGATTGTTTTTCTAATGTTGAACCATCCCTGCATACCTGGTATAAATCCCACTTGATCATGGTGAATTATTTTTTTGATATGTTACTGAATTCTATTGGCTAGAATTTTGTTGAGAATTTTTGCATCAATGTTCCTGAGGGATATTGGTCTGTAATTTTCTTTTTTGTTGTGTCTTTTCCTGGTTTTGGTATCAAGGTTATGCTGGCTTCATAGAATGAGTTTGGGAGTATTCCATCTTTTTCTATGTTCTGAAATACCTTTGGTAGTGGTGGTGTTAACTCTTCTCTGAAAGTTTGGTAGAATTCTCCAGTGAAGTCATCCAGGCCAGGGCTTTTTTTGGTTGGGAGTTTTTTAATTACCTTTTCAGTCTCTTCTTTTGTTATGGTTTCTTTAGTTGTTCTATCTCTGTCTGTGTTAGTTTAGGTAGTTAGTGGGTTTCCAGGAATTTGTCCATTTCCTCTAGGTTTTCAAATTTGTTAGAGTACAATTTTTCATAGTATTCTGTTGTGATTATTTTAATTTCAGTTGGGTCTGTTGTGATATCACCCATCTCATTTCTTGTACAGGTTATTTGCTTCCTCTACTGTTTTTCTTTTGCCAGTTTTGCCAGTGGTTTATCAATTTTGTTGATCTTTTCAAAGAACCAGCTTTTGTTCTTAAGTCTTTCAATTGTTTTTCTATTCTCTATTTCATTTAGTTCTGCTCTAATTCTTATTATTTCCTTTCTTCTGACACCTGAGGGATTCTTTTGCTGCTGTCTTTCTACTTGTTCCAGTTGTAGGGTTAATGTTTTGTTTATGGCCCTTCTTTTTGGATGTGTGCATTTATTGCTGTAAACTGACCTCTGAGCACTGCTTTTCCTGTATCCCAAAGGTTCTGGTAAGATGTGTTTTCATTCTCATTTGATTATTTTCTTTATTCCATCCTCAATTTCTTTTACAACCCAGTAGTTTTTGAGCAAGATGTTGTTCAGTTTCCATGTGTTTGATTTTTTTTCCTTGCTTTCTCTGTTGTTGATTTCTACTTTTCTGGCTTTATGGTCAGAAAAGATACTTTGTAATATTTTGATCCTTTGGATTTTATTTAGGCTGGCTTATGGCCTAATATGTGCTCTGTTCTGGAGAATGTTCAATGTACATTGGAAAAGAAAGTATATTTGACTGCTGTTGGGTGGAGTGTTCGGTATATGTCTATGAGATCAAGTTGGTTGATTGTAGCATTTAGCTTTTCCGTGTCTTTGTTGAGCTCTTTCTGGATGTTCTGTCCTTCACCAAAAGTGGTGTGTTGAAGTCTCCTACTACTATTGTGGAGCTGTCTATGTCTCTTTTCAGTGCTGTTGGAATTTGTTTTATGTAATTTGGAGCCCTGTCATTGGGTGCATAAATATTTATTATAGTTATGCCCTCCTGATGTATTGACCCTCAATCATTGTATAGTGTCCTTCCTTATCTTTTGTGGTGGATTTTACTTTAAAGTCTATTTTGTCAGAGATTAATATTGCCATTCCTGCTCTTTTTTGAGCGTTGTTTGCTTGATATATTTTTTCCATCCTTTGAGGTTTAGTTTGTTTGTGTCTTTAAGTCTAAGTTGTGTCTCTTGTAGGCAGCATATAGATGGGTCGTATTTTTTTTATCCAATCTGCCACTCTCTGTCTCTTTATTGGTGCATTTAGTCCATTTGCATTCAGCGTAACTATTGATATGTATGAGTTTAATGCTGTCATTTTGATGTCTTTTTTGTGTGTTGTTCACAGTTTCTTTGTTCCACTTAATTTTCTGTGCTGAGTTGTTTTTCTTTATGTATTTTCTTTTCATCTTTCTCATTGTTGTTTATTTTGTGTTTGCTGAGTCTTTATGTTTCTCTAATTTTTTTATTTTGACTTGTAGGATTGTTAGTTTCCTTTGTGGTTACCTTAATATTTAACTCTATTTTTCTAAGTTTATACCAGTCTTTTATTTCTTTTTATTGCCTTGACTTCCTCTCCCATGAAAAATCTATGTCTACACTTTTTAAGTCCCTCTTTTTTGTTTTAATATTGTCATCTTTTACATATTGACATCTGTTTCCTTATTTTCAGTGTTTTAGCTTTGATTTCCTTTTGTGACTTCCCTGTCTGGGTTGATATCTGGTTGCTCTGTCCTGTGTTCTAGTCTTGGGTTGTTATCTGATGCCACTGATTTTCTAACCAGAGGACTTCCTGTAGTAAATCTTGTAATTTTGGTTTGGTTTTTGCAAATTCCCTAAACTTCTCTTTATCTGGAAATGCCCTAATTTCACCATCATATTTGAGAGACAGTTTTGTTGGATATATAATTCTTGGCTGGCAGTTTTCTTCTTTCAAGGCTTTATGTATGGCATCCCATTGTCTTCTTGCCTGCATGGTTTCTGCTGAGTAGTCCGCGTTTATTCTTATTGACTCTCCTTTGTAAATGACTTTTCATTTATCCCTAGCCACTCTTGAAATTCTCTCTTTATCTTTGGTTTTGGCAAGTTTGATTATAATGTGTCTTGGTGACTTTCTTCTGGGATCTATCTAATGTGAGTTTTGATGAGCATCTTGGATAGATATCTTGTCATCTTTCACAATATCAGGGAAGTTTTCTGCCAACAAATCTTCAACAATTCTCTCTGTATTTTCTGTTACCCCCCATCTTTTAGTACTCCAATCACTTGTATGTTATTCCTCTTGATAGAGTCCCACATAATTATTAGGGTTTCTTCCTTTTTTTAATCCTTTTATCTGATTTTTCCTCATATAAGTTAGTGTCAAGTGCTTTGTCTTCAATTTCACTAATTCTGACTTCCATTGCCTCAATTCTGCTCCTCTAACTTTCTATTGAGTTGTCTAATTCTACAGTTTTATTGTTAATCTTCTGGATTTTTGATTGCTGTCTCTCTATGGATTCTTGCAGCCTGTTAAATCTGTGATTATGCTCTTCTCTAATCTTTTTTATTTCCTCTATTGTGTGTTCTGTGTTTTGCTTAATTTCCTTCCTGATTTCTTGAAGAGTTCTGTATATTAATCTTTCGTATTCTGCTAGTGGTAATTCCAAGAAATTTTCCTCCTCTGGAAAATTCTAATTTCTTTTTTTTTGGAACTTGCTGAAGCCATCATGGATTGCTTCTTTATGTGATTTGATAGTGACTGTTGTCTCTGAGCAATCAATAAGTTATTATATTTATTTATTTTATGTTTGCATACTGTGTCCTAGCTTCTTGTTTTGTTTTGATATGCCCAAATAGGCTGCTCTTATAGCTAGTTTGATTATTGGCACCTTTGAAGCTCTAATGTCCTGTCACCAGGTGGTTAGATCTACTACTAGGTATGTGAGCTCAGGAGTCTGCCCACTCCTTCTGTTTGGATTCAGCTCAGGTGCCCAGGTATATAGCCACCAAGTGTGTGGTATAGGCTCTCACTTACAGTCCTAGACAGGCATGGATGATTGGTATAGGCACAGGCATCTGGCTGCAGCAGGGGGACACACTCTGAGAAAGGCAAGGGGTTGACGGCCACCCCCGAGTGTCCAGGAGGAAGTCACGTCCTTGTTCCCCAGAGCGTGTAGGTGGATGGGTTTTGCAGCCAGACTAGGAGCACCTAATATTATTGTTTGAAAGGACTGGGGGGCACCTCTTATTTGTGGGCCCCTATTGCAGGTGGCTAGGTTGAGTGGGTGGAGCCACCAGTCATCAGGCCCTTGATGTGGGTAGGTGAAGACTGTGCTTAATGGGCAGAGCAGTGTCAAATGTCAAGAACCTGCCACTTCACAGCTGAAACATTTGAAGTTAAGAGTTCTGGTATATACACTGTTGTACTGTGCTAATGAGGGCCTATGCTTTTGAGATGGGCCCACACAAGTCTATTTCTAGGGAAAGGCACTCAAAATCTTGTGCCTAGGCAAAGGAGCTGTGCCTACCCTGTGTTCCTGGCTTAGGGGTGCCGACAGTTTATTCTTTCCCTCTGTTTGTTAATTTGTTCAATCCACAAGGCAGGGATAATGGCTCCAGGTGTGTGATGGCTCCTACTTCCAGCCCAGGGTACTCAGCAATTGCTGAAGCTGGTCAGGGACCTAGTGCAGAGCAGGGAGCAGGGAGGTAAATGGGAGAGAGGTTTTTCCCTAAGGGGGGTGTTTTTGATCTGCGCAGCAGGCCGTATGCAATTACTTATCTTTCGCCATTCCAGGGCTGCTTCTCAGTGGTTCTGGATGACCGTGAAGACTCTCTGGCATTGGGTTTCTCCCGGTGTGGAAAACGTGCCTCCCAAACACTGCCACTTACCTGCCTCACCACTCACCCCCGAGCTGATCAAGCCTGAAAGGCTCAGGCTCTCGCTGAATCAGGTTTGGCAACTTCTCACTGATTCCGAACCGTCTCTCCCTCCCCTGCCACTCAGTCCGGTTCCTCAACTCTGCCTTTGATGTTCGGGTCTCCTAGATTGCCATATATAATCAATTCACTTTTTTTTCAGGTTTTTGTTGTAAGAGGGTCCACCGGAAGCATCTGACTATTCCGCCATCTTGGCCCCGCCCCCAACCCTAACTAATTTCTTAAGAATCCAGAACAGACACTGTTTGGATGGTAATGCAGTGACAACCTTGGAATGTGGAAACATCTTCATGGTCATTTTCTGTCCTTTTATATTTTGCCTCTGAAAATGTCAGATTTTGATGAATTCAAGGCAAAGTAGCATTAAAATGTTCTGAATAAAAATGCATTAATAATATATTGAATGGAAGGTTTATAGTTGCGATGGCCAAACGCATTTGGTATCAACATAACAATCACAATACTTATTGAAGCCTCATCTTTAATGTTAAGAAACACCTTTGTAATTCAGCGCACTATATATTTCTTCCATTAGTGAAGTCCATTGAATGCCCTAAATAGTTGAGTGCTCAGAAGCCAGAAACTCAAATTGAAGTTAGAAACGTTGTTTGTACAGGTGGTTTGCCTACTGGGAGTCTAAGTTCTTACTGCTGTTGTCCATATCAATTATTCTGAGACTTTGTCTGTTTAGTGTCTGCCAGTTTTTATAACAGAAGACTCCTTTTAAAAACTGCTGACACAACATTTATCAAATTATCTTAACAGTGACATTCTGTTTTCCAAATAAAAGAATCAAGATTTGTGGAAAATACTTTCATGATTAAATATTAAGACAGTAGAATAATTCCCTTAGAGTTAGACATCTAAAATGTGTCAACTGAAATTATGCAGTACACTATTTGCAAATAATCCTGAAATGCTTTAGTTTCTTTATAAGTAACAGCATTTTAAAACATTCACTCTCAAATCTAGAAATTTATTTCTTTTTTGCCTTTGATTTGAGAAAGTTTGATTCTTTTGACTCCTGAATTAAAACAAAATAAAAATTATTGTTCTTTGAAATGTATATTTATCGCCTAATTTTTAAGTATTATTGGAAAATCAGATTACAAATGTACAGAAACCCATATACAAGATTGATAATTATGGTAGTTCTGTTGAACAGTCTTAAGAGGGGATTTTTAGAGTTTACTTTTATGAAGAAGAGTAACAAAAAACAGGAAATTAGCAAAAACCCTGCAGTTGGGCTCCAGCATTGGCATTGGCCCATGGAAGGCCAAATACCTAGTGCCTACTTCAGTGTCATTCCTGACATCTCTAAACTTGGTCATGATCAATGACAATTGAGATCATCATTATACCTAAAATCAGCTTTGGCAATATTAGTGTTTTATTGTGTTATTTGGATTTATTGTTAATAATTGAATACGTATTTTCAAATACTGGAAAACATTCTTGATATAATTTGAAGTGAAAATCTTTTCATGTTTTCTAAATCATAATATTTGCATAATTTGTATTACCAAAGGGAAATAAATATGGTCATATTTGATTATCATGATTCCGTGATTTTGGTCACAAAAAATTAAGAACTTTAAAATAGATAAATACAGAAATACTTTAATAATTTATGTAACTATTGACTGCATAATAGCTAGAAAACTAGGGAGAATATTTTGATCCTTTGAGCTTTTAACATTTTTGTAGTGTTATATGTAATACAACAATAGAATAATACAGAATATTTTTTATCATAATTCTAATTTTTAGAATTATTTGTATAGTGGCATGATAGTTGTAAAAATAACCTTTATATTATGTTTTTAATATTTTGTTATTTAATACTTTTCAGGTTATAAGTCTTTTAAGAACAAAATCCTGTTTGGGCATTCTTCGCATTTTATGAAAATGAATATAAAGTAAAATACTAATTATAATGCTTCAGAAATTCAAGAAGAAGAAAAACTCCAAAATCCCAAACAATATATATTGATTTTAACTTTCAGCCATTTTACATTTGTCAAAAAATGTGGTTTTGATACACTTCCATTAGTAGTTTCAGCTACGGTCCTAAGGGCTTTGCATTTATTATCTCAATAAATGTTCTAAGGGTTCCGTTTTACAAATGATCCCCTGAAAGTCATAGAGTGTACGAGATTCACTGAAGATAGATGAAATGTATTGTCAGTATTTATGGTCAATTGTGAGTTGTAACCCCAAGAACTTAGAAATAAAAATGACCTTTTTAAAATCAACACATGATAGATGATACATTAAATCAACACATGATAGATGATACATAGACCAGATTTAAAAAAATAAGAGAGAGAATGACTCCAGGAGTACAGGAGAGTTTCTTGACTAAAAATATTAACACACTTGAGAAATGTCTGCTCGGTTGCTTGGGGGTTGAGATTGGGTGAGGATTGCTTAAACTGGAAAAACATAGAAATAGGAGAAGGCGGAGTCAAAATAAGGTAGTGGTAATTACCAGGCTAAGTAATGGGCATGAGAAATGAACCATGTCCACAGTACAAGGAGTCTTATACGGTTTTAGTGCCTGGGCAGGAAAATACATGAACATAAACGTAGAAATCTTGCAGAGCATCCTACAACTAAGTCTCTGAATCAGATATCTAATTGTGGCCATGATGGTCAGCGTTTACCTTCAGGAGTACAATCTTAAATCCCTTTTTCAGATGTATCTCTGTCTCAGGGCTGCCGCTTTTTCCTTACTGATAATGCAATGGAAGAGTATTAATCCAGAATTAAACATTTAGAATTGTCAAGTGGAGGGAGAGAAGACAAGGAAAATAGGATAGCCTCTGGGTGCTCGAGCCAAGCATATCTTTAGGGCAGAGGGAAGGTGGACATCTGGTCAGACAGAACACACTGGAGTTGAGGCCAAGTATGACTTATAAAATATTTTTTTAGTTGCGGGCCCTAGGCACTGTTTCGGTCTCATTTTCATTGACCTTTGGGGCAATAATAATGTGTACACAACATTTTTGTAATATTAAAAAGCTCATAAGATTTATTTCTTGGAAACTAGAGATTTCACAGTCCTTTCTCAATGGGTTGGCAGCTGAGTTGATGTGAAAAGAATAGACATGGTGAGGACTGCATCTGTAGAAATAAGCAGGGAACCAAGATCACACAGTTTAAGAGGAGCTTCCTGATGACTAATTTTTCTTACTCTGAAATCCTGCTCACTGAGCAAATGAATACGGTGTGGCTTCCCGAAAGGACTATCAGCAGAAAGAGCATGTTCTGGCCAAAGGACTTGAGTGGCTGGTCCTCTCATTGTAAATTAATAAATCAGGATTTGATTTGTAAAATCAGCTCTTGAGCTTATTTAATATCATGAGGCCCCTTAGAAATAGATAACTAAGTTTCAGTCTGAAAGGGCTGAAGGCCAGATTTGGAGCCAGGCAAATCTACCAAGGTAATGAGGCTCTAAGACGTCTTTTGGAAGGCAGCCTGCTGACATTCCCTAGCAACACTCCCTCTTCTTCCTGGTTTGTGTCAAACATGATCATTTTTCCAAGGTGAACTCCAAAATGGGTATTTTGTAGTAATAGAAAATTAAAATAATACTGTTCGTTTTTGCAGTCTGCCATAGTTTACAGCTTGTTTTCATATTTAACATGGCAGTTTTTCAGCATATTGGTTGTTTCTCTCATTTTATAGATGAAAATAAAATTCATATGGGTGTCCTGTGCTCAAGTTCGTACAGCTAGTAAGCAACAGAGCCAAGATTAAGAGACAAATTTTTAGAAATCATCTCTAGTATGCTTTCTTCAAACTTGAAACTAAACCTGTAAATTGTAGGTACAGAATAGGGGGTCCTGGGCTTGACAATAACTGTGGGTCATGAGTGTATTTCCAAAGGCCTGGTCCAACCACCTTTGTGTACAAAACCAGTGACAATTGAAATTTGTTTTTAATCAATTAAAAGAACTTTTAGCCATTAGATAGTTTTCCTTCAAAAATACGAACCTCTGTAAGCACTAACAGGAACAATTCCTGCCAGTATTGTTCTGTTGATTGATAGGTGTGCTCGGTTAGAAAAAATTCATCAACTATACAATCATAAAACATGTACTTTTACATAGATATATTATACTTCAAAAATTTAATAAATGAATAAATAACACTGACTAGAAAATAAAAATATATATCATTTCTTTTGTTTTATCTATCTTTAAATTTATTTAAAATTCGAAGCTTAACAGTCAGTAAACTCTCTTGCCCATTTTCAGCTAAAATTGACCTCATTTCCTAATTCCTTTTTTTCTAAGTAGATTTTAAAGCAGTCTACATAAAATTGCCATCAGATTACAGTTGTGAAAATGTTCATAATGAAGATCACCAGAAGCGAATATGGTACTGGACCTACTAGGATATATTTGATAAACCTAAATAAATTTATGAATAAATGAAGCCATAAATAAAGTTAATATTCTTAGGATTCCATTAGACTGGACAAATGATAAATGAATTATTCACAGAAACATTTTTTAGAGTTAGATGATCTTGAAGATTGAGGCATATATGTGGAGGATGAGAAAGAGCCCTGGTGGCCCAGTGGTTAAAGTGCTCAGCTGCCAACCAAAAGGTCGGCAGTTCGAACCCACCAGTGGCTCTGGGGAAGAAAGATGTGTCAGTCTACTTCTGTAAAGACTTACAGCCTTGGAAAACCTGTGGGGCAATTCTACTCTGTCCTTGAGAATCGCTATAGGGTCTCTATGAGTTAGAATCAACTGGACAGCAATGGGTTTAGTTTGGGTGGGGATAGGTAGGGAAATGGAGGGAGTGTGATAGAGCAGTTAATTGAATACATATGTGACTGAATTAGATTAGAAGGAAAGTACATAGGAGTATAAAGGGAATATCAATCCACATGTCCACTCCCCATCCTCTAAGATTCCTCATGTAGTTACATTATACATTATCCCACTGCTTCCCTTTCATTTGTAAAGAATAGTCTGGAAACACCCAACCTAGAGACTTGATTTAGCCTCAGATATTGGAAAACTGTAAATGCATCTGCTGAGTCTTTTAAAGTAACCGATGAGTACCAGACTGTGAATAAAGGAGAAAGCAGGACTCCACTGGAAGTTAGAGGCTGTTCCACACAAACACATGAAGAGTCACTGAAGATCGTGTTGCTTTTAGATGTATGGGTAGAAATGGATTTAGACTATGTGGCTTTAGATCTTTGAGAATTGCTTTATTTCCTTAATGCAAGTATTTGTACTTTTTAACATTTCTGAAATTTGAACTAATCTTACAATGATTTCTACGTGTAACACTGAAGCGTCCTACTCAAAATTTGTCACTAAATTGATAGTGTGTATATTCGTCTATTAGAAGTGAAGAAATATGGTCAATATGAGTCTGATTCAATCCACATTCTGCAAGAGCTGTACACAGGTTCCATCACAGACCATAGGGAGGTCTCGAAGAGAAGAGATTTAGAATTCCAGAGACTATCTTTGATTGCCCCACTGAATCACCCTTCCCAGCTATATTAGTCTAATCCAGTGGTTCTCAACAGGAGGTCATTTTGTTTCCTCCCTGGCCAGGGGACATTTGGCAATATCTAGAGATATTTTTAGTTGTCAGAACTTGAGGTGGGAGCAGTTTGCTACTGCTATCTAGTAGGTAGAGGCCTGGGATGCTGTTAAACATCCTAGAGTGCACAAGACAGACTCCCAGAAAACAAACAAAAAGAAAATTATCCAGCCCAAAATGTCAATAGTACTGAGGTTGAGAAACCCAGGTTTAGCCTAAACAACTCAAAGCCAAGAAAAGTGGCTACTAGGAGATTATACAAATTCCTTAGTAGGGGAAGAGGCATTCCTTCATTTATTTCTTAGAAATCTACTTCAAGCCAGATATTGTACTAAGATGAGTGGTTATAGTTGTGAGCAAGACAGCTATTGCCCTTGCCCTCAGTGGAGCTTATAGTGTCCTTAGAGGGCAGATTGTAAATAAATCACATAAAAGTATACTCATAAACTGTTTCAAAGGCTGTACTAGTTAGGGATTGGATTTGTCTCTGTGGTTCAGAATCAAACCAACAAAAGGAACGTAACCAAAATGAATTTATTTTTCTCATGTAAGACTTCCAGAGATAAATCGTTCCTCACACTATTTAAGAGGTTCAGTAGTGTAAGGACCAAGTCACTGTGATCCTTTTGACCTTTACCTTATGGTTACAAGATGGTATTTCTTCTTTTCTTTTTTTTCTCATTATATCCATATGTCAGGCTACAGAAAAGAGGAAGAGAGAAGGACAAAAAACTGCTTTCTGGCTAAGTTTACCTTTCTTTTAATGTGTTTTTTTTTCTGGAAGCTTCACTCATCATTGTCCACTTTCATCTTATTGAGCAGAAGTGTGTCATGTGGCCACTCAACTATGAGGGAGGCCGATAAATGTATTTTTTTTTTTAAACCAGGACACATCACTAGATATCCTAAACAAAATTGAGTTTTTGGTAAAAGTTGAAAGGGGAAATGTAGCTAGAAGTCTTTGACACGAGAAAAATGAAGAAACATTCTGGTAACTATGAACTCAATCAATAGAGAGTCTAGGAAGAATTTTCTGAGGAAGTGACACTTTCGTTAATATTGGAAATAAGGAGAACTTAGCTATTTAATAAAAGGCAAGATCGCAACTCACCCCCCCCACACCTAAATAAGAGGTATGTTGTTGTTAGTTGCCCTTGAGTCAGTTCTGACTCATAGCAACTGTACAGGACAGAGTAGCACAAAGTAGCTGTCTCCAAGGAGTGGCTGGTGGATTTGAACTGCTGACCTTTTGGTTAGCAGCTGAGCTCTTAACCACTGTGCCACCAGGGCTCCAAAAAAGAGGTATAGCTTCCCTAAAAGGAGTTACTCTTTTAAAGGGGCAAACTCCAGTTTTCAAGGAATTCCTTACGTTGAAAAGAATAAGGTTATATATGCGTGGAACCCTTAGTTAAGGGTCTAATGCTTTGAAGATTTTTCCTTTGGTGTCAGTTATACAAAAACAATTCTAAAAATTTTGCTCCCCCACCCAATCTTGTGCTTTGAAGGAAGGATTCTCTCTCAGTCACAGTTTCCTCTGCAGCCACCCTATAAAGCCCAGACAAATCTTCCCACTTGCATCTCCAGGAAAGAAGCCTAATCCTTCCAGTTTGATGACTAGGCCAACATGCTTGAAGAGCATTCGAAGCTAACAGTATGAACTTTGCAGTGATCCAAGAAAACCAAATTCAGAAAGCCCACTGAACCTACCTATTATTTGATCCTATGTCCCTGATTCTTTGCTTTGTTTCTCCAATCAGGAATTGTCTTGACAGTCTTAACCAAGAGTTTGTCCTGGACTTCAAAGGCTGGCACAAAATGTGTGTTTTATTGACTCCTGTCTCACAATCTGATAACCCCAAGTGATTATAATTAAGTCACATTCCTCCTCATCTTAAGTATTTCATGAAAACTGTGAAAATGCATAACGAAGGGACTCATAGACCACTTGTTCTGGGTCACAGAATCTGCCCACAGTGTGCTAGTCCCCTTGTTGAAAGCTCAGGCAGTATTCTGAGTAGTTACTTGCACTAATAAGTGAAGTCTGATTACCTTATAGTAGTACCAGTGCATGGAATTATGAAGAATAAAAACACAGGATAGTGAAAGTTAAGTGTGACCTCATATTCATTTTTCAAGGGACTTTCGTCAGAAAATAATAGAATCCTAAAAAAGGGAAGTATAAGAAATAAATCCAAGGTGTAGCTAGCAACAGGACAAGGAACATCTCACAGCAGGACTAAGAGAAGGGTGGAAGAATTCAAAAATATAGAGAAACAATTCTAGGTGGAACACTTAGAAAGGTTGTGAAAAAAGCCTGCAAATATCCTTCTTCCCAAATGTAAACTAGAAATGGATGACCTTTGAGTTACCTCTTGGTATATTTCTTTGGGTATTTTATGTGACCTCTTCTCAATTCTGTATCTCAAATATGATCTTTACCATATTTGTTAGATGTGTTTCATTATTCATATGTCATCCTTATAATATTAGGGCTAGAAAATACAGATATTTTGAACGCTTTCTTTGTGAATAATATATTCAGAATCAAAGACTATTAGCATATACAATTCTGAATGGTATGATCTGTATACCAATTGGTATCTCAATTTTTACTATTATTGCATCAAGAAGTAGAATTGTTTTCACCACTCATTCAATCTAGGTCAGGTGTCTTTTGTTAACTTACTATGGTATCAGTGATGGAGTGCCAGTTCCTAGCCCAGGAATGCCTAGCATGCTTTCATTTACCCCCTGGTAATCCTGCCACCACCATGTAGACAAGCCTATGGTCACCCGTTGGAGTATGAGAGGCACATGGCTTTTTAAATATGAGATACGTGAAAAAGATTATTTTAGACCAGTCGGTCCTCAGTCAACTTAAAAGTTGACTGCAGATATGTGAAGGAAGCCCAGAGAAGGTTAGGAATAACTCTCAGCTGAGCCATAGATTCAGGAGCACTAATGAATGCTTATTGTGTTAATCCATTGAGTTTTGTATTACCTTCTTATGCAGCAAAATGTAGCTGATGTAGAAATTGGTATGGAGAAGTGGAGTGCTGTTATTTTAAAATATGTGGCATTGATTTGAAGGACAAACAGTGAGGAGATAATAGATAAACAAGTGAGAAATTGTTCTTGGAGGCTAGAAAATAAAGATTCATGTTATGGAATACAAAAACTGTGGGGATATGTGCCATTAAAATATGGATGTATAAAGGCTTCTATGCTGCACAGCATGTTGAGACTTGCCCCCAACATGTTGAGACTTGTCATG
>NW_004444110.1:5232364-5235288 GCF_000243295.1 Trichechus manatus latirostris
GAAACTTACTGTCATTCACCCAAAGCCCATTGTTCTGTTATTTGCTTCACTGTTTGTTGTATTGACTATAAAATAAACTCCTGGGACTGAAGCTGGATTCGACTCCTCAGAGTGACCCTCCTGGCCCCACTTCTCTGTAAGAGTTGTGGCATTGGTTATTGTCTCCACCGCCCCGACAACCATTGCCGCTGTGACAGATGGTGCCCCGTGTGAGGGCAGACCGCTGTATGGCTGCATAGGTGCCCTCGCACTCAATCCCTTTAGGTAGAGAGTATCGGATGTCCGTTTCAGGCTGTTTAAAGGCACAGCCCGAGAGCGGCAGGGTTTTTCCGCGGGTGGAATTTTCCCGAGTGCTCTCAGATCAGGCTGCTTTAGCCCCAGAGCGGCAGGTCTTTCCTGACCGCTCCCAGGGAGTTTCAGGCTTCAGGCCAGGAGCTTTCCTATCATTCTTTCCTTCATTTTCCTATTCCTCCTCGCTATGGAGAATTCTCTTTCTCCTGAGCAGCGTCAACACAAAACCCAGTTGTTAGGATTGTTAAAGACCTCTAAGCTTAAGGTGTCAGAAGAAACCCTTACCCAACTTCTTCTTTTAATTGAATCTGCCATTTCCCCAACAGGTAGACAATCAACAAGCAGCTGAAGTTCTTTGTCTCCAGCTTGCTTGTGAAAATGCTAATGCTGACTGTCGGGCTGTTTTAGCTCTCTTAAAGGCACAGTGTCCCCGCTATGGTAAAGGCTTTCATTGGGCTAATATATTCTGGGTTTCTCTATGCTACAGCCCTTTCTGGAGAACGTTCTACTCATGCCTGTCGTCATTTCACCCAAACCATTGCAACTATGGGATGTCCCCAAGCCCTTAAAACTGATAATGGGCCTGCATATACTTCTGCTGAATTTCAACAATTTTGTGCCACTTGGGATATTCTTCATACCACTGGCATTCCTTATAACCCTCAAGGGCAAGCCATAATTGAATGCGCCCATCATACTCTCAAACAGCTCTTAAATAAACAAAGGGGAGGAGATGATGGGTTTAGAGTATGTGACCAAAATGAAAGACTTGCCAAAGATCTCTTTATTTTTAACTTTTTATTGGTTGCTAAAGATGGTCGTACTGCTGCAGAATGACATTTTATCCCCTCTGACACCCGACCTTGCCCACAGGTCCTCTATAAAGATCCTCAAAATCCCTCTGTCTGGCAAGGACCTGCAAAATTACTAACTTGGAGGTGAAGGTATGTGGCTGTTTTGTCTCCTACAGGTCTACTTTGGATTCCCGCTCCGGCTGCGGCACGGCTCGTGCTCCATCCTTCCTGTGGTGCTCCAAGCCCAGTCCCAGGTTGCCACTGCCCGGGCTCACCAGCCCGGTTGCCTGGGGTGTCACCCCCCGGGGACAGCACCGCCTGGAGGCTCTGGGCAGGCGAAAGCGGGCAGTGCACTCCAGCTGCAACTAGGGGTCCCAGATGCACCCTGCGCTGCGGCTCCCCCACGAGCCGGCACACTCTGCTCTGCGCCTCCGCCCCTTCACTTCTCTGAACCGCTGCCACCACCCCTTCGGCAGCCGCCATCCGACCCAACTCCAGAGCTACAACTGACACCGGCACCCCTTCCCCCGGGGATGAACACTGAAGGGCCGCCATCCAACCAGAAATCACCCCTTCCCCCAGGGATGGACACTGAATGACGGAGATCTGCAATACTGGTAACATGGGGAGGTCTGAAAGCCCTCTCCTCCAAAGCTGAGCATATCCTCTCAACTACAGGTGCCCCACTTGCACCTGGAAGCCTGTTTCTAGCTATTGTTTCCCTCGTGACAATCTATTCTCAATAGTCATCCTATATTATCTTGTTAATCAGTAATTTGTTAATCAGTAAGTTCCCAATGAAAATTTGTTATGTGTAAACCCCTCTATATTATCTGCTTCTCCTAGTTAGATGCTTCTGTATAAATAGATTTCTAAGTTAGATGATTCCTTTCCAATTGATAGTGAATTTGTGTAAATCAGTGTTTGTTTGATTGTTAAATTTGTTGTGATGTGTAATTAATTTCCTAATGAACATTAGTTATGATGTGTAAATTGCCCTTCCTAGTGATTCCCTTCCAAGTAATAGTGAAGCTCTGTAAATCATTGCTTGTTTGATTGTTAATGAATCTTGAAGCTTTGTAAATCTTTGAGCCTTTAAGAATAATAATCTTAGTGAATGTTAAAAGTTAGTGTTTACCTGACAAAATGAGAGTCAGAGGAAACCCATGGGTCCAACAATCAGGATATTACTAGTGCAGAGGATTATAGTATCCTCATAAGGTCATCCTCTATTGTCTTACACACCTGAAAGGCACATTGAGTCCGCTCACTCCAGCTATGCAATTGATAAGAGCATCACTCTTACTTAGTAACCTGGTGAAGAACCAGATGGTATCTGGTGGAAAACCAGCACCATGAGTTTAAAGAGCCTGCAATGGCTGCCATCTAAGAGCACTAAGCCCAGGCATTAAGTAACAACCTGGTGAAAAACCAGATGGTATCTGGTGGAAAACCAGCACCGTGAGTTTAAAGAGCCTGCTATGGCAGCCATCTAGGTGACTAAGTCCAGGTGTTACTCATAGCTATGCTACTTCTCCTCCTTAAACATATGGAGTGTGCCCCAGCTGTAGCTGGGCTCACAAGGACTCACTAAGACACCAGGCCCTGAGGTGTGGAGACAGTAGCTGAGATAATCTTGGACTTTATCTCGTAGAGAAAATTTTACTTTGTCTTTACGGACACTTGTTGGACCAGTGAAAATCCTCTTGATTCTTATTCCATTAACTAAACAAAAGGGGGGAAATGTGGGGATATGTGCCATTAAAATATGGATGTATAAAGGCTTCTATGCTGCACAGCATGTTGAGACTTGCCCCCAACATGTTGAGACTTGTCATG
>NW_004444110.1:5235388-5259781 GCF_000243295.1 Trichechus manatus latirostris
GAAACTTACTGTCATTCACCCAAAGCCCATTGTTCTGTTATTTGCTTCACTGTTTGTTGTATTGACTATAAAATAAACTCCTGGGACTGAAGCTGAGTTCGACTCTTCAGAGTGACCCTCCTGGCCCCACTTCTCTGTAAGAGTTGTGGCATTGGTTATTGTCTCCGCCACCCCGACAACCGTCACCGCTGTGACAAAAAACAATTGTCAAGAATATACCAATAGGTATATTCCTAATAAATTTTTAGACTGTGGCAAAATTATTTTCAGATAGAATGTTGAAAGTGTCTGTTGGCTTCTTTTAGCTGCATATGAACAAGCACTAGAATAATACTTTACAGAATAATTTATTCTGTAAAGAGCCAAATAGAAAATATTTTAGGCTTTGTTGGGCTCTGTAATCTTTGTCACAAATATCCAAACATCCAATTCTGCCATTTTAGTACAAAAGTAGCCACTATGTCAATGAACGTGTCTGTGTTATTACCAACAAAGAAAAAAAACACACACTTGGAATTTGAATTTCATATAATTTTCATATATCATGGAATGCTTTGTTTTTTAAACTGTAAAAAAGGTAAACACCAGTCTTAGGTCACAGCTCATACAAAAATAAGTGGTAAACCAGATTTGGCCTGTGGGACTAACATCTGGGTTGGAGAGACAGCTGGCCAATTTTCAATGAGAATTTAGAGGTATATATATAAATAGGTAAATGAAAAGTTTTCTCCTCTTTAGTTTCTTTAGCCAGTAAAAGAATCCTAACATAAAACAAAGTCTGAGGACAAGAACATGCTGTTATAAGAACCTTTGCTAAGACTTAAGTCAGTGCCCAGTGTACACTCGCAGGTAGATAAAAGAATTCCTAAGGAACTCAAGGGTCTTGTCCCACAGCAGCCTGACCTGGCCAAAGCAGCTGTGAGTAACTCTATAGAGAGATGCATGTCTCCTACATAAGTGTGAGTTTGTCTTCTATCTATTAGAATAAACTTGAGTCTGATTCATAGGAAGCCTACAAAGTTTTTAAGTGAGTTGTACTTTCAAAAGAACTTAACTCTCTTGCATCTTGCTCAGCTAACAGGTAAGCAAGTTTCAACTAGAATAAAGGAAGATAAGAGATCCACAGGCAAAAGAATTAAGGCAGCCCTGTCAACATCCAGTAAACTCCTAGAAGTAGACAAGCCGATACACAAACAATCACAGGTGATGAAGGAGCCTGGCCTAGACAGGAAGAATGGTCCACTTGACCTGCAGATTCAGGAGCAATAATATACAGGTACTATTTAGGCCACTCAGTTTGAGGATGATTTGTTGTTGTGTGCAGCCATAACTAACTGATGCAGAGTGTTTCATTATTCTCTTGTTTACATTAGAAGTTTAGTTAGGTGAGCTGGAAAAGCAAACTATGTTGAGATATTTCTTCTGGCATTAGAATTGAAGACTATTAGCAAATACTAATCAGATCTGTCTGTGTTGTACATAATAAAAATTAGTTTTAGCTCCTTGAATGAAAGAGTAACTTAATTTTTACTAACTATACGTAAAAAGTATACCCTACTGAACTCTTTGAAGTCTAGTTCAATTGAGTTGGTAAGAGTCACCCGTGAAGCTCAGCCAAATATACAGTTTTCCAGGTCATTAGACCTGCATACTGATTTGGAAAAAAAAAAAAAATTCCAAGTCTCAGAGTGCTTTGATTAATCATATGTTTTTTCAACCCCTCCCCACCCCAAGAAAAAAAAAAGAGAAAAACGCCACAAGGAGTATTCAAAATGTAACCATTAGGGGTGTTTGAGAGTAAGTAGACAGTGCATTGAAAGAAAAGTTCTTTCTCTGAGGAGGGTAAACTTCACGCTCAACTTACATGATTTCAGCAGCTCTGGAGGGATATGGCCCACAGTTTTCACACACGTTGTAAACAAGCAACTTTTTCAGACACTATAAATTTTGTAGCTAAAATCTGTGAGAAAGAAAATCAGGATTGACTCAAGAGCAGGTCAATTAAACCATCCTTAATCGAACTTTGCGTCCAGTCTTAGGCTTATTTTCACTGCTGATGAGAGAGAGAGGGAAGCTTATATTCTACGTACTCATAAAATACCCAGTATAAGAATATCATTGTCTATACCTGGGGGTCTTTCAAAATCACTGTCAACATCAGGAGAGGGAATGTAAATTTCTGAGATATTTGGTTAGCCTGTGGCTTTTTGTAAAATTTAAACTGTTTGTCTAAAATAAGCTGAACCAATGAAAATGAAAAGGTTTTGTTTTAAAGGATCAAACTGGAAAAAATGACCAGAAAATCCCTCTGGCCATTTTTTTGTTTTCTTTTTTTAATTCTGTGTTCTCCTAACCATCGTTTATGGGCCACTTGAGAGCAGACAGAAAGGATGTTAAAGGCTCTGGAGTTACTGTAGCTGCATTAGCAAAGTACCAGAACACATGTAAAAAGCTTGTAAAGCATTTGGCACTCCAACCCTGACATATAAACTGTGCTACAACTGTCTTCATTTCCTCTTGTCTCTGACTCATTCTTGGTTTCTTATTTTGATTATAGAAATGCTGTTTTGAAGGAATGTTAGAAAAAAATTCTTACATGAAAATTTTCTGCAGCTCAAAAACAGTTCTACTAGAGGAAATTTCAAAAGGGAAAATGATCGCACTATTTCTTAACTGGCACTGCAAGATATAATGCTTATTATGGCTTCTAACTTACTTCATCTTTGACTGTGGCTTTACCTATTACCATATACAATCCTTTCTCAAATATGGAGAATAACAAGCAACAAAGATTAAAACATTATGACAAGGCATATTCAACTTTTTAATTAAAGAGAATGTGTAACGATTTGCCATAATTCTTTCTTGCAGATGGTTTATTGGACAATTGTTTGCTTGACTGATGTCCTGTATGAACATGTTTCAAATTATTATTGATGTCAACCACATTCCGGTATTCCCAATATTCATCACCATTAAATTATTTTATTATTAAAAGTGAAGTCATGGGAAAGTCATCCAAAGAAAAAAGAAGAAGAAAAACTATAATTGATTCAACACTTCTTAAGGGGTAAGAAAGGGAATATAAGAAATTTAGAGAATAATGAGGAAAAAAAAATCTAGAGTTACTAATTTTGCTATTGTGAAATAGAGACATGATAAGAAATCATACCCACAAAGATAAAGCATTAAATTATGGATGATTAGCTTTGCCTCCAAAGAGCCCTATGGTCTACTTTCCCTCCAGTATTCCTTGCACCATTTGAATATTAATCAAATAAATGCTGCAATATTGGGTAGGTCTGTTTCTATAATTTTTTAAGTTTTATTATTATTATTTAGTTGTGTGTATGAAAACTAAGAATAATGATTTTCTCAAAACAGACTATTTTACAACTGATTGAAGTATTATACTGAAAATAAGTAATTGCTAAATTTAATATTTTTATCATACATGTAGCAGAATAAATCAAGTTGTATTTTTTCACTATTATTCTTGGAAAATTATCTTCTTGTGTCCTTACAAATCTCTCAAATTCCTGGGTGCTCTAGCAATTACTTTTGTATAAACCACAAAATACCATTCAGGAAAAACATACAGCCTAAAATGACTCATATTCATGCTAGTTTAGGATGTTTATGGAGATCATCCAAAGAAATCTGTAGAAAATAACAAAAAAAGAGTAAAATAAATGCAATATAGACATAATAATTGCAAAGAAGTCTTTTAATAGTCATTTTAAAAGACAATGTAGTAAACAAGTGGTGGAATCCACAAATATAAATGGCTATTTGTGGCAGGGTATTATTAAACTTGTATCACTACATACAGAGATTTAAAGATTATCATATTTCAAACATCTTAGAGAAAAGAACAATGTTGTTGTTGTTAACTGTTGTTGAGTTGTCCCCCAACTCATGGCAAACTCATGTGCTACAGAGTCAAACTGCTCCATAGAGTTTTCTGGGTTGTCATCTTTACAGGAGCAGTTTGCCAGGCCTTTCTTCCACAGAGCCCAGCAGTGGGTTCCAACTGCCAACCTATAGGTTCACAGCCTATTGCAAACTGCTACTGCCACTGAGGCTTCTAGAAGACAACAAATGCTAAAAAAAAAAAATGTGTTTTACGATTCAAAAAGAGGCCCTACAGATGACAAAGACTCATGTGGAAGAGAGAGGTCAGAAGTTTGAACAGGCTGTTGCTGTTAGGTGTGGTGAGTTCAGTTCCACTGATAGCGGCCCTGTGTACAACAGAATGAAACACTGCCCAGTCCTGTGCCATCCTCCATACACTGCTGTGTTTGAGCCCATGTGGCAGCCACTGTGTCAATCCATCTCTTTAGGGTCTTCCTCTTTTTCGCTGACCTTCTACTTTACCAGGCATGATGTCCTTCTCCAGGGACTGTTCCCTCCTGGTAACGTGTCCAAAGTATGTGAGACAAAATCTCCTCATCCTCCCTTCTGAGAAACATTCTGACTGTACTTCTTCCAAGAAATATTTGTTCATTCTTTTGTCAGTCAGTGGTATATACAATATTCTGTGCTAACACCATAATTCAAAGGCATCAGTTTTTCTTTGGTCTTCCTTATTCATTGTCCAACTTTCCCATGTATACGAGGCAAATGAAAATATCATGGTCTGGGTCAGGTGCACCTTAGTCCTGAAGGTGACATTTTTGTTTTTTAATGCTCTAAAGACGTCTTTTTCAGCTGATTTGCCTAATGTAATATGTCCTTAGAATTCTTGACTGCTGCTTCCCTGGAGGTTGATTGTGGATCCAAGTAAAATGAAATCCTCGACAACTTCAGTCTTTTCTCCATTTATCATGATGTTGCTTATTGGTCCAATTTTGAATATTTTTGTTTTCTTTATGTTGAGGTGTAATCCATACAGAAGGCTTTGGCCTTTAATCTTCATCAGTAAGTGTTTCGAGTCCTCTTCACTTTCAGCAAGCAAGGTTGTGTCATCTGCATAAGGAAGGTTGTTAATGAATCTTCCGCCAGTCCCGATGTCATGTTCTTCTTCATATAGTCCAGCTTCTTGGATTATTTGCTCAGCATACAGATTTAATAAGTATGGTGAAAGGATACAACCTTGACACACACCTTTCCTGATGTTAAACCATGAAAAATCTCATTGTTCTCTTGGTTTATGTTCACCTTCCTCATGAGCACAATTAAGTATTCTGGAATTCCCATTCTTCCCAATGTTATCCGTAATTTGTGATGATCCACACAGTCAAATGCCTTTGCATAGTCAATAAAACATAGGTAAACATCTGTCTGGTATTCTCTGCTTTTAGTCAAGATCCAGCTGACATTAGCAATGATATCACTCATTCCATGTCCTGTTGTGAATCTGGCTTGAATTTCTGGCAGTTCCCTGTCAATATACTGCTGCAAATGTTTTTGAATTATCTTCAGCAAAATTTTACTTGAAAGTGATATTAATGATATTGTTTGATAATTTCTGTGTTCTGTTGGACACCTTTGTTTGGAATGGGCACATATATGGATCTCTTCCAGTCAGGTGGCCAGGTAGCTGTCTTCCAATTTTCTTGGCATAGACAAGTGATTGCTTCCAGTGTTGCATCTCTTCGTTGAAACTTCTCAATTGTATTCCTTCAATTCTTGAAGGCTTGTTTTTTGCCAATGCCTTCAATGCAGCTCGGATTTTTTTTCCGTCAATACAATCAGTTCTTGATCATATGCTACCTCCCGAAATGGTTGAAAGTCAACCAATTCTTTTTTGTACAGTGACTCTGTGTATTCCTTCCATTTTATTTTTGATGCTTTCGTCATTGTTCAATATTTTGACCATCGAATCATTCAAAATTTTTTCTTCAGTCCTTTCAGTTTTTGATATGCCGAGCATGTTCTTCCCTTTTGGTTTTTCGTTTTCTAACTTTAGATCTTTGCATCTTTCAAGACAATGGTTTACTTTGTCTTCTTTAGCAACCCTTTAAAGCTGTCTGTTCTGCTCTTCATCATTTCTTCCATTCCTTTTACGCACTCTATGTTCAGGAGGACATTTGCGAGTCTCTTCTGACATCCATTCTAATATTTCCTTTCTTTCTTGTCTTTTTAATGACCTTTTGCTTTCTTCATGTCCGATATCCTTAATGTCATCCCACAACTTGTCTGGTCTTTGACTAGTCTTCAGTCATTAGTGTTCAGTGTGTCAAATCTATTCTTGAGAAGGTCTCTAAATTCAGGTGGGATATATTCAAGGGCTTACTTTGGCTCTCATGGACTTTTTAAAAATTTTCTTCAGCTTCAACATGAACTTGTATATGAGTAATTGATGGTCTGTTCCACAGTCGGCCCCTGGCCTTGCTCTGACTGATGAACTCAAGCTTCTCCATCATCTCTTTCCACAGATGTAGTTGATTTGATTCCTGGGTATTCTGTCCAGCAAGGTCTACATGTATAGTTGTAATTAGTGTTGTTGATAAAAAATATTTGATGAATAGGTCGTTGGTCTTGCAAAATTCTATCAGGTGAACTCTTGCATTGTTTCTAGCACCAAGGCCATATTTTCCAACTATTGATCCTTCTTCTTTGTATCCAACTTTGCATTCCAATCACCAGTAATTATCAATGCATATTGTCTGCATGTTTGATCAATTCAGACTGCAGAAGTTATTAAAAATCTTCAGTTTCTTCGTCCTTGGCATTAGCAGTTGGTGCATAAATTTGAATAATAGTCGTATTAACAAGTCTTCCTTGGAGGTGTATGGATATCATTGTATCACTGACAGCATTGTACTTTAGGATACATCTTGAAATGTTCTTTTTGACGATGAATGTGACTCCATTCCTCTTCAATTTGTCATTCAGAATAGTCAACACCAGTCCATTTTACCTCACTGATATCTAGGATATCAATCTTCAAGAGTCCCATTTCATTCCTGACAACTTCCAATTTTCCTTGATTCATACTTTGTACATTCCATGTTCCAATTTCTAATGCATGTTTGCAGCTGTTTCTTCTCATTTTAAGTAATGCCATATCAGCAAATGAAGGTCCCGAAAGCTTGACTCCATCTATGTCATTAAGGTTGACTCTACTTTGAGGAGGCAGCTCTTCCCCAGTGGTATTTTGAGTGTCTTCCAACCTGAGGGGCTCACCTTCTGAAACTATATTAGACAATACTCTAGTGCTATTCATGAAGTTTTCACTTGCCATTTCCTTCAGAAGTTGATCACCAGGCCCTTCTTCCTAGTGTACCTTAGTCTGGAAGCTCCACTGAAACCTGGCCATCATGTATGACTTTGCTGGTATTTTAAATACCAGTGGCATAGCTACCAGCATCATAGCAACACAAAAGCCCCCAAAGTATGACAAACTATCAGAAAAGTGGTGGTTGAACCGGTTAATTCACACAATATAAGAATAGGAAAAAAATGCCATTTTGAATTTTCTAATTTTGTGGAAATTTTCTACTTTAATATATTATATGCATTTTCTAATTTAAAATATTATTTTGTATAATATATAATTTTCATAATTTATGAAATAAATTAATACATCCAAAAATGTTCCCCCTGGAGAAATGAATAATGATTATATCTTGATCTTGGAATAAACAGTATTGTTAAAATGGCTTAGTGATTATGCCAAGAATATTATAAAGCAGAATATGGTGGGAAATAAATTTAGAGAACAGTGTTGAAATAAAAAATGACCTTGATATTCTTGGAAGTAGGCAGACATTATGGAAATATGGAACTTTTTTAGTTAAGAAAAGTGAATTCCAGAAATAAAGACGAAGGAAATTTGGACTTATTTGGAGATAGCATATGTAAAAAAGATCTTAAGTTCAAAGGGTTAGCAACACTAATATGAGTCATTGTGATGTTTTTGTCACCAAAATAGAATTTAAGGACTTGGCATTTTATTTTGCATTATCCCCTTAAGTCAGTGGTACTTATTATTTTTCAGACATTATTTTGAAGATCCAGTGGGGGTTCTGGCCTTCTTCCCAAAAATGTTTACATAAAAACATCATTTATTTATAAATTCTGAGAATGTATGGTCCAAAGATAAGAACCTTACTTTCATTCAGAGTTTTTGCCTTCTTCAAAGTAATTAATGTCCACCGAAAAGCAAAGTGCCTTGTTTCCCATCCAGGCAAATTAGTTCTCTGTTTTGGCACTGAAAATTAAGACACAAGGATGCCAGTACAGCTTTTTGTAAACAAACAGACAAGCAAAGGCACTGTAACAGAATAATTGGTACAAATACCAATTAGACTCTTGAATAAATTTTTGGAAAAGATAATATTTAGGGTATTTTTAAAATTAAAACACTAGCATAAACCTAACTTTAAGACTACTTAATCTTTTAATAGTAGTTTTTAAACATTAACTTCTGGTCCTTTCCCACTCTTTTTGTAATATTTTTGTCTTCTTTGCTAGGAAACACTATGGTCTTGGAAGGTAGAAGCTATGCATTGATTTTTGTAAACTCAGCAACTAAAGCAGGGCTTATGGTAAGTGTTTAAGAGTCCCTGGGAGGTACGAATTGTTAATGCATTAGGCTGCTAACAAAAAGCTTGGAAGTTCAAGTCCACCCAGGGGTGCCTTGGAAGAAAGTTATGATAATCAGTTTCTGAAAAATCATCCATTGAAAGCCCTATGGAGCATAGTTCTCCTCAGACACACATGGGGTTGCTATGAATCAGAATCAGCTTGATGGCTACTGAATTTTTTTTAAATGATGTTTACTATTTCAGAACTAATGCAGGGTTTCAGACACCGTCTTCAATTACTGTAACGCCAAAACCATCCCAGAGGCTTACTGTCCTGGCATTTCAAAGCCTTCTTCCTGCATGCACAAATTATCAATGACTGCAGAGGAGAGCTGTTTTTCTTCTTACCACTGCTTATTCTAGGGATTAGCTCCCATTAGCTAACAGCAGAAAGAAAACAGTATTCACGCTTCCTGGGCCCTATCAGGAATCACTTTTCTGAAGTCCACTTTATGATCTCTATGTGTTTTCCAGAGCCTCAAATTATCCATAGGAAATGCTTAAATTAACATCCAGTGCAATTAGGTTGTAGTGTTGGTGTCTTAGGCTGGGTTCTCTAGAAGAGCAAAACCAGTGAAGCATATATATAAATATATAGAGAGAGATTTATTTCAAGGAAATGGCTCATGTAATTGTGGAGGCTGTCAAGTCCTAAATCTGTGGGTCAAGCAGCAGGCTGGAGGCTTCTACTGACTCTCGTTATTGTACGCAGTGATGAACCCCAAATTGGCAGGTCAGATGGCAGGCTGCTGGCTCATGGGGTTGTGGGAACTGGCGAATACAAAATCTGCAGGTTGGGCAAAAGGCTGCAGAACCAGAGGTCAGCAGATGGCAAGATAGATTCAAGATTGACAGAGAGCACCAGTTTTGCCAGAACATCCATAGGCATTGGAGGCAGGCCACACCCCTAAGGAAACTCCCTTCCAGCTGCTTGGCTGCTCACATCAGATCACAAAGTGGAGGTTGATTACATAATATCAGCCACACCATGGAGAATCATGGTCTAGCCAAGTTGACACATAACATTAACCATCATCCTACTTGGATAAACTGGGACCCTCTGCTGACAGAACTATGAGAAGACACAGCCCATTACTTTGTAAATCATTAAAACATAACTTGAACACAGAGAATCTAGCAGGCAACTTAAAATAATGCATGTAGAATTATCTCTGGGCAGTAAGAAAGCAGTAATGCGATCTAAAAAGAATGTAAGTTTGTGCCAGGCAATGTCCTAAGCACTTTATACACACTATCTCATTCAATCCACTTAATATCCCTTTTTGATAACATAGTTTAAGGGATTTGCTTAAAAATCACTTAAGTAACTAATGGAAGAGGGACTCCCAAAGCCAGGTCTATTTTACTCAAAATCCCCTAACGTTATCCCTACAATATACGCCCTCTTTCAGAAATAACTATTGTTTAAAGGCTAAATGGACAATACCAGGGAGAATCAGGAAGAAGTCTTTCACTCTGCTGAGTAAGAACTCCATTCAGATAAGGTCTTCCTTCAGTTCCAAACTTTGTGTTGTCGTTCCTGTTTGCTTTCGAGTTGATTCTGACTCATAGCAACCCCATAGGACAGAGTAGAACTGCCCCATAGGGTTTTCTAGGTGTAATCTTTGCAGAAAGGAGCCCTGGTAGTTAAGAATGGCTGCTAACCGAATGGTCGGCAGTTCAAACTCACCATTCACTCCAAGGAGAAAGATGTAGCAGTCTGCTTCTATAAAGATTTACAGTATTGGACCTTCTGGGGTACTTCTACTCTGTCTTATGGGGTCACTATGAGTCAGAATTAACTGGATGGCTGTCATGGATGGAATTGTGTCCCCCAAAAGTATCTGTCAACTTGGCTGGGTTATGACTCCCAGTATTGTATGATTGTGTACCATTTTGTAATCTGATGTGATTTCCTTATGTGTTGTAAACTCTATCACCATAATGTAATAAGATGGATTAGCGGCAGCTATACTGATGAGGTGTCCGAGATTAGATAGTGTCTTAAGCCAATCTCTTTTGAGATATAAAAGACAGAAGCAAGCAGAGACACATGGGAGACTCATACCACCAAGAAAGCAGTACCAGGAGCAGAGTGTGTCCTTTGGACCTGAGGTTCCTGCGTGGAGAAGCTCTCAGATCAAGGAAAGACTGACACATCACAAGGACCTTCCTCCAGAGTTGACAGAGAAAGACTTCCCCTGGGGCTGATGCCCTGAATTTGGGCTTGTAGCCCACTGGACTGTGAGAGAACAAATTTCTCTTTGTTGCAGCCCTCCACTTGTGGTATTTCTGTTAGAGCAGCACTAGATGAGAGAGAGATTTAATTCAAGGAAATGGCTCACAAAGTTGTGGAGGCTGCCAAGTCCCAAAATTCACAGGTCAGGTGTCAGGCTGGAGGCTTCTCCTGACTCAGGTGGTTGCAGGGACTGAAGAACCCCAAATTGGCAGGTGAAGCAGCAGGCTGTTGGCTCACAAGGCTGCCAGAGCTGTGAATTCCAAAATCTGCATGTCAGGCAGTAAGCTACTGGCTCATGACCCAAGAAGCAGAGGTCAGATGATAACGAGTCAGATGCAGGGATCGAGAGAGAGAATGAGCCTCACTGGAACATCCACTTTTATACTGGAGGCAGGCCACAGCCCCAAGGAAACACCATTTTCAATCGATTGGCTGCTCATAGCAGACCTCATCATGGAGGTAATTACATTATATCAGATCTCATCGGGGAAGTGATTACATTATATTACATTATGGAAGAACAATTTTTCCAATGTTTGCCAAACCACTGAGAATCATACCCAAACCGACTTGCCACATAACATTAACCATCACAGCAGCCAAGTGCTTAACCATTGCATCAACAGAGCTCCTAAAGTTTGTATAAGATTAAAATAATTTTGAGAAAACTAAAATAAAAACGTCAAAAAGTATTTGCACAGATGTTTGTAAGGACAGGTTTATGAGGGGTATTGAGAATTTTGAAAGCAAACCAATAGTGTTGTGCTTAATGTGTTTATTTAATATGTTGAAGTAGTATCTGAATACTAGTATTCACTTCATGTATTCATAAAATCACTAAAAAAAATGACTGAGCCTAAACTTTTCTTGTCCAATTGACTAAAATTAATTTGTGATGACTCATTAAGTGAGGGAGAGATTTTCGACAGTCTTAAAAATTAAAACAGGATTCAGTTAAATGTTCTGTGTCCTTGTGTCAGTCTGAGTTAAAGAGCCAAGTAGAAATAATACTCTTATGTTGCGTATTTTGTTCAATATCCCAAACATTCCCACATATCCTCATTTATTCTTACATTCCCCTTTCATCCTGCCTTTTTCCCTGTCATTTACCAACCAATAGCCCTCACCACCCCTTAGACATTCCGACCCTCAGCAATCACCTCACCACCACCAACACACACACATACACTTAGACGTGCCATTTAAATGTTTCATTGTCCTTCTTACTGATCTTAAAAAAAAAATCACCTGACAGAAAGTAGCCTGGATTTTTACCCTCGGGTTTCTTTTCCAGTTTAATTTTGGTCAAACTAGTGATTTAAACAAAAATTAAACGGTATCTGAGAAGGCCCTGAAAGCCTCCTTCTACTGATAGTCGAGACATTTGAGAGGAAAAATAAATCATAATAACTGCCACTATTTTTGTCTTTTCTATCCTCACGAACGCCCCTCATGCTCAGTGGTCTTCTTCAACTTTTAAAGAGTCAGAGTTTTATGTTTCTGTGTTTTTATTTTGCATCATATATTGCTCGGGATACATTGAAATAAAAGCAGCTCAAATAACTATGACGGGTTCTAGATCATATGAAGAATGAATCTGTCAGCATATGGGGTAAAAAAATTATTTAAATAGTATTTAACCACATTTAAAAGTCCTCTGTATATGCAAATACTGCCAACTTGATAAAATTGGAAAAAATTTAATAAAATCTGGAAATTCAATTTTTATTCTAAGATATTGTGGGAATTAATTTTCTTCTCTAGTGAGTCCTTTATAACCTTGGAACATTTTTGGGAAAAGTATCAGTGTAATTACAATTACTAGCTACAAATCTTGACATCTGACTAAACATTTTAGAAAGCTTTATTTCACTTTTCATATTTGATCTACATAGTTTCTATATATTTTTAACCAGATTTTACTTTCCTGTAATTTTTCAACTTTTAAATTATACATTTAGTACAAAAGTAACTTAAAATGTATGCTCAGACTTATTGTGGTCTTCATTTAAAAGTACAAAGCACTAAATTTTTAATTCCCAGACATCTAAATAACTTCTGATTGGTTTATAAGACAAGTTTTAGGTCAAAAGAACCTGTAAGGACCAATATATAAACTATCTAAAACATAAGGGCTAAAGGATGAATTTATTTATGACTTTGGTAAAAGATCCAAATTTTATACATATGAAACCTTTGCAATTTCTCATCCACGGTTTTTCTCTAAAGTCATTAAATTTTGTCTTTGGTAGCATTTATTGTGATTGCAGTTCATAGCGGGTTTGCACATCCTCTTCATACTTGGGAAGAAGGGTCTCTGCCTTTATTGCCCAGATCTGTGAAATTCCAAAGGGAAAGTACTGAGAGAAGAGACAGACAAAGGAAGATTGGCTGGGTAAAGGCTGAAACACCCAGGGAAGCAGAAACATCTGTTCACATTTAGACAGACTGTCTCGTCTGCTCTTGTAACGCCTGTTAAATGAAAGCAAGCTATCTCTATTGTTTCATTTTACTTGTTCTCCGTAATGTCTTGTATATAGTGGGACTTACTGTAAGGCTTAACATGAACAAATGGATAAACAAATTGGTGCCTGCCATTTCTCTATTCTTTTTGGAAGAGTGGATTGGCAAGGATTGTTGTTATTGTTAGGTGCCATTGAGTCGGTTCAGATTCACAGTGACTCCATGTACAACAGAACAAAACATTGCCTTATCTTGTACCATCCTCACAATCGTTGCTGTGTTTGAGCCCATTGTTGCAGCTACTGTTTCAATTCATCTTGTTGAGGGTCTTCCTCTTTTTTGTTGACCCTCTACTTTACCAAGCAAGATATCCCTTGCTAGGGATTGGTCCCTCCTAACATGTCCAAAATAAGCCAGATGAAGTCTCACTGTCCTCGCGTCTAAGGAGCATGCTGGCTGTACTTCTTCCAAGACAGATTTGTTTATTCTTCTGGCAGTCCATGGTAAAGATTAAGAAGGGAGAATTATATAAAGATATATGATATTTGGCAAAAGCAAATTAACAGTATAGCTGTCATATTCCTTACTATGCGTACCTAAATCTGATCTTTGATATGTTTGTTTATATTGAAAAATCAGAAAACAATTAGCACATTTTTCCCTATATTTACATGGTTTTGTATGAATATTTGTTTACAGATTTTCTTGCAACTTTAATGTATGAAGAGATTAATCTGCCTGATTTATTTTCAAATGATGTTATTAGTATTATGATATCTGAAATAATGAGAAAAAAATAAAAGCGATATTTTACTTTTTATTAAAAATAAACCTTTGCCTTAATATCTGGTTGAATTAGAACTTTTCTCTAGATGACACAAATCGATTTACAACATTGATTTTAGATTGACCTAATAGTGCACGTGCTCGCATGGGCAGAGACACACACACACACACACATACACGCACACTCAAATTGTCTTTCTCATCTTTCTAAGAATTAAAATTTTGGTGTGATTGTGTTCGATCTTGAATGCTGAATTAAAAAAAATATAGTTCATAAGGGGAATTTAAAACACCCAGATTAATGTCTTCACTTTATTTTTCTCCCGGTTGTGTTTTCACAGCATGCATTTTGCTTGACGTAATGTCCAACTGAGAATTGCAATGTGTGTTTTTAAGGTTAGATTAACTTCCATAATAGGTACACCCCCAAACATACAGTGGCTTAAACATAATAAAAACATACATCTAGCAACCTCTGCTACTTAAAATGAATATAGTTCATTTATCTATCTTCTGCCACATGGATAGAATGTTTTTCTTCTGTCATGGCCCCAAAAGAGACCACAAACTTATTCTCAGATATGGAGATGCCTGGGTCTTCACATCTACTTTGTTGTTGTTATTTGCCTTGGAGTTGATTCTGACTCATGGAGACCCCATGTGTGCAGAGTAGAACTGCTCCATGGGGTTTTTAAGACTGTAACCTTTCGGAAACATATTGGCAGCCCTGTCTTTCAAGTCTCCTCTGGGTGGGTTTGAACTGCCAACTTTTTGGCTAGTAGTTGAGCACTTAACCATTTGTGCCATCCAGGGACAATAAATCACAATATTTAATTTGTCATATTACAATTCAGTGTAAGTAACAAACTTTGCCTGGACTGTGCATTGCCTTTTCTCTGGGGATGAGCAGTAGAAAATACATTTTGGGTACATGGATAAGATAATAAATCTTTAAAATAGTTTAACCAGATTAAACCAAATAATAAAATGAGTCTCTAGCCCTCAAAGTGGCGTTATCTTCCACAAATATGTGCTGAATTTCTGTTAGTGTTAATGCTTCAGGAGGCTTCTCAGAGTGATGCAGTCTGTTAATCGCCATCTGTGACGTGTGATGTGGGAACTGGTAATAAAATGCAGGTACTGGCACTATGTATACAGAGACCTCGTGAGAACAATTTCAAATTCATGAACTTAACGTTCACTTTCAAAACGTACCTTCTGATTCTAAAATACTCGGTGACTATAATATGGACAATATATTTAAACTTCTCTATGTTAAACCATGCAGTTTTAGACTAGCATGATGCCTGACACATAAAAGTTAAAAAAAAAAAAAAAAAAAACTTCTTGACTGAATTAGTGAATTTCAACCTGGGCCTGTGTAATAATATCACTTTATATATTCAATTTGAGAATTTTATATTAAAGTTCCTTTTTTTTAACTTTTAGTTTTTTACAGGTCATCTTACCAATGTGAAAACATTAAGCTTTTAAACTTAACATATTTTCACTGTTATGCATTATAAATATATTTCAAGGGTTGTTTGTATACAAGATATCATAGTCATCTAGCGCTGCTATAACAAAAATACCACAAATGAATGGCTTTAACAAAGAGAAACGTATTCTCTCACAGTCTAGTAGGCTACGAGTCCAAATTCAGGGTGCTGTCTCCAGGGGAAGGCCTTCTCTCTCTGTCGGCTCCAGAGAAAGTTCCTTGTCATCAGTCTTCCCTTGGACTAGAAGCTTCTCCACGCAGGAACCCTGGGTCCGAAGGATACGCTCTGCTACTGGCACTGCTTTCTTGGTGGTATGAGGTCCCCATATCTCTCTACTCGCTTCTCCCTTTTATATCTCAAAAGATATTGGCTTAAGACACTATCTAATCTTGTAGACCTCATTAATATAACTGCTGCTAATCCATCTTATTACCTCACAGTGATAGTATTTACAACACATAGGGCAATCACGTCAGATGATAAAATGGTAGCCAATGATACAATACTGGGAAACATGACCTAGCCAAGTTGACAGATATTTTGGGGGGACACAATTCAATCCATGACACAAGGGTTGTCTTTATTACAAGGATTGTAAATCTGTAAGTGCCAGACAGCACTCTATTTGTTATGACTTGAGGATAAAAGAACTATAAGTATGTCTATTGATTAAATAAACTTATGGAGAAATGTGATAAATAAAAATACAATTCTAGCAGGGACACCTAGTTGACTACAGAAATCTTTCCCTTCCTCCCTGCTTATTAATAAGGACCACAATTTTTAGTGAGAATATAACCACTCGGAATGAAGATAATATCTTCTAGCATCCATTGCAGATAAATACATGGGCATATGGATTAATTCTGCTTCTGAGATGTAAGCAAAAGCACTGTGTGGCTTTCCTTAAAAGATAACTGCATTTGACCTCTGCAACTGTATTGTCTGGAGCTGGAGCAACCATGTGGGACCAGGGGTCAGCCAACCTCAGAGATAGAAGAAGGGGTTCGTGCATGGTGGAACCATAAGATAGAAGACCTGACTCCTAAGGATCTTTTGCACAGAGCTGCCACACTCAGGGGAGTTCTGATGATGTGATGATGAAAGCGCTCAGCTACTAATGGAAAGGTCGATGGTTTGAGCCCATCAGCTGCTCCCTGGGAGAAAAATGTGCTTCTGTAAATATTTACAACCTTGGAAAACCTATGGAGCAGTTCTACTCTTCCTATAGGGAAGGCTATGAGTTGGAATTGACTCTACCACAATGTGTGTGTGTGTGTGTTTGCTGCACTCTGCATTGCAAACCCCTAGAATATGTTCTTGAACTTATTTAAAGTACTGATATTTTGCATTTTTGTTATTCATACCTGAACCTAATGCTAATACAAATTTTAAAATCAAATTGCATAAAATGGTTATTAAGTAGTATTTTAGATATTGCATTTAACACTTTAGAATATGTAGAGTTACACTGAAGACACTGTAAAGGACATTTACTGCTTTTGCTTCTTTAACATCTGTGCCTCCTTTCTTTGGAAGCAGCATCCTAAGTTTCGTTGAGAAGGCCATAAAGTCTTGCTGTGATGCACACTCAAGGTGCCCTGCCCTCTCCTGGCTAACAGATGGACATGTCATGTCTTTTAGTCTTTCTTGGGTATTTAAATCCTGAGCAAAGGGATGACAAGAGAAAGTGTTTAGTTCTGATGCTGTCTGATGGGGAAGACTCTAGAGATGCTCTGTCATGTCTTACTGCTTACAGCTCCAAAGGCTCTCTGCTTCCTTAAATTTTCTAGCTACTTCAGCTTTACCTTCAGTTCTACTGAGCTTCTAAGAGTTTGGAGCCTTGGTGGTGCAGTGGTTAAAACACTCATTTGCTACTCAGAAGGTTGATGGTTCGAACCCACCACCCACTCCACAGGAGAAAGGTGTGGCGGTTTGCATCTATAATGATTTACAGCCTTGGAAACCCTATGGGGTAGTACTGCTCTGCCCTATAGGGTCTCTATGAGTTGGAATTGACTTGATGTCAGTGGGTTTGGTTTGGCTCCTAAGAACTCAGAAAAACAAAAAACAAAAACAAAAAAGCCAAACCTTAACCTGTTGCCACTGAGTCAATTCCTACTCAGAACAACACCATGTGTTATGGAGAAGAACTGCTCCATACAGTATTCTCGCCTGCAATCTTTGTGGCAGCAGATCACCAGGTCTTTCTTCCATGGTGCCACTGGATGAGTTTGAACTGCCAACTTTTAGATTAGGAGTGCAAACCATTTGCACTACGCAGGGACTTAGAGCTCTTATATTATTTCTTAAATTTCTTTTTTTGTCTTTTCCTTTATTTATTTATTTTGTATCAATTTAGTCAGAGTTGGATTTTATTGCTGACAACCAAAAAGAGGAAAAAGTAAAACAAACAATATAGATACAAATGCAAAACTGAGTTAGATACCTTAATCATGAATCTTCGGGTCTTACTAATTATTTCTTAATCTACTTATGGTTTTCTTCTTAGATTTTAGAGGGGGGAATATTTCCAATTTTTATCTACAATTATTAAAGTTTCCAGAATTAGCCTATGGCTCACAGATAATAGCCTCTATGGTGTTAAAATTTCTTCTGCGTGACTTCTCAGTAAGACCCATTTGCTAGGGTGACTTTGATTAGGAAAAAAAATGTAAAAACATTTCCTGAGATGTAAATTATTGCAAGATAAAAGGAGTTTATATTATTCTGTCTAGAATGAGAGAGCTGTTCATTTCTAAGGCACTTTTTTCTTCTCTGCTCATCAGAAGACACTCATCAAAAACTGGTCTTTGGCAATATATTCAGGATTTTGTTTTAATCATCTTTATGTGTTATCTTAGAGTTCTGGGTAAAAATATAGAAATATCTCATACTTTGCAGTTACATGATTTTTAAGTAAACTAAACAATGGTGGAAAACCTCAAGAACTCTAAATATTTCTATCAAGGCAAATGAGATTAACATAGTTAGCAGTGTCCTCTTAAAAGAAATCATATATTTATACAGAAAGCTGGCATTTAAAGCATTTATTGATCTAGACCAAGAATGCTTCCTACACATTGCCTTGGGGAAAAGAAGTAACAGAATTTTTTTGGCTTCACAAACACCAAATCTTTTCCCATGGAAAATCTCAATACCAGAAAATGGGACAGACAAATTTTGTAGAGAACGAAGTATTTAATACGAGGCAATATTTTAAGAATCAGATGCATTTCTTTTTGTGAATCAACCATATGCAAACATTCTTATCACCTGAAGTCCTCCTAAGTGTGAAAGGAAGAAACATCTGATCTTCTACAGCCTCACTATCCATGCGAGAGTAACCTAAGATGAGGGAAGGAGTTCTGAGTTAGTGACCTAGATAGAACAAAAGCCAATGTGTAGATTGCCTGCAGCAGCAACTGGACAAATATCTTAGTCATCTAGTGCTGCTATAACAGAAATACCATGAGTGGATGGCTTTAAACACAGAGAAATTTATTCTCTCACAGTCTAGTAGGCTACAAGTCCAAATTCAGGGCATCAGCTCCAGGGGAACTCTTTCTCTGTCAGCTCTGGAGGAAGGTCCTCGTCGTCAATCTTCCCCTGGACAAGGAGCTTCTCCGTGCAGGAACCCCGGGTCCAAAGGCTGCTTTCTTGGTGATATGAGGTTTCCATGTCTCTCTGCTTACTTCTCTCTTTTATATCTCAGAAGAGATTGGCTTAAGACACTATCTAATTTTGTAGATTTCATCAATATAACTGCCACTAATCCATTTTATTACATCATAGTGATAGGATATACAACATATAGGAAACTCAGATTACAAAATGGTAGACAATTATACAATACTGGGAATCATGACCTAGTCAAGTTGACAGATATTTTTGGGGGACACAATTTAATCCATGACGGCAAGTAACTTGGCCAAGTACATCACCAAAGAAGCAAAAGGTGATCATCCATCTGGCTTGTGCAGAGATCTGCACTTACAATGGGGGAAAAGTGCTGTGATAGCAGGCCTTAGACCAGAACCTATAAGAGGTGTATCTAACTGGTCTTGACCCTATTGAGGAGTGCCAGCAGCATAGTGGTTAAGAGCTGGCTACTAACCAAAAGCTCAGCAGTTTGAATCCACCAGCCCCAACTTGGAAACACTATGGAGCAGTTCTACTCTGTCCTGTAGGGTTGCTATGAGTCGGAATCCACTCTACAACAAAAGGTTTGATTTTTTTGTTTGTTGTTTGCTGTTTATCTCCGTTGAAGATACTCCCCCTTCCATTCTCCTTCCAGGTTTTATAGACGTGGGAAAGTAGCATGACATTTAGAGTGGTTCTTAACCTGAGGGTCTTGACAGAGGGGAGGGACATGGACTTAGACAAGAAAAAGTTGCAACTTTATTTTCACTAACTTCTATCTGAAATTCAGCATTACTTTTAATTATTAATATCGATAATAAACAAAGTATTTTTAACAACACCTATTACTTTGTCACTAATAGAAATCACAAATATTTTTATCACATTACAACTGTCATAGATATCTCAAAATATTATTTTATGTTCATCACTATTTTAAGACTACTGTAATTATTTTACCTGCTTCTAGGACTGGTTATTTGATGCAGTAATGTTGAAACATGTAAATTATTATATGACAATATTTTTAATGATGTTGTTAACAGTATTTTAATATAATTGATTTCCTTTGTAATACTATATATTTTATTTAATGTATTTAATAGTATTATTTTTGAATAAAAGAGCCCATGACCACAAAATACTGACTCTGTCTATTTAGTTCCAAAATTATCTTTTGAGTTTCATGGAAGCCTTGGAGGAAACCCAAAGAGGGAGCGAAAAAGAAAGACTTGACTTTCAATAACTCTAGGCAAGTCACAGGTTAAGGACTTATTTTGAATATTTGAAACTATATGGACAATTTAAGTTTGTGGAGAGATAATTTTGCTTGTATGTATACTTGATGGAAGTTTAGCCCACAAAGCCATAGGTGTATTTGGATGCACTAACGAATGAAAAATTAATATATATATATAAAGGTTTTGAATTCTTTACATTGCATTGCTACTTACTCCCACAACAACTTCCATATGCTCATACAACCTTATTCCCAAAATATTAGATGAGCTGAACTTGGGTACTTGTTTATTCCATATATCTAATAATTAAAGTAATAATCATAAACTACATTTATATACTGCTTCCTATGTGCCATTCAATATTCTACGCACTTTGTGTATATTAGTTCATTTTAACCTCACAATGATCCTGTAAGTTAGGTACTGTCTTTATCTCCATATTACAGATGAGAAAACGGAGGTACAGAGAGATGGTGTAACTTGGAAGGCAGCATATCTAGGGTTCATATCCAAGGAGACTAGCTGAGGAGTTGGTGCTTTTAACCACTACATTCTATAGCCTCTCAAATAAGATGTGCCTCATTCAAAGAAGCAAATTTTTTTGAGTACTTCTTTTGCAGTAGAACCTGTGTTTAATGTTAATGCTGAACGGATGATGATAAAAACTAAGGATTTAAGATACATAAATATTTATTTTAATGAAATCTGGGGCAAATTACTTAATCTTTCTTTACCTCAGACTTGTGAAATATTAAAGATTAAACAAGCTAATATGTATAAATTGCTTAGAACAGCATCTGACATCTATACTATTATTATTCTACTGATTATCATTATCTCTACTACTGACAATATATTCTGAATTATCTATTTCACAAAGGTGAGTTATTTTAGGAGACAATAAACTTATAGTTAAAAACAAATATTATGTTAATATGTACTTTATTTATTCCACCTAAAATCAATGATAATTGTTGATTTGCTTTCAAAGTAGCTATAAGGACCTAGACATGGAAGGAAATTCTTCCCTCTCCAGCTGTCTAGTGCAGTTCCTCCCATTCCAAAAGTGGGACAGAGGAAACCAGAAGGGTGGATATGTGTAAAGTGACTAAGAGTGCCTAACGGGTTAGGACTGTGACTGTTATTTCTGCCACCTTCTTGAGAATCCCCCATAAGGTGCAGGAAGTGACAAAGCTGTAAGAATCCTTGGATAAGTGTAAACCCAAGTGTGTGTGTTTGTCACTGTAAGTGTAAGTTTCCCCATTACAATGACTCATCTAGAAGAAAAGGAACAATTTCATTAGGTCCTTTACTTATTTGATTTCCAGAGTCACAGATTCTTTCATGATTACACTTACATACTTCAGCAGGCAATGTGTCCTCAGATTTTTTAATTATTTTTAGGAAGCAAACTTCCCCCTAGATATTTGTATTTGAAATTAGTAAGAAACTATTAAATTTCATCCAGAATATTTTTTTTATTTGTCACATTTTTCTCTGCACACAAATACATAAAGAAATTAAAAATAAGAATTTATATCTTTGATTTCCATATTTCACAAGAAATTGGTTGATTTGCCTCAGAAATTAAAGTGATGATTGAAGTGAAGTGGAAAACTTAGGAGTGAGACATATTTAGGTATAAGGAGTTCAGTTTGATTAAAAAAAAATCTTATTTTATAGCTTCTATATGTCTGTTGGCACTCTGTTGGAAAAGCGATTCAAAGATGAATGGATACCCAAGAATAAGGGAAAAGAAAAAGTATGCATGTCATCAGCTTGCTTGCACAAGTACATTTATAAAATAACTTTTCAATGTTGAGGTATGTTTGTATTTATATTTTTCCAAGAATAACATAGTAAAAGTATCCAGAAAGAATAACTTTTACACTCATTTTTTATGTCTATATGTAGACTTGTAGCAGAGAACAGAACTGTGTAAAAAAGTAATTACTCACTTCCATAAGCCTAGTATGGTGATTGTATGAACGGTGACCTTCCTCCAGCTTGGAAAGTATTGGCCTTCTTTGTTCTCGTAATTGGAAGGGGAAAAAAAAGATAGAGACACAGAAAGAGAGAACTTCTGTCCTGCCCTTAATTAAGAAAACAGATCCAATATACTAATTTCTGTCAGTGTTATATTCTTTCCTCCAATATATGTCCCTTGCCTTTGCCAGTTCAAAAACAGTAGCTTGGGGACAAAAATACGTTCTTAGAGTGAGAAAGAAAAACTCCTCCATCTTACTAAATACACCAGCGGTTAGGAAGGAATGAACCCAGTAAGGGCAGGATGCCATGGATACATGGTAAAGGGATTCCCAAGGATACCGCAAAGAATGCCACAAGTATATGCTTCCTAAGAAAGATGATTTTACTGCATATTGAAGCATTTAATACAACTTAATGAAAATAAGCAGATACTGTATACTGAAATGCACATATGTGTTACAGATTGGAGCTTTTTCATCAGTAACATAATAACTCCCCTTAGGTTTCATAGTCCTTCCCAAGCAGGCAGACAGACACATATGATACTGATGGAAAAAGATGGCTTTGCTTTTGTGATACACAGTTAGATTAAGTTGATCAAAACAGAGTTTGTCCATTTTGTTTCTGCTTTGGAATTTTTGGTCTCCTGACAAATTTAATCCCCCTCTTTTTTTTTTTTTTTTTTTAAAAAGAGTATCTTAAGCATCTTAGCTGTACAATGTGTGAGTCCATTAGGAAAATTGAACTTTTCTCCATACGTGTGGAATTTATATTGTTACATAACAAATCTACTACATATTGTCTGGGTAGTCAACCGTCAAAAATAGGTATGTGAGTTATGTGTGCACACCTTCTCTAAAATAAATAGCTATCCCTGATGAGTGGGTATTTTTGATCCCAGAGGATTGTGTTGTAATTAATACTGATGGGGAAACCAGAATCAGGAATTTTTTCAGCAGATACACTGTAACACCCATCCAGCTTAGGCCTCCTGGACGCACCATAGGTGGCTCTAGGCAGGTGCAACACTCTCTTACTGAAAATAACTTGGCATGTTTAATAAAATCATCCAGGCCAGGGGTCAGCAACCTTTTTCTGTAAAGGGCCAGATCATAAATATTTTAGGATCTGCAGGACATATATTCTCTGTTATAACTCAGCTCTGCGATTGTAGCAGGAACACAGCAACAAACAATATGTAAATGAGTGAATGTGCTTCAATGTCAATAAAACTTTATTTGGTGAAACAATGGTGGCCAGATTTGGTCCATTGACCAGAGTAGTTTACCAACCTCTCAAGCAGATGTCATAACATTTCCCAAAAATGAAGGAGGTTGGTGTGAGTTTGCTCACAAATGTGAATGTCCTTTTAGATTTGTATTTAAGTTACTTTCCATGTTATCTTTTTAATTTTTTACTTTTTTGAGCTGTTTATACAACAACATGTAAATGTTATGTTATTTGTTGATTAACCTTTCCTTAGAATTCTCTTTGTTGAATTTCTTTACTTAAATGGAACTTATATACCCCATTATATTCCAGTAAGTTTTAATGTAGAATGCCAAAGATGCCTTCAAGACAAAATAAAATTAAAATACCTTAGATAAATGAGGCATGGAATTATGGTAGGTTAAAAAATAAGATGCAGCAGGGTGAGTTCAGTGCACAAAAGACAGTCATGAAATCTCATATGCATGCTAGGGTGGGGCTGGGAGATACTCCACAGCATCTACGAATCCTGCCTCCCTCCCAGCCAGTCATCAGTTTCCATCACAAACAGAGGCAATAGTTTCAGAGAGAGATGGGAAGATGCTCATAGCTTATTCAGTTCTAAGAGTTTTTCTTAACGAAGTTGCTTTGCTCTTTGCTGTTTACGTTGTCGTACAATAAGTAAATCTGTGGTTTATTTTTTTTCTCTTTGAAAAATACATAGCTGATTTAATATATATTTCATTTCATGATCCATTCTATGACATTTCATCTATTTCATTTAATGTGTG
>NW_004444110.1:5274532-5362327 GCF_000243295.1 Trichechus manatus latirostris
TTTGCTTTCTTATTTCTAGAAGAGTTCTGTATATTAATCTTTTGTATTCTGTCTCTGGTAATTCCAAGAAGTTCTCTTCCTCCAGAGAATTTATTGATTCTTTATTTTGGGAGCTTGCTGAAGCCATCATGGACTGCCTCTTCATGTGACTTGATATTGACTGTTGTCTCCAAGCCATCAATAATTTATTATAGTTTTATTTTGTGTTTGCTTAGGGAGACCTAGCTTCTTATTTTTTTTTTGTTTTGATGTGCCCAAATATGCTGCTTGTGTGCACTTGTTTGATTTTTGACTCCTTTTGATCTCTAATGTCCTGTCACCAGGTAGTTGGTTCTGTAACTAAGTATGTGCATGCTGGAGTTTGTTAAAATTTCCTATACGGGATTAGCTCGGGTGTGCAGGTAGTCAATCACCAAGTGTGTGATGCAGGCTCTCATACCCAGTCCTAGAGAGGCATGGGTGATTTGTGCAGGCACTGGACTCTGGCTGTTGTAGGGGATCACGCGCTGAGCCAGGCAGAGGGCAGACGGCTGCCCCTGAGAGTCTGAAAGAAAAGCATGTCCTTATTCTCTAGGGTGAACAGGTAGGTGAGTTTTGCAGCTGGGCTAAGAGTGCCCCATTATGTTGGCTTCAAAGACTAGATAGCACCACTTTTTCTTGAACTCCTGTAGCAGGTGACTAGGCACTTTAGGAGCTATCACCAGTCCTCAAGACCATGCTGCAGATCAATCAAAGAGCCTACTTGTGGGGCAGGGCTGTTTCGAGGGTCACAAATCTGCCTGTTCACAGCTGAAGCTGTTGAAGTTAAACTTCAGATGTTTGCCCTGTTGTACTGTGGTAGTGAGGGCTAACGCTGTTGAGATGGGTACCCACAAGTCTATACAGGGGTATATGGCACTCAGAGTCTGCTGACCCCTGATTTCTATTGTCAGCAAAGGACTTGTGCTGACCCTGTGTTCCTGGCCTCGGGAGCCAGCAGCTTATTTGTTCCCTCTACAGGGCCAGGAGAATGGGTCAGGGCACCTTTTGGGATCTTTTTCTGGCCCAGTGGACTCCTGGTGCAGAGCGGGGAGGGAGGGGTAAAAGGAAGAGAGGTTTTTTCCAAATCCGGTGGAGAGCGCGGAGGTAGGAGGTAAAAGGGAGAGGGGTTTTTCCGAAATGGGCTTTTCTTTTTAACTCGCCATGAAAGGGTACGTGGATGTACTTATCCTCGCCTCTTGGGAGCTGCTCTTCACTGGTTTGGAGTGTCCAAGCAGAATCTCTGCTGCCGGGACTCTCTCGATGCGGAAATTGCTTCTTGAGTGCAAGCACAGCACAGCTGTTTGCGTGCTTCACCACGGCCGGGAGTGGCTGTGTCTCTGCTGTGTCGCCGCCACAGCTCTAGTGCTCCTCACCTCTTCCAAACGTTCTTCCTCACTGGTATGACTCAGATGGCTTTCTTGACCTTGCCTTGTTCAGGGCTGCCAGATGTTCACATAGAATCAAATCACTTGTTTATCCAGGTGTTTGTTGTAAGAGGGATATAGGAAGCATCTAACTAGTCCGCCATGTTGACCACGCCTCTCTAGGAACCACAGTCTTAAGTATTAAATACGTCATGCTTAGAAAGGCCTTTTCCATTTTATATTTTAAAACTTTCTTTTTTTTTTTTTAAATAATATTCATGGTGCTAGTTTTCTTATGGTTAAGTGTTTTTAAGACTTTTAAATTGTTTTATCTTCTTTGGTAACCATCTCTTTTTGCGTTTCCTTCATTGTGTTTCTAGAAAGTAAGATTTATACTAATCATATATGAAAAAGATAATACATTCCAAGAGTAAGAAACAATGTTGAATTCTGCATTAAACAAAAAACAAACAAGCCAACAAACAAATGAACAAGCAAACTGCTAGCTGCCCTCAAGTTCACTCTGACTCTTGGCAACCCTATGTGTGGTATAGTAGAACTACACCATAGATTTTTCAAGGCTTTGACCTCTTAGAAGTAGATCATCAGAACTTTCTTCTAAGATACCTCTGGGTGGGTTCAAACTGCCAAACTTTCAGTTAGTAGTCAAACATGTAACAATTTGTGCCATCCAGAAACTCCTTAAAAATAGTGCATCAAATTAGGCTAAGGCAGCACTAGATCAGCAAGGTCTTTCATTAATTGTTCTTACTGAATTTGTCTGATCTGAGTAGCTATGCTCAAAATCCACAACTCAGTTACATACCCTACTGACATGATATAAGCCCTTTCCAAACTATTAAATTCAAATTAATCTGAATGTGAGCTGAATTTCTCTCCCTAACTTGAAATCATGTAATGGTTTCTCATTGTACACAGGTAAGGCTCTTCTGATCTGGCCCCTCTATCCTGAGCTGGAGTACACTGGCGGGAACCATTTTTGAAGGGGAGAAGAGGATGGTGAACTTATTTTGAGATGTTCGTTGGAATGTCTCTGAGAAATTCAACTGGAGATGTCAAGTGATCAGTTAGGTATATGGACCTGGAGCTGACTGGTCTAGGTTTAAGACAGGGAATGAACAAAGCCTTGACCCTGCACAGAATGAGGCCAGGAAAGGGTCCAGCAAAAAGCCCTGGCTGGACATCTAACATTTAAAGTTGGTAAATCTGTGTATGCATGAGAAGATATTCATCTTTTGTCACATTTCAGTTGAATCTGGCTTCTTATATAGTGACCAGATATGTTGTTGTTAGGCACCATCGAGTTGGTTTTGACTCATAGCGACCCTATAGGACAGCATAGAACTGCCCCATAGGGTTTCCAAAGAGCAGCCGGTGGATTTGAACTGCTGACCTTTTGGTTAGCAGCCTAGCTTTTGACCATTACACCCAGGGATCCTGACCAGATATAGATATGGGCATTTGACTTCACTGTGGATTAAAAAACTAACTATAGTCTTATAAGGGAGACAGGGCTCCCCATGCTCTCGACTTTTGCTATAACCATATGTCTGAAGTGCAAACCCAAAAGGGTTGAAGGCCCATTTGATCCATATGACGGCGCTGAATCTTGGAAATACAGTTCCACCAATTAAAGACCAGACTTGAAGAAGAATTTAAGATTCCTGAAAAAAGTGGAAAAAGTTATTTCATTATTTTCAGTTTCCCTCCTACAAGAATGTCAGGTCCCTGAGTAGTGCAAACTGATGATGCACTCTGCTTGTAATCAAATTTAGGAGGTTTGAGTCCATCCAGAGGTGCACTGAAAGAAAAGCCTGGTGATCTACTTCTAAAAAATCAGTCATTGAAAACCTATGGAGCACAGTTCTAGTCTGACACACATAGGGCTACTGTGAGCTATAACTCAACAGCAACTGGTTTTATTTTTAGAAATCTAGGTAGGCCATTTAGGGCGGGAGTGAAAGGATAGAGGGGGCCCAAAAATGTTGTTGCTGTTGTTGTTAGGTGTCATAGAGTCTATTCTGACTCACAGCGACCTATGTACAACAGAACAAAATACTTCCCTGTCCTGCATCATGGTCATGATCACTGTTATGCTTAAGCCCATTGTTGCAGCCACTGTGTCAACCCATCTCATCACAGGTATTCCTCTTTTTTGCTGACCCTGTACCTCACCAAGCATGATGTCCTTCTCCAGGGACTGGTCCCTCCTAATAACATGTCCAATGTACTTGAAGTGAGATTTCTCCATGCTCGGTTCCAAGGAGCACTCTGGCTGTACTTCTTCCAAGATAGATTTTTTCGTTCTTCTGGCAGTTTATAGCGTATTCAATATTCTTCACCAGCACCACAATTCAAAGGCATCAATTCTTCTTTGATATTCCTTACTTATTGTCCAGCTTTCCCAGGCATATGAGGCAATTGAAAATATTATGGCTTGGTTTAGGCGCACCCTAGTCCTCAAAGTGATGTCTTTGCTTTTTAACACTTTAAAGAGGTCTTTTGCAGCAGATTTACCCAGTATACTACGTCATTTGATTTCTTGACTGCTGCTCCCGTGGGCATTGATTGTGGATCCAAGTAAAATGAAATCCTTGACAACCTCGATGTTTTCTTCATTTATCACTGTGTTGCTTAATGGTCCTGTTGGGAGGATTTTTTTGTTTTCTTTAGGTTGAGATGTAATCCATACTGATTTTCATCGGTAAGTGCTTAAAGTCCTCTTTGGATGACTACTCGCTCTCAGCAAGTAAGGCCGTGTCATCTGCATATCACAAGCCTTCCACCAATCCTGATGCCCCTTTCTTCTTCATATAGTCCAGCTTCTCAGATTATTTGCTCAACATACAGATTGAGTAAGTACCGTGAAATGTGAAAGGATACAACCCTGACATACACCCTTCCTGACTTTAAACCAGGTAGTATTCCCTTGTTCTGTTCAAACGCCTGCCTCTTGGTCTACGTAAATAGATAAACCAATCACAATGGTTGATTTGGTAAGGTCTTCTTTGAGTCATAGAAGTCCGTAATACAGAAAAATTGTAGTAGGGAAAGTAGAACAACTACAAACTCAATCTTATTCCTACTGTACCACACTACATATTAAATCCTGAAGCAAATTGGTATCCAGAAAGACAGAGGGAACAGAGCCAAGCTATATACTACCAGTCTTGTGGGTTCATATAGGCAAAATACTGCAAACAATATTGCCCATTCTCACTTCTCTTTAATCTGTAAGCCTAAATTGAGGGCCTAAAACATAAATAGGAATAAAATTTTGATATAAAATAGAACATTTTCAATATTTATAAACCATTTCTACTTTCCTCGCCTTACAAAATAAGGGAATAGGTTCATTTGTATATTACTGGATGTAACAGATTGAGTCTATGCTATTGCTTACTTAGGTAAGTATGACAGTGTGTTTCTTTTTCAAATTATGCTTTCACTTTCTAAGATATTCTTAAAGCATTAAGTGAAAGGGAGAAATGCTAGATGACCTAAACATCAATCAACTTGGAATCTACAATTGCTTATAACTGACTGCTTGAAGAAAGAAACAAAAACACTGCCACAAATTGATCTGTAATCCTGGGATAGATACAGGAGGTCTGTAGTAGAAATGGAGGGAATCTAAATTTCAGTAAAGGTTTTGGGGTTGAAATGGTGTTGACTCTTTGGTGTACAGATGCAGAGGGTTGCATCATCTACCCATAATAGTTTGATGTTAAATTATCAGGAAAATAAAGAGTGGATAAGGACAATAATAATGATGATAAATTAATTATATCTCAGTTTCTTTATTAGTGCTCGAAGTTTGGATACACACATATATGAACATTCCCATGTATGGCATTCATGGATTTATAACATCCAGATTATACCTTTTATATAAATTAGAATACAGTGTTCATTTATTTGAACTATTTGTATGTGTAGGAGAAATGGAATCAAGTGTACACTGTAAGAGTTTAATACAGCTGTTGTAGTTACCTGCCATTGAGTTGACTCCAACCCATGGTGACTTTAAGTACAACAGAAAAAAAGTTGCCTAGTCCTGCATCATCTTCCCAACTGCCATCATGTTTGAGTCCATCATTGTGACTACTGGCAGCTGTGCCAATCCATCTCACAGAGGGTCTCCCATGCCTTCATTGCCCTTCTGTTTCACAAAACATGATGTCCTCCTTTAGGGACCAATCCCTCCTGATGACATGTCCAAAGCAAGTTCTACTGAGATCCACAAGGTTTTCATTGGATAAATTTTGGAATTAGATCACCAGGCCTTTCTTCCTAGCCTGTCTTAATCTGGAAGCTCCAGTGAAATCTGTCCACCACGGTTTACCATGAAATACAGGTGTCATAGCTTCCAATATGATAGGTACTTGTGAACCACCACTAGATGACAAACTGACAGATGGTGGTTTTAATAAAGAAGTGCCTAAAAATTCACATACTCACCATTCTGAAATTGCTCATTGTGTCTACCACCTGCGATGGCCAGGTTCTCTCTTAGATGTTTAGGATGCAGCAGTGAACCACACAAAGTCTCTGTTCTCATGGACCTCACATTCTTAGAAGGGGAGATTTATAACAAACAAACAAAGGATAAATAAGGAAATGTATAGAACAGATCAGTGAAGACAAGCACTGAGAGAAAATATAAATTGAGGTAATGGGTTGGGAATGGACAATCAGGGGGAGGTATGCTATTTTGTACAGAGTCATCATAAGGCCACATTAGATCAGAGGCCTGATGAAGGGAAAGAGGGAGCCTCGCCCAAACCTAGGAGGAGGGTGTTCTAGGGAGAAGGACACGCAAGAGCATAGGCTGTAAGGCAGGGCCATGCTTGGTCTTTTCAGGTAAGTGCAAAGAAAAGGGGCCTTTGCACTCGTCCTTGAATACTTTTTGTTTTCTTAAAATTGATCTGTCCTTTAAAGCAAACTTTCTTGAGGGACAAAACATGAATTATTTAAATAAGGCAATAGATTTATATGAGCAAATGAGATAGGTTGAATCTATAATGCTATTTCTTAGGTAGGTAAGTATGAGAGAGTGTTTCTTTTTCAAAGTATGCTGTTTTCCTTACGGTTGTCAGTAAAATGTTCCATTAAATATTGGTTCAAAACACAGTAATCATCGTGAAACAAAATGTGTCTCTGTTTTTGTAATTCTCTTTACAGTGACTAATTTTCATGGCAATGCTCAGTAAAATAAGACACATTCTTTCCTCCACGTAAATACAAAATGATGCAGTTCTATGCAGTTTGTGTCTTTGTTTTTCAATAAGCAGAAGCCTGCAAAATAAATTGGGCAATGGAAAGAGGGACTTACTATTAATCTAAAACTATGTTTGGAACTGGAGATATCCCCCATAGCAGTGGCTTGGTACCTGAGACGTGGATTTAAGGTTTGATCAGCACCAGTTCCTAAAACCATTTCTTGCCTCTCTGCCTTCCCCTGCCTGCCTCCATTACATGAAAAGAAGTAACAACTTTCTCTTCCTGTTAGTCTAGCTGCTTAAAAATAACACATTCCAGCAAGGAGGGAGGGAGATTACAAGCAACAGGACATAGGAGACTTGCCAAGGGGGTCAGCATTTCCTGGCTCACAATTGCAGGAAAGCCTTTGCTCCATTATCAGTGGGACCTGGATGCTTTGATAGGCGATTGTTTTAAAAGCTAAACAACATTTGCAGTTGAAATAGTGTGTGTGTTATACAAGGCTTGTGTGGAGGAAAAACAGCACCAGATGGATCAGACAATAGTCTTGTCTGATGCTTTGTGCTTTTACTGGTAATAAAATAAAAACTAAAAAAAAAAAAAGGCCATATACAATTTTGCTTTTCATTAAATCTCTGTTGTTTTAAGAAAGAATAGTTTAACTGTCATGAACAATACAGGCTTCCTTTCAGGAATTGCTGGTTTTAAAATGTACTGAGTTAAAATAGACATTGAACAGAAATAATGGAATAGCCATGGCACTACAATCACTTTGAGTAAGGACGTTCCTTATTTAAAAAAACAAAAAAAAGACAAAAAAACCAAACCCGTTGCTCTGGAGTCAATTCTGACTTATAGAGACCAATCCATCAGCTCCAGTGGAATCTGAAAATGAAAAATAATCGGCTGGGCTGAAATGTAATCCCCCTACGGTCAGTATAAACCCCACCCCCAGCTAACCAAAAAAAAAAAGCTCACAGCGATCCTCTAGGAAAAGGGTAGAGTTGCCCCATAGGGTTTCCAATGAGTGGATGGTAGATTTGAACTACCAGCCTTTTGATTAGCAGTCAGGTTCTTAAGCACTGTGCCACCAGGGCTCCGTTTAGAACCCCATCCCTGAACACTTTCTGAATTCCTGTTATTTAAGGAATATCTTGACTAAGATTTCCTTGCTGTCTATTTGGAGTTCCTATGGGGATACACACACACCTATTCTCTATATCCCCTTCTCAAAAAATTCACTAGCTGTAATGATCTTTTTGAAGTGTGGAACAGGAAATTTTGTTTTGTTTTGTTTTGGTAGGAGGTAGGTAGGAATGGGCCAATGACAGAGCTCTATTAAATCCTGTAATGATATCCATTCATGATAAAATCTTGCAATTCTGTGACTTACCTTTAAATGATGGAGAAGCTGACCATTTCCCTCTCAAATGTTGTAGGGAATTTGGTGATCTTCAGAAAATTGCTTGTATCTCTTTCTCTCGGTCACTTTACTTAAAGTGTCTCTACATAGGTAAGGCAGTATCTCTGTTCCTTATCCACATGTAAGCAAACACTGATTTCATTATGGTGTCAGGTAAATTCTGATGCAGTGCTGGAATAATTCTGATTCTTATATGCTCTGATGTTACCCTTAGCGTGTCTCATCATTCAGTGTCTTGTTACATGTACAGAGGGAAAGAAAAATGCATCCTGACTAGAGAAAGTGAAATACAGACTAGATATGTATATGACAAATATGCAAGCTGTGTATGTGTGTGTATGTGAGACAGAGGGAGAGAATATGTATTGTAAAAAATGTGGAAATTCACGCTGTAAGTTCAGCACCCAGCCAGCGCCTGTCAGGTTGAGGATATCCAATGCCTTATTGCTGAATGTATGGCTAACATACGCCCGATAGGAAGTCTATGATCCTGGCAATTTTGACCCTGGTCTGTACAAAGTGGGAAGCCTTGAAGTAACATTTTAGAGCAATAGAGTGACATAATCATATTTTCATTAGAAAATTTATTCTGGTTGTGGTGTGGAAGATGGAAAAGAAAGAGACTATTGGCAGAGAGATAAATTGAAAGATGTTATGAGAATAACTTAGAGAAATTTAAGAAGTAAAAACCCTACCACATATTGGATACGCTTGGCAAAGGAATTTAAAAGTAATGAAGATTGGATAATTCTAATATTTCCATTTTAGATCATATTTGGATTGTGATTTAGATAATCATTTTCTTGTAGCCAATATAATATGGTTTTAAAATTTTCCAAATCTTCAAATGTGATGTTGAAAGTGTGTTTGAAAGTTATGAAGTTTTAGTCTCAAATGGAAAGAATACTATATAGAAAGACATCAATGAGTACATGTTACTAACTTTCTTTGAAACCAAAAAAAACAAACCCATTGCCATCCAGTCAATTCCAACTCATAGCAACCCTATAGGACAGAGTAGAACTGGCCCACAGGGTTTCCAAGGAGAAGCTGGTGGATTTGAACTGCAGGCCTTTGGGTTAGCAGCCATAGTTCTTAAGCACTACACCACCAGGGTTTCCTAACTATCTTTAGCAGTCTTTAATCAATAAACTGATTTGGTTTTTGCTTGATTTTAATTGGTATACAATATGTTAGCAATCCAGAGGTGTTTGTAGAATGTTAAAATTGAGGTAATATAAATTAAAATCATAGAATTATAATGCTTACTGATTCCCTCCTACTGTGGCTTTAAAAGAGCTCTATAATGCAGATGATGATAAACAAATAAATAAATAAATTTTCCTATTTTTTCATCTGTCTACTTACTACACCTAGCCATTCATTTTAGTAAAGAATAAGATCGTATCATTGCATATGAAATATCTATTTGTAAAGTGACGTAGGGGTAGATAGTTGTAATTACAGAAAGCATAATGGATTTTAATATCATAGTCAGGATTTGTTCATCGTAACAGAAGTCACAGTAGATATTTCAAACAGGGAGGTACTGAACACAAGAGATTAGGTGCTTTATGTAAGGTCAATTACACATTTTCAGGAAGCCAGGACATATTAGGAATGCCAGGAAATTACTTTTGATGACTTCAGCTGCCTCAGAATTAATTTTTTAAATTGATAATTTGCTGATTTGACTACGGTTTCCTTTGCTTTAATCAAGATAATCTGGAGACTGCACAATGGGCCAACTGTACATTTTCAGACTCTTGGATTTCTGTGTGCTTTTCCGTTGTTGCTGCCTAGGTTGTGTTTCCCCACAGCCCGACCCTATGGTTCCCTCTGCAAAAAGATCAAATTCCTCCCAGGCTAAATATGCAAGCAAATTAATTTCAATTTCAAACTTACTGACTATCCATCAGTTTTGGGCCCAGAATAATTTTCCAACATGTTTCTCAAATGAAAAAACAATTTAAACTTAATAACAACAACAACAAATCTTTGACCTTTATTGCCTTTATATGAGAAAAGGATCTGAAGGCTGTTAAAATACTAGAAATAGACGTAACTGTTCCTAATGAAAGGGCTAAACTGGGTGGGCCAGGTTAGAAGATGACATATGAGAGAGGGATATTGAATGGGAATTTGCAGTCTTCAGGGACCAGAGCCAGGAAAGGAAGAAGTCAGAGGATTCTTGGAAAAGGGATAATCATTGCCTTCGGGAGCTGTATTTGGACGTTTAATAGGGAAATGGCTGCTGCTACGCAGGTAGCTACCAAAACTCATGAACGAGAATAACCCTGGAGACTACAAAGAAGACCGAGAAATGAGCACAGTGGAGAAAACCACATAGGTCCTGAATAAGGGGACAGAAAATCATTTGAACATTAGCTCTGTTGTTTACTAGCAGGAAGAATTTGCAGACATTATTCAACTAAGCATAAGATTCTAACCCTGTAAACTGCACTAATATCGATTCCATACGAGCTACCATGTATGAAGCATTTAGCAAATCAAAAAGAAAAAAAAAAAACTCATTGCCCTTGAGTTGATTCAGACTCATAGAGATCCTATACGAGTTTGGCAGGTAGTAGGTTCTAAACAAGTGTCTATGTCTTACACACCCTCTCCAATGTTGCATATGCTGAGAATTCTGATTGTTAAAATGCTTTAGGAATCTGTAGATATAATTTAGTCAGTATACCCTGAAATAAACCAAAACATTTTGTATAACTTTTTTTTTTTAAGAAAGTCTATCCATCATTTTTTGTTTTTGTAATCTAATCCATTATGAATGTAAATCTTCTTTTGTCCAGATCTTTTTGTGCATCCCAAATTCTGAGGATCCTCCTGAAGTAGCAAATGTTCACACAGAACTTTTACAAAATGCTTGAGTAAATTTATAGAAAATCACTCTGTAGTCCTACCATAATACTTCTTACAGAGGTCTCGGAACTCCTCGAGGGTGGGGGTGGGGGGTTAGTGAGGGTGTTTTGAAGAATCTTCTTTCAAGGGAAGAGCACATATAATTCGACCTACAAAATGAGTAGGAAAAATATTTTACAATCAAGTTGAAAAAGCTAAAATCAAAAAGATAAAGCATGCAAAGTATTTTTTTTTAATCAGTGATAATATTTATAAATTAGAATTAGGTACAGACTTAATATTTACTTTTATTTTAATACTGGCTCCTAATGGAACTTGAAAACAGCTGGCTTTGTTGATCTAATGGTTCCATGTAAGACTGAATAGGCAGAGTCAGAATCATTAACGTTCCATTCTCATCAGATTTGTGTCTGAGAAAACTAAGTATACTCTTGTAATAATTTATTATAGACATTTCTTTTGTTTGTCTTAGATATATTATTGAAATGACAGAAGGGGATGAAATGAAATAGTATGGTAATTACATAGTTTAAAACTCTTCAATAATAGAAAAGCATTCAACTGCATCTTTCATTACCACCATCTGTGTTGTATGTATCTTTTTAAGATTAATAGCAGGCAGGGTTTTGTTTGTTTCTTTGCTTATATGAAATTCAGACCAAGACAAGTTTTTCCCATCTCTGAAGAATATTATAAAAAGAAAGGCGGTTATCTTTCTTGGATGACAGGAGATTCTTATGTTCTTTCCCAGACTATTCCCCCCACAAAAAATAAAACCAACCAAACAAAAAAAGACCTACATTAGTGCTTCAGCACTGACATATTTCTTTTATTCAAAATAAAGTGTACTTTATCATTCTATCTAACCTAGCAAAAGAAAAAAAGTTGATAATTCCCTTTTCTCATCTTCTTCTGGAATGTTAACCAGAATATTGGTTTAAATTACAATACTAAAATAAGACTCAGGAGTGGAGAAAACATGTCATTTGTGGTTTCCCGGCAATAATTTAATGTTCTGAATTGCATCTCCTCCTAGTGGCTCTATAGAGTTATCACAATTTTCAATTTCCAATGTAGGTAAGTTCATTCCATTCCACTCCATGCCATTCCATGCCATGTGATGCCATTCCATTTACTTTTGTTCAATGTAATCACACAAGTATTTATTGACCATTTATTATAAATACTTGGCTAGACACTGCAGATAGAAATATGAAAGAGAATCTCATCTTTACCTCAATTAAACTAGTTTTATGAGCAATAATATTAATCATTATTTATAGCACTTTTATTTTTTTATTTTGCTTTAAGTGAAAGTTTACAATTCAAGTCGGTTTCTCATACAAAAATTTACACACACATTTCTATGTGACCCTAGTTTCTCTTCCTACAGTGTGACAGCACACTCCTCCTTTCCATCCTGCATTTCCCATGTCCATTCAACCAGCTCTGGACCCTCTCTGACTCCCATCTTACCTCTGGACAGGAGCTGCCCATTTAGTCTCATGTATCTTCTTGAACTTAGAAGCACACGCCTCATGAGTATCACTTTATGTCGCATAGTCCAGTCTAATCTTTGTCTGAAGAGTTGGCCTCGGGAATGGTTTCAGCTCTGGGCCAACAGAGAGTCTGGGGGGGATGTCTTCTGAGGTCCCTCCAGTGTCAGTCAAACCATTAAGTCTGGTCTTTTTACTAGAATTCGAGTTCGGCACCCTTCTTTTCTCCTGCTCTGTCAGGGATCCTCTGTTGTGTTCCCTGTCAGGACGGTCATTGGTGGTAGCCAGGCACCATCTAGTTCTTCTGGTTTCAGGCTGATGGAGTCTCTGGTTTATGTGGCCCTTTCTGCCTCTTGGACTAATATTTTCCTTATGACTTTGGTGTTCTTCACTCTCCTTTACTGCAGGAGGGTTGGGACAAATTCATGCATCATAGATGGCTGCTCACTAGCTTTTAAGACCCCAGATGCCACTCACCAAAGTGGGATGCAGAACATTTTCTTAATAAACTTTGTTATGCCAGTTGACCTAAATATCCCCTGAAACCGTGGTCTCCAGACCCACACCCCTGCTAATCTGTCCCTCAAAGTGTTTTGTTGTATTCAGGAAATGTCTTAGCTTTTGCTTTAGTCCAGTTGTGCTGACTTCCCCTGTAACTTATGTTGTCCTTCCCTTCACCTAAGATAATTCTTGTTTACTACTACTAGTTAGTGAATCCCACTCTCTCTCCCTCCCCACCCTCATAACCATCAAAGAATGTTTTCTTCTGTATTTAAACCTTTTCTTGAGTTCTTGTAGTAGTGGTCTTATACAATATTTGTCCTTTTTGTGACGGAATAAATTCACTCAGCATAATGCCTTCCAGATTCCTCCATGTTATCACAGGCTTCACGGATTCATCCTTGCTCTTTAGAGTTGCATAGTATTCCATTGTGTGAATATACTGTAATTTGTTTATCCATTCATCCGTTGATGGGCACCTAGGTTATCTCCATCTTTTTGCTCTCATGAACAGTGCTGCAATGAACATGAGGGTGCATATATCTGTTAATGTGGCAGCTCTTATTTCTCTAGGATATATTCCAAGGAGTAGGATTGCTGCATTGTATGGTACTTCTATTCATAGCTTTTTAAGGAAGTGCCAAATTGTTTGCCAAAGTGGTTGTACCATTTTACATTCCCAACTATATTGTATAAGTGTTCCAGTCTCTCCATAACCTCTCCAACATTTATTATTTTGTGTTTTCTGGATTAATGCTAGCCTTGTTGGAGTGAGATGGTATCTCACTGTAGTTTTGATTTGATTTCTCTAATGGCTAATGATCGTGAGCATTTCCTCAAGTATCTGGTAGCCGCCTGAGTGTCTTCTTTGGTGAAGTGCCGGTTTATATCCTTTATTCATTTTTAGTTGAGTTATTGGCCTTATTGTTTTTGAGGTTTTGCAGTATCTTATAGATTTTAGAGATTAGATGCTGATCAGATTGGTCGTAGTTAAAAATTTTTTCCCAGTCTGTAGCGTGTCTTTTTACTCTTTTGGTGAAGTCTTTTGATGAGCATAAGTATTTGATTTTTAGGAGCTCCCAGTTATCTAGTTTCTCTTCTGGTGTTTGTGCATTGTTAGTAATGTTTTGTATCGTGTTTATGCCATGTATTAGGGCTCCTAACATTATCCCTATTTTTTCTTCCATGATCTTTATCGTGTAACATTTTATATTTAGGTCTTTGATCCATTTTGTGTTAGTTTTTGTGCATGGTGTGAGGAATCGGTGTTGTTTGAATTTTTGGCAGATGGATATACAGTTGTGCCAGCACTATTTGTTAAAGAGACTGTCTTTTCCCCAATTAACAGATTTGGGGCCTTTGTCAAATATCAGCTGCTCATAGGTGGATGAATTTATGTCTGGATTCTCAATTCTGTTCCATTGGTCAATGTATCTGTTCTTGTACCAGTACCGGGCTGTTTTGACTAATGTGGTGGTATAATAGGTTCTAAAATCAGGTAGTGTGAGGCCTCCCACTTTGTTCTTCTTCTTGAGTAATGCTTTACTTATTCTGGGCCTCTTCCCTTTCCATACGAAGTTGGTGACTTGTTTCTCCATCTCATTAAAAAATGCTGGTGGAATTTGGATCAAGATTGCATTGTACCTGTAGATCTCTTTGGGTAGAATTGACATGTTCACTATGTTGAGTCTACCTATCCATGAGCAAGGTATGTTTTCACACTTACGCAGGTCTCTTTTGGTTTCTTGCAGCGGAGTCTTGCAGTTTTCATTGTATAGATCTTTTAGGTATCTGGTTAGATTTATTCCTAAGTATTTTATCTTTTTGGAGGCTATTGTAAATGGTACTGATTTGGTGATTTCCTCTTTGAGGTTCTTTTTGTTGGTATAGAGGAATCCAACTGATTTTTGTATGTTTATCTTGTATCCTGAAACTTCGCTGAAATCTATTAGTTGCAGTAGTTTTTTTGCTTATTCTTTGGGGTTTTCTGTGTATAAGATCATATCATCTGCAAATAAAGATACTTCTATTTCTCCCTTACCAATTTAGATGCGCTTTATTTCTTTTTCTAGCCTAATTGCTCTGGCTAGGACCTCCAGCACAATGTTGAATAAAAGTGGCAATAAATGGCATCCTTGCCTGTTTCCCGTTCTCAAGGAGAATGCTTTCAGACTCTTTCCATTTAGAGTGATGTTGGCTGGTGGCTTTGTACAAATACCCTTAAATATGTTGAGGAATTTCCCTTCTATTCCTATTTTGTTGAGAGTTTTTATTATGAATGGGTGTTGGACTTTGTCAAATGCCTTTTCTGCATCGATTAATAAGATCATGTGGTTCTTGTCTTTTGTTTTATTAACGTGATGGAGTACCCTGATTGTTTTTCTAATGTTGAAACATCTCTGTGTACTGGTATGAATCCCACTTATTCATGGTGAATTATGTTTTTGATATGTTGTTGAATTCTATTGGCTATAATTTTGTTGAGAATTTTTGCATTTATGTTCATGAGGGATATTGGTCTGTAATTTTCTTTTTTTTGTGGGGTCTTTACCCGGTTTTGGTATCAGGGTAATGCTGGCTTCATAGAATGAGTTTGGGAATATTCCATCTTTTTCTACTCTCTGAAATACCATTAGTAGTAGTGGAGTTAATTCTTCTCTGAAAGTTTGGTAGAATTCTCCAGTGAAACCATCCCGGCCAGAGGTTTTTATTGCTGGAAGTTTTTAAATTACCTTTCAATCTCTTCTTTTATTATAGGTTTATTTAGTTGTTTTAACTCTGTCTGTGTGAACTTAGGTAGGTAGTGGGTTTCTAGAAATTTGTCCATTTCCTCTAGGTTTTCAAATTTGTTAGAGTACGATTTTTCATAGCATTCTGTTATGATTCTTTTAATTTCAGTTGGGTCTGTTGTGATATCACCCATCTCATTTCTTGTACAGGTTATTTGCTTCCTCTACTGTTTTTCTTTTGCCAGTTTGGCCAATGATGTATCAATTTTGTTGATCTTTTCAAAGAACTAGCTTTTGGACTTGTTAACTCTTTCAACTGTTTTTCTGTTCTCTATTTCATTTAATTCTGCTCTAATTCTTATTATTTCCTTTCTTCTGGCACCTGAGGGCTTCTTTTGCTGCTCTCTTTCTACTTGTTCCAGTTGTAGGGATTATGTTTTGATTTTCACGCTTTCTTCTTTTTGAATGTGTGCATTTATTGCTATAAAGTGACCACTGAGTGCTGCTTTTGCTGTGTCCCAAAGGTTCTGATAGGATGTATTTTCATTCTCATTTGATTCTGTGAATTTCTTTATTCCATCCTTAATTTCTTCTATAACCCAGTAGTTTTTGAGCAAGGTGTTGTTCAGTTTTAATATGTTTGTTTTTTTTTCCTTGCTTTTTCTGTTATTGATTTCTACTTTTATGGCTTTATGGTCAAAAAAGATGCTTTGTAATATTTCGATGCTTTGGATTCTGTTAAGGCTTTCTTTATGCTCTAATATGTGGTCTATTTGGAAGAATATTCCATGTGGCTGGAAAAGAAAGTATACTTGGCTGCCGTTGGGTGGAGTGTTCAGTAAATGTCTATGAGATCATGTTGTTTGATTGTGGCATTTAGATCTTCGGTGTCTTTGTTGAGCTTCTTTCTGGGTATTCTGCCTTTCACCAAAAGGGGTGTGTTGAAGTCTCCTACTATTATTGTGGAGCTGTCTATCTCTCTTTTCAATGCTGTTAGAGTTTATGTGTTTTGGAACCCTGTTATTGGGTGCATAAATATTTATTATGGTTATGTTCTCCTGGTGTATTGACCCTTTAATCATTATATAGTGTCCTTCCTTATCCTTTGGGTGGATTTTGCTTTAAAATCTATTTTGTAAGGAATTAATATTGCCACTTCTGCTCTTTTTTGAGTGTTGTTTGCTTGATATATTTTTTTCCATCCTTTGAGTCTTACTTTGTTTGTGTGTTTAAGTCTAAGGCGTGTCTCTTATAGGTGGCATATAGACAGATCATGTTTTTTTAATCCATTCTTCCACTCTCTGTCTCTTTTTTGGTGCATTTAGTCCATTTACATTCAGCTTAATTACTGATAGGTATGAGTTTAGTGTTATTTTGTTATCTTTTTTTGTGTGTTGTTGACAGTTTCATTGTTCCACTTAATTTTCTGTGCTGATTCATTTTTTCAATGTATTTTCTTTTCATCTTTTTCATTGTTGTTGATTTTGTATTTGCTGAGTTTTTATGTTTTTCCTGTTCTTTTATTTTGATGTGTAGGATTATTAGTTTCCTTTGGGGGTAACTTAATATTTATGCTTATTTTTCTAAGTTTAAACCAATCCTTTATTTCTGTACATTGCCTTGACTTCCTCTCCATATGAAAGATCTATGACTACATTTTTTAGTGCTTCTTTTTTGTTTTAATGTTGTAATCTTTTACATATTGATGTCTCTGTTTTCCTATTTTCAGTATTTCAGCTTTGATTTATTTTTGTGACTTCCCTGTCTGGGTTGATATTTGGTTGCTCTGTCCTGTGTTCTAGTCTTAGGTTGTTATCTGATGCTATTTTGTTTCTAACCAGAGGACTCCCTTTAGTATTTCTTGCAATTTTGGTTTGGTTTTTGCAAATTCCCCAAACTTCTGTTTATCTGGAAATGCCCTAATTTCACCATCATATTTGAGAAACAGTTTTGCTGGATACATAATTCTTGTTTTGTTTTGTTTTTTCCTTCAGGGTTTTATATATGTCATCCCATTGTCTTCTTGCCTGCATAGTTTCTGCTGAGTAGTCCAAGTTTAGTCTTATTGACTCTCCTTTGTAGAAGATTTTTCCTTTATCCCTAGCTGCTCTTAAAATTCTCTGTTTATCTTTGGTTTTGGCAAGTTTGATTATAATACGTCTCGGTGACTTTTTGTGGGGATCTATCTTATGTGTAGTTTGAGGAACATCTTGAATAGATATCTTGTCATCTTTCATGATATCAGAGAAGTTTTCTGCCAACAAATCATCAACAATTCTCTCTATTTTCTGTTATTCCTCCGTGTTCTGCTATTCCATTCACTTGTAAGTTATTCCCCTTGATGATAGTTCTTAGGGTTTCTTCATTTTTTAAAATTCTTTTATCTGATTTTTCCTCAGATGAGTTGGTGCCAATGCTTTATCTTCAATCTCACTAATTCTGACTTCCATTGCCTCAATTCTGCTCCTTTGACTTTCTATTGAGTTGTCTAATTTTGAATTTTTATTGTTAATCCTCTGGATTTCTGTTTGCTGTCTCTCTTTGTGTTCTTTTAGCCTGTTAAATTTTTCATTATACTCTTCCCTAATCTTTTTAAGTTCCTCTATTGCTTTGTCTGTGTGTTCATTGGATTGTTCTGCATTATGTCTGATCTCCTTCCTGATATCTTGAAGAGATTTGTATATCAATCTTTTGTATTCTACCTCTGGTAATTCCAAGAAGTTCTCCTCCTCTGGAAAATTTCTTGATTCTTTGTTTTGAGAGCTTGCTGAAACCATCATGGTCTGCCTTTTTATGTTATTTGATATTGACTGTTGTCTCTGAGCCATCAATAAATTATTATATTTATTTATTTTATGTTTGCTTACTGTGTCCTTGTTTTGTTTTGTTTTAATATCTCCAAATAGGCTGCTCATGTAAGCTAGTTTGTTTATTGGCGCCTTTGAAGGTCTAAAGTCTTGTTACCAGGTGGTTAGATCTGTTACTAGGTATGTGAGCCAGTAGTCTGTTCACTTTTCTTGTACGGATTCAGTTCCGGTGTCCAGGTAGTCGGTCGCCAAGTGTGTAGTGCAGATTCTCACATGCAGTCCTAGATGGGCAGGGGTGATTGGTGTAGGCACAGGTACCTGGTTGCAGTAGGGGTTCATGCTCTGAGCAAGGTTGATGGCTACCCCTGAGTGTCTGGGAGGAGAGAATTTCCCTGTTCCCTAGAGTGCGCGGTGCGGGGGGTAGTTTGCAGCTAGACTACGAGCATGCAGTACTGTTGGTTGTAAGGACTGGGAGGTACCAGTTATTTTGGGACCCTTGTAGCAGGTGGCTAGGTGACGTGATTGGAGCCATCTGTCCTCAGGCCCCTGATGTGGGTAGGTGAAGACCCTGTTTAATGGACTGAGCAATGTCAAATGTCACAAACCTGCCACTTCACCATATAGCTGATACGGATGAAGTTTGGCTTCAGGTATATACCCTGATGTACTGTGATATTGAGGGCCTATGCGCTCAATTATTTTTCCTGAGTTAATTTGTTCCCTCTCCAAGGTCAAGAAAATGACTCAAGGCACGTGATGTGTCCCACTTCTGGCCCCGGGGACTCAGTAATCACTGAAGCCGGCCTGCGACCCAGCTCAGAGTGGGTTGGGGGCAGGTAAATGGAATAGATGTTTTCCCAAAGGGGGTGTTTTTTGATTCTCACAGTAAATCAGACATGTGTACTTATCTTTTATTGATTGAGCGCAGTTTTCCACTGGTTCTGGAGGCATGAGTGTACTCGCCACATCTCAGTCTCGCCAGATGTGGAAGATGCCTCCCGAGTGCCATTGCTTGCCTTACCTCTCACGCTAGCCTTTCCTGGCTGAAGGGTACCAGTTCCCGCCTGATCAGGTCTAGCAACTCCTCCCTGCTTCTGAACTGTCTCTCCCTCCCCCTGCCACTCAGTCTAATTCTTCAAGTTTGCGTTTGACATTCAGGGCTCCTAGATTTTCATATACAATTGATTCACTTGTTTTTTTCAGGTCTTTGTTTTAAGGAGGACCACAGGAAGCATCTAACTACTCTGCCTTCTTGGTCCTGCCTCCCGCAGGGTTTTCTATTTTGTTCTTTTTAATTAAATAATAATAAAATAGCAGTATATTCTAATACTAATAGTTATTTAAACACTCCTGTCCAAAGATGGCAAAACTTCTGAAACTGAGCTATTGTTTGGTAGACAGCATCACTGTACTGATGCATCAGAGTCTAAATGCAAATTATTTGAGTGTGGTTGAACATAATGGGAAGAATGGTGTTAGGAATCTTCTTTATATCTAGGATGGTGCAATGCTGAACCAGAAATGAATTAAATCTTGAGCTGAGAGTCAGAACACTGCTTTCTAATATTAACACTGATACCAGTTGTGTGATCTCAAACAAGTTGCTCAGATCACCTTAGTCAGTATCCTCAGTCATAAAACTGTTGTTGCTGTTCTATGTATATCAATTCTAGCTCATAGCAACTTATATACAAGAGTAGAACTGCCTGATAGGGTTTCCTAGGCTTTAGTCTGTATGGGAGCAGATTGCCAAGTCTTTCTCTCATGGAGCCACTTGTGAATTGGAACCCCCACCATTTCTGTTAGCAGAAAAGCACTTTACCTTTACACCACCAGGACTCCTTTAAGTCACAAAGCAAGGGGACAGAAAGAAATAGTTCCTGAAGTCCCTTATTGGGCTGGATTTCTACAATTCCAGTTTTTAAACTTCCACAGGATAAAACCAACTACTATTTTGCCACGTAATAACAGGCTTCAAATAATCTTTGAATCTACAAGTTAGTTATCAGGTGCAAACTTTCATTCAGCTCCATTAGTGAATTTCATTATAAAAGTCCCTTTCAATGTTCAACATTATTTTAAAATGCAGAATAAAAATAATTTACCAAATAGATTTACTTATTCCATGGGTATATAGAGAAAGTGTGTGATAGACACAAGCTATTATGACTGCTTGCTTCTCAATTATTATTTTTAATCAGGAAACTAACTTTCACTAATTAATATAAACATTTAAATAGTACTTTACTAAGTTTTTTACAAATGTTAACTCATAATTATCTTGACATTCTGAGTTAGGTATTATTATTATTTTTTCAATCCTTCTTTTGTAAAGCCACACGAAATATTAAGTAACTTTCCTAAGATCTAATAGTGGATAAATGAAGAGTAGGATTTGAAACCAGACATTCTCACTAGTGAGTTCATGCTCTTAATCTCTACAACTAGCTGTCTGCATCCAATGCTTCTAGGCCTGGGGGCATGTCTGTGCAATGTGACCTGTCCATCGCTCCAGCTTCACTTCATTCTCTGACTCAAAACTGACCAAACAATTTATATTTCAGGAAATTCAAAATTGAAACTCAGAGCTGCACATACTTGAGGTCTGGTTAGGTTAATGGCAAACCTCAGAGGTAAATACTCATGAAATGCTCCTCAGGTGCCACATTTTCTGGGACTTAGTAATTAAGATCTTCCTCCAAATCGGTGAGCAGTTGCACTAATCTTCCAATAACTCTTTAATGATAAGTTAGTTTTTATTGCTTGTCACCTACATAACATGAACGAACACAAATAAAATAGAGAAAATAAATACATCTAACAGAGAATAAATACCACAATGAACAAACAAACAAACATTACAGGTACTCAGCAAGATATTTATATTGTATTTTGTTTTTAGAGTTTATACTAAAATTTAATGAGGATATCCTGCAACATGAGACATTTCTTAAGTTTCTCCATTCTTAGTCCAGCCTTCAGCCTGTTGGCTAAAGAATTTACCATGGAAAGAGAGAACAAGAGAAAGAAGAAAATAAGGGATGAAGAAAGGAATGAATGAAGAAAGGAAAGAAAAGAGAAAGAGAAGACGGGAAGAAGGAGGGCGAAAGAGAAAGAATGAAGGAAAGGGGGAAAGGAGAGAAGAGGAAAAAGAAAGCAAGAAAAATCTAGAAGGAGGGAAAGAAGGAAGAAAAGAAGAAATAAAGGAAAGACATTAACGAGGGAGAGAGGGAGGGAGGGAAGAAGGGAAAGGAGGGGAGAAGGAAAGGCAAAAAAGACAAAAAAAGCTAGATGGAGAAAAAGAGGGAATGATACTGTATTTTCATATATTAATTAGGATTTAATATTTTGGTTTAGCTATCTATTTAGTCTGAAATTTCTCAATTCTACATTTTTACAATATCAGTTTAGAATAAATTAAATATTTTTATTTTCAAAATATGCTTTTTATTCACTGCAAGTAATAAAAATGAACAAGTTCTTATCTAAATGTACTCCATTATAGTCAGCTTTGATCCAGTTATTTTGTGCTGCAGTTTATCTATTCATGTCTTTATGTGGCAGTGGTTTCTTCAAAATGCGTAAGTGATTTTCTGCAAAAGCAAAAAATTTCCAAAGCCCATTTTCAAAATTCTATGTAGCTTTTCTAACACAGAGTTTAGTGGTCAAGTTAACTATTTCCTACTGATAAATGACATTGCTTATTCTTTATTATCTGTTTTTGGCATGTCCAATTACATTTCATTTTAGTTTTGATGGAATATGGGGAAAAAAACTTTAATGAAATATAGACTTTGGAGTAAAAAATTTATTTAATTCTCTTGCAAAAGTTTTCTGTATCTTGAGAATCATTATGTACATCTATGTTTCATATGATTAGTTGTTAAAACATTAAACTTTTGGGACATATCTAAACTATAGGATTTCTCCTTTTAAAGTTTGTACTATGATTTCACTCAAATGGCATCTGAATAATACCCTACAATGTAGCTTTTCCAAAGAGCTTACTAAAATATTCATGAAAACACACAAAAAATAAAAACTCAACTTTATTCAAAACCAAGAGATAACAATCTTAGGGAATTTGTATTAATTTAAAGACAAAAAAATGGATTGTGTTTAGAGGGTTAAAATGTTGTGGGGTTGTTAACCAATGTCATAAAACAGCATGTGTGTTACTGTTACATGAGAAACTATCTGTTCTGTAAGCCTTCACCTGAAGTACAATAAAATATTAAAAAAAAAAAATGGATTGTGAAAAAGCTACTGACATTTTTTGCTCAGTGTCCAGTTTGATATCATGAATAATGTCTCCAAAATTAAATTTCTAACATATTTTTATATTTACTAGTTTCTTATCTCTGATTCACGATCTAAAGCCTAATCTAATGAGTTGACTGGTCTTGCTTTGATTATTGCATTGTGGAAGGCATAACACTGATTCCTCTAAATGAATGTATTCCTATTCATATTTTCCAATATTATCCCTGTAAGGGAGAAACATTTTAGTGTTTAGGAGCTCAGGCTCAAAGTCAAGTCGAACTGTATTCAAATCTTAACTTTCCATCATAGGAACTTGAGGAAATTATAAAGCTTCTTTGATTGCCAGATTTATCATGAGTAAAATGGAGAAAAGAGTAGCAAAGCATAGACAGGTAAACCACTGGAAACGGGACATTCTAGAAGTTGACAATTTTCATGTATAAGGACATACAAGAATGTCAGAACCAGAAAGATGGAATAAGTTAAAATTTTACTATAAAAGAGTAGATATCTTTGGTGAAACCCCGCTTGACACTAGGAAGATAATTCAGCTGGATGATATGAAGAACAGGGCTTCAGGATTGGAGGAAGACTCACTATCAGTCTGCGATATGCAGATGAAACATCCTTGCTTGCTGAAAGTGAGGAAGACTTAAAGCACTTACTGATGAAGATCAAAGACCATATCCTTCAACATGGATTACACTTCAACATAAATAAAACAAAAATCTTCACAACTGGACCAATAAGCAATGTCATGATAAAAGGAGAAAAGATTGAAGTTGTCAAGGATTTCATTTTACTTGGATCCACAATCAACACCCATGGAAGCAGCAGTCAAGAAATCAAAAGATGCATCGCATTAGGCAAATGTGCTACAAAAGATCTCTGTAAAGTGTTTAAAAGCAAAGGTGTCACTTTAAGGACTAAGGTGTGCCTGACCCAAGTCATGGTGTTTTCAATTGTCTTATATGCATGTGAAAGCTGGACAATGAATAAGGAAGACCAAAGTAGAACTGACACCTTTGAATTTGGTGAAGAATATTGAATATTGAATAAACCATGGACTGCTAGAAGAATGAACAGATCTGATTTGGAGGAAGTACAGCCAGAAAGTTCCTTGGAGGCAATGATGGAGAAACTTTGTCTCACATACTTTGAACATGTTATCAGGAGGGACCAGTTCCTGGAAAAGGACATCATGCTTGGTAAAGTAGAGGGTCAGAAAAAAGAGGAAGACCTTCAGCAAGATGGATTGACTCAGTGGCTGCAACAATGGGATTAAGCATGATAAGGGTCATGAAGATGGTGCAGGATCTGGCATTGTTTCATTCTGTTGTTTATGTGGTCACTAGGAGTCAGAACCAACTGGATGGCACCTAATAACAACAGCAACAACATATCAAATTACTATTACTCAAGAGAACATGAAGGTGATAGGACCCACTATTCAAGACCTGGAGCCCTGGTGGTGTAGTGGTTAAGAGCCCAGCTGCTAACCCAAAGGTCGGCAGTTGAAATCCAGCAGCTGCTCCTTGGAAACCCTATGGGGCAGTTCTACTCTGTTCTGTGGGGTCAACTATGAGTCGAACCAACTCGATGGCACCTAACAACAACAACATTCAAGACCTGGGATGAAGAGTAGGACAAAGGTCATATAAGCACTAGCTGTGAGATGACATTTGCATCTATACAAACGTCATTTTATTTGAGGAAAACACAGTTCATTAAGTTGAGGAGATCTTTTAAATGTTGATGCATTTTATTATACAGTACCTAAATGTGACATTCATCAATATCATTACTAAACAAATGAGATATGTCATGAAATACTGGGAAGCTGCCAAGCTTATGGTAGTGTATCCAAGTCTTGCAAAACTCTGATGTTTCACTTAAAAGCTTAAATTTTATCTTTGGAAACAAATGTTGTGTTGTTTTCTTTAAAGTTACAGGCTTACTTCATTCACTTTTGAGAAAATGTCCATCAAATATGCAAGTTTCCTTAATCATTGTTTTTCTGTCATTCTTTCAGGTAAACATTGTGTTCCATGAGAGAAAAGTAGCTAGTTCACCTCACAACTCAATTTCACAAGTGCTTTTCCTCATGCAAGCCGTCATAGTTTAATGTACAGAGGTGTTATGTGCACTTCCCTCTTCATCACTAAGAATATTAAAAAGATGTGTACTCATGGGTTAAGATGTAATAAAAGTATCTATAGTTAATGATTCACTGTGAAAAATTTAACTTGAAACTGGCTTTTTTGTTCACGTGAGTGGCAATGGAGAAGAAAATGACTGAGTGAACAATCTACCAGCAGCAGAAACCAACACCGAGTCCCTGATATGGCACTATTTCTCAAGGTGATCAACCAGCAACCTGGTGTTAGGTTTACATTGGACCATTTCCATCATGGAAAGGGCAATGTTTTGTTTTTACTGTAACAGACACTTACTCTAGATATGGATTTGCCTTCCCTGCATGCAATGTTTCTGCTAAAACTACCATCTGTGGGCTTATGGAATGCCATATTCACTGTCATGGTATCTTACACAGCATTGTCTTGAATCAACGAACTCACTTCACAGCAAATGAAGTCTGGCAATGGCTCATAGAATTCACTGGTCTTAAACCACGTTCCCCATCATTATCAAGTAGCTGGCAAGATAGAAAGATGGAATGGCCTTCTAAAGCCTAAATTATGGCACCAGCTGGGTGGAATACCTTACCAGGGTTGGGACAATGTTCTCCAGGAGGCTGTATAATGTTCCAAACCAGCATCCAATATATGGTGCTGTTTCTCCCATAGCCAGGATTCATGGGTCCAGGAATCAAGGGATAGAAATGAGAGTGGCACCACTTACTATTACCTCTAGTGACACACTCAAAAAATTTTGGGGGTTTCCTGGCCCTGTGACCTATGCTGTGTGGGTCTAGAAGTCTTAATTCCAAAGCTAGGAATGCTACCAACAGAAGACACAACACTGATTTCAGTGAACTAGAAGTTAAAAATGCCACTTGGCCACTTTGGGCTCCTCATGCCTCTGGATCAATAGACAAAGAAAGGTGTTACCATATTGGCTGGTGTGATTGATCCTGATCACCAAGAGGAAATCAGACAGATATTACATAATGGAGGTAAAGAAGAGTATCTCTGGAATGCAGGAGATCCCTGAGGGAATCTCTTAGTACTACCACGCTCTGTGATTAAAATCAATAGAAAACTACAGCAATCCAATTCCAATGTGACTACTAATGGCCCAGACCCTTCAGTTAAGAAAGTTTGGGTTACCCCACCAGGCAAAGAACCATGACCAGCTGAGGTGCTTGCTGAGGGTAAAGGGAATGTAGAATAAGTGGTGGAAAAGGTAGTTCTAAATATGAGCTACAGCCACATGACCAGTTGCAGAAATGAGGACTGTAATTGTTATGAGTATTTCTTCCTTGTATGTGTACATCAAATAGTTCTGTTTTCTTCACTTATAAAATATAAGATGTAAAGATGGCTAGTGCATTTTTAGTTGTATGCTTTAGTTGTATGATGTTAGGCACAAGTATGACTTTATAATTGTCTTTATTTAGAGACTATATATGGTTTAAGGAGCTACATATAGGTGCCAAGTTGACAAGAGGTGGACTGTGATGGTTAAGGTTTTGTGTCAACTTGCTTGGGCCATGATTCTCAGTGACTTGTCAGTTATGATGCAGTTTGACAGTTATGTAATGATGTAATCACCCCCATGATGAGATCTGCTATGAGCAGCCAATCAGTTGAAAGGGTGTTTCCATGGGTGTGTGGCCGTCATCCAGTAAATATAGGGTTTCTGGCCAAGCTTACTGACTTTGGCTCTGCTCTGGATCCTGTATTCGATCTGTCATCATCTGACCTCCAGTTCTTGAAACTTTAGCCAGCAGCCTGCCTTCTTACCTGCAGATCTTGAATTCATCAGCCTCTGCAGCCTGTGAGCCAGCAGACTTCCTTCTGACCTGCCGATCTTCGGTTCCTCAGTCCCTGCAGCTACATGAATCGAAAGCCTCCAATCCGATGCCTGACCCATGGAGTTGGGACTTTCCAGCCTTGACAACTACATGAGCCATTTTCTTGATATAAATAAATATAACCACTGTGCTACCAGGGCTTTCTCTCTCTCTCTCTCTCTCTCTCTGTATATATATATGTATGCTCCACTGGTTTTGCTTCTTTAGAGAACCCAGCCTAATACAGTCATCATTTGAAATACTGATGGCATAGCTTCCAGTATCACAACCATGTGCAAGTCACCACTGACAAATGACAAACATGTGGTGAGTACTTTTTATTAAAAGAGGCAATTTCTACATGTTCTTCCTCTCTCAAAACAAGGGAAATAATAATGTATTATTGTCAACTATAATAAATTCTTAATAAATATCTCAATGACTCTCTCAAAGAATCAAATAATTATGCCATATTTCATGAATAGCAATGAAATGAACACAAATGTTTTTAATTTTTCTCTTGGTCTTTTGCTTGTGTACTCGATTCCTAGTGCTGCTGTAACAAGTTACCACAAACTGGGCAACTGAAAACAATAGAAGTTTATTCTCTCACAGTTCTGGAGACTAGAAGGCTCACCCTAATCCAGTATGACTTCATTTTTACTTGATTATATCTACCAAGATCCTATTTCCAAGTAAGGTCACAGTAACAGGTGCTGGGGGTTAGGACTTCAACATATGTTTTGGTAGACACAATTTAACCCATAGTAGCTGGATGGCATATTTACAATGATGGTAAATGGAATGATTCCTAATCTTTGTTCAACAAGCCTCCAAATACTTTAGAAGAATTTCAAATCTTGGAAGGTAAAGCTGCGTGTGTGTGTGTGTGTGATAATTTCAGTTTCTCTTCCATTTAACTATTAAATATGCAAGTAACTACAGTAATGGGTAAAGCTTAACGTGCATGCAGTGTGCCAGGCTATAATATACACTATATGGAAGAATTGGGCTACAATGTCTGCACAATCCTCATGGCGAACTGCTTTATCCACAGCGATGGAGTTTGACTCTGTTGGAGTGCATCTGAATGGAATTCAAATAAATGAAATGGAAAGATTATTAGCACTTTGTTTCTCGTATTTGTCTGGGAGGATTAAATTAAATTTTTCTGTTTTACTGTTAGCCCACAAACTAAGGAAGATTTAGAGATATTCTTTAGTAAAATCCTTTATCTTACACAGTTGACTTCACTGTTCAATAATTCAGTTGAAATTTTCCATTTTTTTCCATTGTTTGGAGTCCAAAAAACTTAGGATTTTATTGCTGGGAGAGAAGCTGGTGATAATGTAATTAAACATCTTCATTTTGTTTTTGTTGGAACATAAATGTTAAGTTTATTTACTCAAGGTTACTCAGTGACAATATCAGAAATTACACTCAGTTTCCAAAATCTTAATCCAAAAATGTTTACACTTGACTTTTTACTTACCTTAGGGTTCAGATTAAAGTAGAACAATATTTTCTTACATATTGCCTTTCCTTTTAAATCATGTATCTTTACTTTGACAAAAATATCTAAAATTAAATAAACTTGACATTGAAAAAAATTTTTTTGAATTAACTTCATTATTTTCCTACTATAGATAATAGGGTTTTTGTCTGATATTATTTTGTTTATTCCAGTAAATTTACTAAACACTAGCTCTTCTCAGAAAATAATAGTTTTCATGATATACTTCAATTTTGTTTTCATATAACTCTCAAAAGTCCTAATTTTCAGAAATATCAGCTCTCTTATATTAACTTTTTATAATTATAAAGAAATCTTACATACTACCATATTTTTATGGAAATAATGCACACGTATTTGTTTTGCCAACTGCTCCCTTCCTCTGATAGGTATTTTAGTAAGCACTGCAATGCCAAGCGTTTTTTTTACATGTGGCTGTAAATAAATTAGCATAGCACATTTACAAAATACCTTGTAGGGGGCAGAGAGCGGTTGGAAACAAACTTAGAAGGTAGTCGTTATTTGGGTAAAAATACAGTATATAGTCATTCAGCCTGCACCTTAAACTTTTGCTTTTGAAATGAATCAATTACAGTAGCCTAAGATATATACTGAATATCATTAAACTAGTAGAAAATCTACAGGAGATGTGTTTTTAACTGAACTTATTCACTTTTCCCAGTAAAACATTGAACAATGCCCAGATCATTCTGAGTGGTTGTAGTCAGTTTAAAATTTGCCTGGTTACTTCTGTTTCCACAAATTTAATTGACTACTTGTCCAGAGTCATTTGTTTTTGTTCCTAAACCTGTATATTCCAGCCATCTTGGTTGTTATGATCATAAAGCACATTGATTGAGTGCCTACCATCCTGAAGATGCCAAGCCAAATTAGAATAAGACAAAATTTCTCTAGTTGGAGGGAAAAAAAAATGTGTGCTTGTGAACACCTATGCACATTTTAAATAATTATAGAGGCAGTCAATAATTCACCAAGTTAATTATACTATAAAATAGGAGCCCTCCAAAATAATAGATAACTGGGATGTGTTGGCAAGTTCCACTTAAAGAAATGATTTACTGATGTGGTAGGATTTGGTGAATGAATGTGTATTTCAAGGGTTATTCATTAAGGTCTTAAATTTTGTATTCATAGGCATTAGTCAATAGTCATTATGTCCATTTAATTCATGTAGCCTGGGTATTAAAGTATATACTCTGGTAAATTTGATGTGTTTATGTAATTTCACTAATATTATAGAAAATTGAGGATCTTTCAAATAAACTCATTCATCCTTCTGACTTCCAACATGATTATCTTCCAACTCTATGAAAATGATAACTGTATTTTTTCTTTTATATAAATTTATAAAAATTAAATTTATAGTCTTTTTTGCCTTAAAATAATGTGTTCTTTTCTTAAAGATTGCAATCTTGATTTCTCATATTTATGCTTATCTACTTATTTTGACCCAAATTATAAGTAGTGATTTTGACCCAAAATATAGATATGTGATTCCAACCCTGAACCTCATGACATAAAAAAAAATCATAAAAAAGTAAATGCTATATTGTGTATTATACAAGTATTGTTCCCTAAATAACCATATGATAGTAATCAAAAATAAATGTTAATAAAGTTATTGATATGGTATCATATAATCTCCTAGCAGAATGGTCTATTAGAAAGAATAATAAGGTTAATATTTTTCAGTTTGAATCTAGCTATATCACTTAAACTTTTCTTAGCCTCAGGTGTAAATGATAACTAGGTTAAAAAATAAAATAAATGTTAGTATATAAAGTGTTTAAAATAGGGTCTATCACAGAGAAGGTGGTGATAATTTTTACTGTATAGCTACTCTGCAGTATTGCACTAATCTTCAAACTTAGCTATATTAAGACTTTTATGCTCAACTGATTCTTGTGTAACAGAGATGCAGCTATTGATCACATTATAATTAGAAAAGCAAGAAACATGCTGTTTGTTTTCTTGTCTGTAAGAGACTTCTTTCATGATTTTTAGCAGTGAATAAAAAAGTTTAATATATAGTTCAATTTAGGTTAAAACTTAATCAGATCTAATAATTGCAATAGTCCTTTAAGGAAATGCTCAGTTTTTGGAAAACAACAGTTGACTGTCTTGTTTCCACACTCCCACTCATTTTATATTCTCAAATGTGGTGTCAGATTGAGTAGAGTACATTTGAGTCAATTGGGGATCTCTTATAAATATGTCAGGGAAAAAGGAAGAGTCCTTGGATCCACTTATCACGTAACTGGAATTCACACTACTGCAGAGTGAGTGTTTTGTGTCTGCAGGATTATTGATTGGGTTGGCCTGCTCCTTTCTCAGGATGTTCTGCTGGCATTTGCTGCTAACATCTGGCGCTTATGAACACACAATATATTTTCCCTCAGCACAATCAACAGCTCCCTGCTGACTCAGCTCCCACTTAGCCCTTACTGTGTTGTCTAACTCTCTGTCATTTCTTCCATCTGGATCTTTGGCCCAGACAATCTGCCCCATCATGGCCAGCTCTTGCCACGTGGAAACCATGAGAAGTTTGGGAGATCATTCCATACCCTGTCTATCTATTTTACACCATTTCCATAACCATAGTGCTACTTCCAATGAAGGCATAGGGTCCATTGCACAGCATCTCTTCCAAGTATCCCAAATGTAGAAACGGTTAAAAGCTCTTCGTCCTTGTTTTCCTATCAAACTAATTAAAACATCCACTCCTACAGGCCAAATCCAGAGAGGAGAAATTAGGACATATATCTGACAGCTTCCCTCTCATAATTTGCTTGCCTGATGTTTTCCCTACGATCCCCACTCTGATGACTCAGAGTGGCCTCTTATTTCTTCCTTTCAGGATTTCCTTCTAATGTCTAGTTCCTGGAGCCTGACTCTTGACTGGTTAAAAGAAGAGTTTCTGGGTGGTGCAGATAGTTAATGCTGGACTACTAATTGAAAGGTTGGCAGTTCAAACCCACCTGGAGGCGTCTTGAAAGTATGACCTGGTGATTTACTTCTGAAAGATCACAGCCTTGAAAACTCTATGGAGCTGTTCTATTCTGCACACATGGCAACTAGGCAACTAACAGCAACAAAACATAGAAAATGACTTCTTCCTTAGCAATGCATGGCTTTTAAACCTAATGTCTTGTTGAAAATCATATTCGCAATATCGGAATCTGAATGCTACTATTTTTCATTTCTTTTGAACTTGATGTCTAATGATTTTAATTACTTGGAAGCAGATAAGTTCCTGGGCTAGTAGGAAGAAGGTCATGTCGTGAAAATACAAACTATAAAATCTCTTTAACATTTTTTTCCAAATATGATTTCTATCATATACACATATTTATATTTAATTTTTTTTATACTTATTATAATAGCATATAATCAAAACATCCAAGAATTCACTGCTTAAAATAAGTTACATGACCTTGCCAAGGCATTTTCTGTTTCTTTTTTTGTTTTGATCAGTTAATTTATTAGCTTTCACTGAGCAACAAGGAATTCTGTGAATAACACATATCCAGATACTCGTATCTTTCCTTTGGTACTTTATAACATTAAAGAGGAAAACAAACTCCCTAAACTGCTTGTGAAAATGAGTAATATTTAATTAAGATTATATATCTTTTTAAATTGAAATTTTTAAAATAATTGTAATATATTTAGATGGTAATCAAACTAAAATCACTAACCTACATGTATTAACGTAAATAATGTGTGAACTATCTTTCCTCCTTCCTTCCTTCCTTTGTTCCTTCCTTCGTTCTTTCCTTCCATCTTTCCTTCCTTCCTTCCATCCTTCCTTCTTTCCTTCTTTCTTTTTCTTAATCCATTTTAGGCTGTCTCCATGGGTTTAAGAATTTGTCCCAGCATGATCTTATAGAGAAAGTAGCGAACATGGAAAGGGTCCAAGCAGAATGTAGAGCAAGACATAATGTCTTGCTGAGAGAATTGTACAATCTGCTATGTAAGACTGAGTATCATATTTATTCATAAACCACTCTCTGCCTTTACAACTTGATATTCACTTCATCCAACTTTTTCCCAAAGTGTGTATTATTTAAAACTTATTTAGATGTTTTTTCTCTTAAACACTTTAACTCTCTTGCATTTAAGTTCCTGAAGTAATGTACTGCATCATTATAAATAAAAAACCAGAAACTTGTTGCCATGGAGTTAATTCTGATTCATAGAGAACCTATAGGGCAGAGTAGAACTGCCCCTCAGGGTTTCTAAGGAGCAGCTGGTGGATTCGAACTGCCAACCTTTTCGATAGCAGCCGAGCTCTTAACCACTGCACCATCAGGGCTCCAAATAGAAGTACTCATTTAGTACAAAAAAACACATGTATTAGAACCTTAAAAACAATAAAAAAAATTGATATATATTCAATATAATTGATTTGATCTAAAATTATCTATTTAATACATATAGGTTATGTTTTTATGAATTAAGTTACGTTTCTTTCCACTGTTATCTATGAAATTTGGTGGAGTGAAACTGGAATTAAAATGATCAGACTAATCAATAAGATCCACACAAGTTATTGAAGTTCTGAAGATGAAAAATTTCATGTCAAAAATAAAAAGTAAGATAAAACTGACAAAATTAATATTCTTGTAGAAAACCTATAGTTTAATTTGCATTTTATTATTAACTTTGATATTCTGAACATTTTGTTTCATTATGATATATACACTATCAACAACCTATTTATAATGAGCCCGTACATTTTATGTTTAATAATTTTAGTATTAAAAAATAAACAGTTATGATACCTTATATTTGTAACTTAAAATAATGTTATCCTATTATATTTTTCTTTTTTGAATGAAAAAAATAAAGTAAGGAAAGAAAAACAGCTAAGAAAATTAACGAATCAGAAATGGTAAAACAAATAATGCCAAAATTAAAATGAAATACGGAGTTTTTAAACTGCTGGATAAAATTAAAGAAAATAAAACTATTTGTTCTTTTTTCTGTCTGAGCACGTGGAAATACATGATTTAACACTGATTTTGTTATTATTTTCAAATTTCCAAGAACATACATTCAGTATTTTCCACAGAAAAGAACCATATGTGCTATTTAAATATTGGCTAAGCAAAGTCCCCTGGATAAAATAAATATTAATACTTGGCACAAAATATAAATTGTGAACATATTTTGCTCAAACTACCTTCAGTATTTTAAAGTTAATAGAGGAAAATTACAACTCCTAAATTCAGTATTGTGAAAGTTAAAAGCAAATCAATAAATGAGTAGTGAATGGTCTCCCCCTGTGAGATGTCTCAGAGCTTAGTCCTTGTCATGGTTTGAATTATGTCCCACAAAAATGTGTGTATCAATTTGGCTAGGCCATGATTCCTGGTACTGTGTGATTTTCCTGTAGGTTGTAAACCTGCCTCTATGATGTTAATGAGGGAGGATGGGTGGCAGCTGTGTTAGTAAGACAGGAACTGACCTACAAGACTGGATTGTGTCCTGAGGCAATCTCTTGAGATATAAAAGACAGAAGTGAGCAGTGAGACAGAGGGACCTCATACCATCAAGAAAGCAGTGTCGGGAGCAGAGAGTGTCCTTTGGATAGGGGGTCCCTGTGCTGAGAAGCTCCTAGTCCGGGGAAACACTGATGAGAAGGCCGACAGAGAGAGAAAGACTTCCGCTGGAGCTGACGCCCTGAATTTGGACTTGTAGCCTACTTTGACTGTGAGGAAATAAACTTCTCTTCATTAAAACCATCCACTTGTGGTGTTTCTGTTATAGCAGCACTAGATGACTAAGACAGTCCTCAATTTAATATCATATGCTTTGAGGGGGAATCTTTATTCAGTTTATGTCAATTATATTATTTCTAGAGTAAAGCAGAAGACCGCATTGGTCTTGATTTCTACTAAAGAAATACTATACCTCACTCTCACTCTAGAGGCCAGTATATTTCCAGGGTAAGTGGGAATTCACTGAGCTCTAGAATGACCCCACACTGGAAAATTATATGAATACCTATGAATTTTATATACTTATACCGCTCCCATAGAAAGCCTGGTGGTGTAGTTGTTAAGAGTTTGGCTGTTAACCAAAAGGTCAGCAGTCCATATCCACCAGGCGCTCCTTGGAAAACCCTATGGAGCAGTTCTGCTCCGTCCTATAGGGTCTCTATGAGTCAGATTTGACTTGACAGTAACGAGTTTGGTTTTTTTGGTATACTGCCCACATCCTACACCACCCACATGCACAGAATCATTAGGTTAGGGAGTAAATTATTAGCAAATAGACTCTTGGTGATTGTGGCTTTCCCTCCCTGAATATTTTCTAGAAATCTTCCCAACTCCTATCTTTCTCTGTAAAATTTGAAGAAACTATATGCTGTTCTGATGGTTAACCTCAAAAATGACATAATTAAGTTGTGAATACAGGCAGTCCCTGACTGATGACTGGGTTTTGTTCCAATGACTCTGTCGTGAGTTGGTTCTGATGTAAGTTAAATACTTTATTTTTTTCTTTTGTTTTTATTATCATTACCTTTTATTATCAGTATCCTTATAAATTCAATCTTTATTTGTCTTTGGGGGTTAGAACATTGTACGTAAGACATATTACTAACAATAAGTTGTAGGTTGGGGATACATGTATTACAAAATCACCTCAAACAATCAATAAATGAGAGATTAGATGAAGGTGATTCATCTTATATCTCCATTTTGAAAAAAAGAAATTCTGAAATGTTGATTATAATTATATAATATATATATTATAAATAATAAATGTGGCAGAAAATAGCTGGAGAAAAGCTCTCAACCAGATGGGTTGTACTACCTTCAAATTGTGTCTACAAACCTCAAACCCAAAACAACTCCTCACTTTTATCTAATGACCTTGCTGCATATTTTAGTGGGAAAATAAAAGCAACCGGAATTGAACTTCCACAGGCTCCCACAAACACATTTACTCTCAGAACAGCATTTGGACCCATACACTGCCATTTTTATCCCCATTAATATAAATAAATTCTCCAGGCTCCTGTCTAAAGCCAGCTTCTCCATGTGTGTACTAGATCCCATCTGCTCTAATCTACTCTAGAGGATTGCTCCATCAAATCTCTACTTTCTGGCCTAAATCAGTTTCCCCTCTCAACTAATCATTCTTATCTGCATACTAATATGCAGTTATATCTGCAATATTAAAACAAACTAAAAACTACTCTTCATAACACTTCATCCACAAACATCTGCACCATTTCTGGTTCCTTTTTACTAATATCTCACAAAGAGTTTTCTACACACTTCTCCAATTCTTACTCATCAGTAAACTGTGCCCTTTGGTGACACGGGGGAAAAATCCAATGTCATGTCTTTCTCAACATGTATTAACTTTATAATGGAAAAGTGATAAACGTTTTAAACAGCTTCTGTGTTGCTAACTTCAACAGCCAGTTCTCTGTTTTTAAATTACTTTGACCCATCTCCTGCGTCTGACCAAGTTGTTCACTTTATTTTTTAATACACTCTGTTTGTTTGTTCTCTTTATGTGGCTTCCAAGACATTATTATCTATCTCTTGGCTTTTCTCCACCGTTAATGAGACTTACCTAGTCTCATTAAAAGAAGATTTACCTAGTCTTTTTTTTTTTCCATCCAGCTTCTTAATACTGGAGTCTCCCACACGTAGGCTTTAGAACTCTTCTCTGTCTACACTCACTTCTCTGATGAACTCAGGGTTTTAAAAACTATTTATATTCCAATGACTCTCACATTTATATTTCCAGTCCACAATGGTTTCTGAATTTCAGGTTCATATATCCAACTACCTACACTGAATATTTTCTTGGATGTCTAATTTGTAATTCATTTTTAAATTCAACTCCTGATCTTGTCTTCACATCCTCCATCATCCCAGCCCTCCACAGATAATTCTGCTCATCACACTGTCTTCATCTTGGTGGATAACATCTCTCTCTTTGCCTTTTCTCAGCCCAAACCTTGCAGTCATCTTTGGCTTCTCTCTTTCTCTAACAGTCTGTGTCTAATCCAACAGCAAAAGTGACAGGCTTTATTATCAATATTTATCTCATAACTGACCACTTCTCACCCCTCTACTATTATGAGCCTGGTCCAAGCCACTGTTAGTTCTCATTCAGATAATTACAATTAATAATCCGATAGCTCTCCCTGCTTCCATTCTTACTGTCACCATACTTGAGGTCATTGTTGCAGCCACTGTATCAATCCATTTTGTTAAGGGTCTTCTTTTAGGCTGACCCTCTGCTTTACCAAGCATGATGTCCTTCTCCAGGGACTGGTCTCTCCCTGATAACATGTCCAAAATTAGTGAGATGTTGTCTCATCATCCTCGCTTCTAAGGAGCATTCTGGCTGTACTTCCTCTAAAACAGATTTGTTCATTTTTCTGGCAGTCCATGGTATATTCAATATTCTTCACCAACACCATAATTCAAAGACATCAATTTTTCTTTGGTCTTTCTTATTCATTATCCAGCTTTCACATGCATATGAGGCAATTGAAAATACCATGGCTTGGGTCAGGAGCACCTTAGTCCTCAATGTAACATCTTTGCTTTTTAACACTTTGAAGAGATCTTTGACAAATTTGCCCAATGCAGTATGTCCTTTGATTTCTTCACCACTGCTTTCATGAGTGTTGACTGTAGATCCAAGAAAAATGAGATCCTTGACAACTTCAATGTTTTCTTTGTTTATCATGATGTTGCTTATTGGTCCACTTGTGAGGATTTTCATTTTCTTTATGTTGAGATGTAATCATATATTTTATATGAAATTTATTTACCTTGTACATTTTATAAATGTAGAAAATGAAATATTATCATTAAGCATTATTTATTGATCATTTTGCATATTAAGTATTTATCACATGATACCATGTAAAATGTTGTATTTCTCCAGTACCATTATGTCTAATGTGTCCTTATAATATGCATCTGTTCCATGTAATTTTATACAGAACTAATATCTTAAGCAAATATTAAAAAGTACAAGTATGTTTTACAATAAGGGAATAACATGCTGTACTAATGTGATGTGATTATATTGATACTCAGGTACCTTCCGCGGCCATTCACACTAGTATAAAAAATGCGTATGATAAAAATTTTAGTGAAAATAAAAGATTAATTATATATTAATTAATTACAAGTAGATTAAAAAAAAAAAAACAACCAAAACACAGCACTAGAACAACGTAACCAAAACCCCCCAAAAAACAGTTAACTGTTCATAAAACAGAGACTGGGAAAGCTAGGCCATAATTTTTATGAGTTATTTTCTTTGAGTAGTTATTTTAAATGTTTTAAAATGTTTTTGATGTCTCTAATTTTCTTTTATGGACATGTATTATATTAATAATGGAAAGTGATTAAATTATTTCTTTAATTAAGTACAGTTTGCACAGATGGTTTGATTTGATTTAAAATTGCCCTCATAGTAGGCAACCCTTCTCCATCAAATGTGTTATGTTTATTTTTAATCTTTTTGTAACTAATATGACTTTTAATATAATTTACTATACTCATATATCTCCATATTCATGTATCTCCATTGTTGTGGCACCTAACAACAACAAAGTCATATATTTCCATATTTGCTCACATAACTAATATGGAGAATTAACTTGTATACCACCATTGAAATATATTTCATAGATATATGTGTGTGTGTGTGTATAAGAATATATATAGAAGATGACTCAAATACAACTCCTCCATGCCCCTACCCCCCAACACTTTACATGAGTTTCTGGGTTTCCTTTACAATGGAATAAAACTGAACATTTCAGAAGATTTGGAATGATGCAGTTCTTTATATACTTATTGATGTTTATCCTTTCATGAAATAAAATATTAAATGTTATGAAAAATTAATTTCAAACATCAATATGATTATTAAATAATTTCTTTTTACTTTTGGTGTGCAATACTATATGTATTTATCTTAATGCTGTTTGTTTCTTAACACAATGACTCAACTTGCTTTGCTTTACTGTCTCTATTCTGCTTCCAACTGACTTCATTTTTCTTTGTTTAACATCCATTTTTCTGCCTAGTTATCTGTCTGAGGGAATGTTCATCAGATTCCTCTACAAAGACAATATACTCCTGTGACACCCCAAGTTGGTGGTTTGGACTGTTTCTTTCTTAGCACACTTTTTGTCTCTTTATTTGTCATGAGGCATTTTCTCAAACATTTCCTTTCAAGCATACTTCAAAAAGACCACATTTTCTCTGTGGCAGAAAAGAAAAGTCGTTTATTCATTGGAAATGTACTAGAAAAGTCACAAGTACTATAAACGATTTGAATTTTTAGGGTATGGGACCTGACTTTTTTTGCAATATATAATCTAGAAAAATATAAGATTAATTTTTGGACAAAATGATCTTCATAATTGTAACACATCTAAGATTAGAAACAGGAAACATTTTTAGGTCTAGAGATATTTCTGTATTAGCATTATTTTTTATTTTGACATCTTTTTTTTTTCCATATTGGTACACATATTATAAAATTTAGGTTTCAATCTTTCTTTGAAGGGACCTTTTTGGAGCACTCACAGAGCTTGTACAGTAAGCAAAACTGCTGCTGCTTCTCTTAAGAAGGAAATGATTTTGGAATGTTAATAAAAAAAGCTTGCTTAGCAAGATTACCTAACAGTTGTCGAAGAGAAATAGGGCATTTAAACATGCCTCCTATAAAGGACAGATGTGTGGGTTCTAAGCAAAATGCTGATCAAAAATAATAATAGTATTGCCATCTTCGAAAAAAAAAGTTCATTGAATAACAAAACATAATCCTTTCTAGTTACTAAATCAAGACATGGTAATAATGTATTTTTAGAAACTTTCAAATATATATGCTGAAAGTAAAATTGTTCCATTTTGTGTGTGTTTTCAACTTTAATGCTAGAGGTATGTGTTAAGAGTAAAGGCAGGTAACTCGCCTTTGTAAAAAAATGGAAAGACGATATATTTTGAGAAGAGAATGCATCTAAGAAATAAAAGGGAGAAAGAACCAACAGTTTACAGCTCAAAGATTCAGTTAGCCCTTCAGAAGACATCACTAAAAATGAACATAGAATTATTTTTAAATGCACTCTAATTTAAAGTGTTAAATTACTGAGAACTCTCAATAGCTATGGATTGCTGCCGCAGCGATTATTGGGTACAGGTATATAGAATCAAAGAAAAATCAAATCGCATTTGGAGCAGCAATATAATTAGCATTGGTGTTTCTTTCTATTTCTCTTACCATTGATTTTAGGCCTAAATTTGAAGCATTACATGAATTAAGTATATGATTAACACCTTGCTTAAAAACACATCTGAAGGTGCTGGATTTTTTTTTTTTTTTTTTCCTTTCCTTCTTCCCATTGTTTTCTCTTCTTCTTTTTCCTGTAACTTTAAAAGATAAAAATCAGGATTAAAAAAAAAAAACACACACACACACAAAAAAAAAAAACCTAAGACAGCCCTAAGAGTTATGTGTCCGTGTGTGGTGGAGTTGAGAGTAGGTGGTCTAAAGGGTCATTTGACCTACCAAAGGGGCCAATGAAAGGAAAACAGTGTGTGAAACATTAATCTTGGGCTTGTTTACACAACTGTAATTTTGTATTGCTCGTTCGCTCTCGCTCTGATGGCAGAAACAGTTCTTTCTTGACATGACACCAGGCCTCTGGTCACCTTCCCTAAAAAGTATTTTTTGGCAACAAACGTGATGATAATTTTTAATATAGAATCATCACGTACTCTGATATCATTGAGTAAAAATGACATTTGGTATCTCTAAACTGTTGACAAGTTATCACTGACAGGTCAGCATTGAGGTTTTAGTGGTTACTTTTCTACATAAAAAAATAACAACTTGAATGAGAGGGAAATAATGTGTCTGCAATCTAGTAGTAAGTAGTTCTGGAAAATAGACTTTTTAAATCATATTATATTATTTCCATTACGTATTTTTCAGGATCTTTTATAAGCGTTTTATTAATTATCAGTGTTATAAGCTCTTTGGGTATTATCTCCATTCTATTTCCATATGATAGCTATTTCCTAGTTAGCTATGTTTTAAAGAAAATACAATTCGGTTAAGGTGTTCTCTTGGCAAATTTAGAATTGCTACATAATATCATTCTGTGATGTAAATCAAGTCTAAAATAAATTGTAAAGATCTCTCTTGCACCCAGTAAACATCTACTTTTATTTAAAAATTTCATTGACTGTCTACAATGTACCAACCACTGTGCCCAGGATAGAACAAAAAACATTCACAGTCCCTGTTGTTGCTGTGTGCCATCGAGTTGATTCCAACTCATAGTGACCCTATATGACAGAGCAGAACTTCCCCATAGGGCTTCTTAGGCTGTAATTTTTAAGGAAGCATATTGCCGGATCTTGTCTCTTGTGGGGTCACTGGTGGGTTCAACCCCTGATCGTTCAGTTAGCAGCTGAGCACTTAACCATTGTGCCACTAGGGCTCCTTACACATTCCCTAAGCTTGCGATATTTACAGTCTATGATAAAGACAGATTTTGAACAAATAATTCCACCATATGAACATGGTATAGTCTGTTGAGAAGATCATTTAAATTGTTTACAATTCTAGCAAAGATAATCTAAACCTACTTTTTTCCCCTTGAAAACATCCATATAAATGGCTTAAAATGAATACTAAATTTGAATAACGATTTCTCTCTACCACATGAATATGTGTTGTAAATGCAAGAAAAAGAATAGTTATCTGAATGTTTTATTTAATAGTTGTTAAACAGCTATTTGGTTAACATTTGTTCCCAATTTGGTTGGTGATTCTCAAACTTTTGACCTTCTCAACAGATTTGAGGAATGAGATACATATTTGCAGCAGTGAAGTGGTTCATTGAAGAAGTAACTTCCATGGGAGGTTAGTTTCAGGAGTTTGGAGGGGGAATGTGTAGTTTGAAAGAGCCTAGTTTCTCAATTGAATTTGGCACATCTTACTAGTAGACAGAAATATGTTTCTTTCCTTCTCTGTCTCTGCTATTTCATCTACTAACTAATGACATTCTCACACTTTTATAAAACCTGACAGGCATGGTAGAGATTTCAGAGAATCATAGCTAATTTGAAGAGGTCTCTCACTGGAGCTGACATGGACAATATACCAAAAACCTATGATCCAAGAACCCCGATAATAATACAATGCATATAGAGAACTCAGAATATTTAATCACATAATATTTCTTCCCCAGAATCAATTATAGTTGTTTACAAGAGTTAAAAAAAAAAAAAAAACCTAAAAGCATACTTCACCTAAATTATTTTAACAGAAAAATCATCATGAAGTATAATGCTTACCAGGTTCTTCCATTAGCTGCATTTTCAATTAAAGAAAAAAATGTAGGCTACTGCATAAAGGTTCTTGATACAAGCTTAAATAACATTTCTATTATTGATGAAAAACAGAATTCATCAAAAAAAAAAAAAAAAAAAACCTTCAGAATCTCCAGAAACTCAGCCAATGTCCTGACAATGCAGAAATTATATCTTTAAAAAAATAAATAGGTTTTAGGAAACTGAAACAGTGCTACTTGAAAAGCATAATTTACTTTTTCAAAGTTAGATTTTCCAGCTCATGTGGAATCAAAAATTAGATTATAGTCGTAGCAGTTTCAGTGTGATACATTGGCTCTTACTGCCATGTGTTCAAGTTAATGTGGAAAGAACAAGATGTATGGTCGAAGGGCTGCAGTTCTGAGGGAGGAGGGAAGAAACGGGATCCCACATCGCTCTGGGGCTGACAGAATTCCAGCACCAACAAATACGGTACTATTCTCGTTTACATAAAGGTTAGAAGTAAGACCGACCCCAAACAATGCTCCTTGGAAAAGGAGAGCTACTTGCAGTAATAATTATTCCTTGAATTTAAAAGATTAAACCTTACCCTCAAGATATGAAATGGTTACACACGCACGGAGCAGCTGGTGCAAATTGAATGAGGATGTCAACAATGCCATAAGAGAGAAAAAGGGGGTTGGCAGAAAGCTTCAAAGAGAGAGAGACTGATTCATAAGTGTATGTGCTTACAGTGAGCACTTCGGTATTATAATCATAATCAGCTCACTTAATTTTGTTCTTTTACATTCCGTTTCTATTCTTAGATGTCCTACAGGCTGGGAAAACTAAACAGCTTTCTGTGAATATTCAAGCTGCTAATTCAACTCCTAAGAGTAAAAAAAAAAAAATCACTGATTCTTTTCATGTTTCAGCATTGCTTCTTTTTTCCTTAACTTTTATTTTTAATGTATTATTTAGTTGCTATATTGATTTTGTTGATTTGATGAAAATGAAATTTTCTCTCTCTATTTTTTTAATCACAGGATCTGTTTAATATGTTTATCTTGGTAAAGGAAACTCCATCATTTCGTTTATTATAACTGTAGCAATATTATATTAAGTTTAGTTTGCACCTATTCTTTTGTTTTACCACCTGATGGGGTTGTTTATTACATAGCCCACTTTGGATGCGTCATCAGCAAAAACCAATCGCTAGAAAAGGACATCATGATTGGTAAAGCAGAGGGTCAGAGAGAACAAGGGAAATTCTCAATGAGACGGATTGACACACACAGCCACAACAATGGCCTCAAACGTTCTAACAATCGTGAAGATGGCACGGGACCAGGCAACATTTGATTCTGTTATATATAAGGTCGCCATAAGTCAGAGCCGACTTCATGACCACTAACAACAATATGTCCCTGTATGCACCGCGATAGCATTAGAGACCTGCTCCAGACTGGCCAGAGAAGTAAGCTCTCGAGTTCACAGGTAAGCTTGTGACCCCTCCCAGTCAATGAATGTCTGTGTTGTCAATTAAAAATAGTTCTGGAATTGTTTATCATTTCCTCATTAGACATTCTTTGTGTGATTCTAACTTTAACTTTGGCAACAGTTTAAACATAAATAAGCTTAATAGTGGAGCCTGAAAGGAATCAAAATTTAAATTAAAAAGCAGCCCTTTAATTCTCTGAGATAACAGGTACATAATCATTAGGGTCATTTTCATTTTCATAAATTGTATGTATGAAAAATATGCAAATATACAGAAAGAAAATATTTGAAGGCCTATTTAAGACAACATAATCACAATACAATTAATCAAGAAAATTAATTAATTACTCTTAGAAGTCCCTCCTATCCCTGCAAAAACCCCTTTAGTTATTTCTTGGGGTTCCCAAAGGTCATATATATTCAAGAACTAGTCATTTACACCAAATTCAAGTCATTCTGCAACACAGTGTTACCATCACAGACTATTCTACAAGCGCTTCATACTGCTCAGTAGCAACTCCTGGATTTCAGCAGTCAGAGCAGTTCTCCGCTGGTAGATGCACTAAAGTGCTGAGGGGCCACAGTGAGGCAGCAGTCTGTGGTGGAATGGGTGTGGGAGAATGAACACTCTCCTTTACGATACATGGAGGCTAACATTTTTGATGAGGCACCAATGTGTTTCAGAGGTGTATGTCCAGGGAGGTGAGACAGGGATGCATTTAAATAATATGATTCTCTGGGATTAGAATTTTTATTCTTTTTTTCCATTGATAAAGGTTTAATTATTAAATAAAACTGGACATACATGTTTTTTTTTTCTTCTTTTAGAATGTGATAGCCTTCATGAAGCTCCATTGCCTCTCGGCCCCAATATTACTTCGTCTATGAGTAGAAGAGGTTTTCAAAAGTAAAACTTTAAGTTATTCCACTAAATGAAGTAATTTCATGTCCAATAATTTTTGCAGTCATTTTAAGTTTTATTTATATTTTATTTAATTGCAAAAGTAAAACATAGTGAGAGAAAAATTAAGAGAACATTTAAACAGTAAAGGAATACATACAAATAAAATTAATTTTCTTTCCCAAGCTAGGATCACCTTTCCTATCAAGGAAACAAACAAACAAACAAAAGCTTAGCAATTTTTTCTGCATTTCCATTCAGAGAATGTGCATGTTTAAATAAATATAAGAAACTGCCTTTAATAGAAACAACAGCATACTGTAGGAACTGATTGTCATTACTTATTTATTTTTTTATCTTTGCCTAGCTTGGATGTTTTCAGATAAAAATACATATACATGCCCCAAATTCTTATTAATATCTGAAAAATGTTTTATTATTTGTCTGTATCATAGTTTATTTAATCAGTCTGCTACTGATGGGCATTTAGGTTATCTCACATCAATTGGCACCACTAATACTAACACAGTGAATGTTTTCTCTACTTGTGCACAGGTGTAATAGCTGTAGGATAGATTATTATAAGTAGTATTAATTTTTCTAAAGTTATACACATTTTAACATATGCATTCCTCCATTCTATTCATCTTTTTTCTCCTTTCTTCAATCACTGTACGATACATTGGAGATGTAAAAACAATGCAGTTTATTGTCCCTGATGTTCTAGGGAAGTCCCTGTGTGGTGTAAACAACTAACACATTTGGTTGCTAACCAAAGTGTTGGTTGAGTTCACCCAGAGGTGCCTTGGAAGAAAATTCTGGTGATCTACTTCCAAAAACTCAGCCATTGAAAACCCTGTGGAGCACAGTACTACTCTGACACACATGGAGTTGCCATAAGTCAGAATTATGGTTGGAAACTGTCATGGATTGAATTGTGTCCCCAAAAAATATCTATCAGCTTGGATGGGCCATGATTCCCAGTTTTGTATAATTGTGTACTATTTTGTAATCGGATGTGATTTCCTTATGTGTTGTAAATTTAATCACTATGATCTAATAAGATGGATTAGTGGCAGTTATACTGAAGATGTATACAAGATTGGATAGTGTCTTAAGGTAATCTCTTTCGAGATATAAAAGAGAGAAGCGAGTAGAGACACATGGGAACTTCATATCACCAAGAAAGCAGGGCCAGGAGCAGACAGCATCCTTTGGACCTGTGGTTCCTGTGCTGAGATGCTGTCAGACCAAGGGAAGACAGATGCATAACAAGGACCTTCCTCCAGAGCCAACAGAGAAAGCCGTCTCCTGGAGCTGATGCCCTGAATTTGGACTTGTGGCCTACTGGACTGTGAGAGAGTGGATTTCTCTTTGTTGAGGCCATCCACTGGTGGTGTTTCTGTTGGAGCAGCACTAGATGACTAAGACAGCAACTGATTGGTAATTGTTATAATTTGAATTGTGTCCCCCCCAAAAAAAATATTGCTGTAAATCCTAACCCCTATACCTGTGGTTAAAATTGAATTTGGGAATGAGTTTTCTTTGCTATGTTAATGATGCAGAATTAGTATAGTGTGTGTTTTAAATCAATCTCTTTTCAGATACAAACCAAGCAGATTAGGTATAGAGAAGCAAGCATAGATACGGAAAGATGGATGCCACACCACATGAAGATCACCAAGGAACCAAGGAACAAGGACATTTCCCTAAGATGACATAGAGGAAAAGCTTTCCCCTACAGCCAGTGCCCTGAATTTGGACTGCTAGCTTCCTAAACTGTGAGAAAATAACTTTCTGTTTGTTAAGACACTCACTTGTGGTATTTCTGTTATAGCAGCACTAGATAACTAAGACACTATGTTCTTGGAAAAGATGTATAAATAAATAAGCTCACTAAAGTGTTAAAGGGTATACACTATAACCCTTTAGTGAATTTATTTATTTATATACCCTTTACAAGAATAATATTGAGGGATTATACAAGTAAAATATTTAACTATGCAGGAAGCATCAAAAGAAAATGGAAGGAATACACAGTCACTGTACCAAAAAGAATTTATTGACATTCAACCATTTCAGGAGTTAGCATATGATCAGGAACTGATGGTATTGAACAGAGAAGTCCAAACTGCACGGAAGGCACTGGCAAAAAACAAGGCTCCAGAAACTGACAAATACCAACTGAGATGTTTCAACAAATGGATGCGGTACTGAAGCACTCACTTGTCTATGCCAAGAAAATTGGAAGATAGCTACCTGGCAAGCAGACTGCAAGAGACCCATATTTGTGCCTATTCCAAAGAAAGGTGACCCAAAAGAATGTGAAAATTATCAAACAATATCATTAATATCACATACAAGTAAAATTTTGCTGAAGATCTTTCAAAAACTACCACAGCCATACATCTACAGGGAACTGCCAGAAATTCAAGCTGGATTCATAAGAGGACATGGAAGGAGTGGTATCATTACTGATGTCAGATGGATCTTGACTGGAAGTAGAGGCTACCAGAAAGATACTTACCTGTGTTTTATTGACTAAACAAAGGCATTTGACTGTGTAAATCATAGGAAATTATGAATAACATTGCAAATAATGGGAATTCCAGAACACCTAACTGTGCTCATGAGGAACTTCGACATAGACAAAGAGGCAGTCATTCAAACAGAAAAAGGTGATACTACATGGTTTAAAATTAGGGAAGATGTGCCTCAGGGTTGTATCTTTTCACCATACTTATTCAATCTGTATGCTGAGCAAATAATCCAAGAAGTTGGACTACACGAAGAAGAATGCAGCATCAGGATTGAAGGACGATTCATTAACAACCTGTGATATTCAGATGCTTTCTGAAAGTGAAGAGCACTTGAGGCACTTACTGATGAAGATCAAAGAGTATAGCCTTTAGTAAGTATTACCACTCAATATAAAGCAAAAATCCTCACAAGTGGACCAATAAGTAACATCATGATAAACGGAGAAAAGATTGAAGTTGTTAAGGATTTCGTTTTACTTGGATCCACAATCAACACCCATGGAAGCAGCAGTCAAGAAATCAAAAGACGCATTGCATTGGGCAAATCTGCTGCAAAAGACCTCTACAAAGCATTAAAAAGCAAAAATGTCACTTTGAGGACTAAGGTTGCCTGATCCAGGCCATGTTATTTTTCATCACCTCATGTGCATGCGAAAGCTGGACAATGAATAAGGAAGACTGAAGAAGAATTGATGCATTTAAATTATGGTGTTGACGAAGACTATTGAATATACCATGAACTGCCAGAATAATGAACAAATATGTCTTAGAAGAAGTACGGCCAGAATACTCCTTAGAAACGAGGATGGCAACACTTCGTCTCATGTACTTTGGACGTTTCAGGAGGGTCCAGTCCCTGGAGGAGGACATCATGCTTGGTAGAGTAGAGGGTCAGCGAAAAAGAGGAAGACCCTTCACGAGATGGATTGACACAGTGGCTGCAATAATGGGCTCAAACATGGCAACAATTATGAGGATGGCACAAAACTGGACAATGTTTCATTCTGTTGAACATAGGGTCGCTATTAGTTGGAACCAACTTTACAGCACCTAACAACAACAGTATATACATTGTACAGGCAGGCATATAATAACAATGGTCAGAGGAATTATCAATTCTAGCTTTAGCAAAAATATGATAGAGTCAATTTTTGAGTTGAGTCTTAGAAAAGTATTCCTTTGTCAGGCACTTAAATGACACCCTGGGCAGAGTGAGCAGCAAGGTCAAAAAAAAAAAGGGAAGGGTGAAAGAGCAAGAATGAATTTGCCTGAAGTATATGTTTCAAAAAAGGATGATATCTAGAGAGAGCCTAGAGAGGCAGGTGGGGCCAGATTGTGGAGGTTGAGAGAACCTGGAATTTTTTTTTCTAAGTATAATGTGGAGTCAATGAAAGATTTAGCGAAAAGGAATAACATGATGAGGATTGAATTTTAGGAACATCACTTTGACAGCAATGTGTAAGATGGACTTGAGGGAAAATGGGTACAGTGTGGAGGCCAGGGTATGAGTTTGGAGATAAATTTCTATTCTACTTGACAAGTTTCCAGAAACCTCAGTCCCAACATATTCAATATGGAGATTTTCTTTTATCTAGCACTTTTATTGCATTCTATATCTCAGTTAAGAGAATCACAAACCTTTCAAGCTTGAAGGTATGATCGAAATGATTCCTACCACTACTTCCATTTTTTATGCCCATTTGTTATTAAACACTATAGCAAACCTAGTCATAGAAAACTCTCTTTCATTGAGTATGCTAGGATTTGCCATGGCTCCCCATTATTTTTTTATCAACTGTTTCCTCTTCCTGAAGAACCCATCTTCTTCTCTACTTGGAAGTTCCTACTCTTTTTTCTTGAAAGACAAAAATCATCACCTCCTCTTGAAGAAATTATCTGACTACTAAAGGTAGAGCAATTGGTTCTATTACCAGTGTGTTATAACCATGTATTGTTCTTACTCATATTATGGGACTTTCTTCTCTGTGTTGTAGTTTGTACTTTTACGTGTTTTCAGATCTACTGTGAGCACATCCCTTAGCCTGATACCTGACTCATTTCAGGCACTGAAATTATGATTCTTGAATGAATAATTAGCCAAGATTTTACCTCTGCTATGAGAATATTCCTGTTAAAGTGAGACAAACATTTTTTTAAATAGCTGAGGTTCACAAAGTCCACGGTATTTTCTGCGAATAACTGAGGCAGGGTATAGCAATTTGTCTGTTTTAAAATAAGTTTTGATTCTATATACTGTTAGAAGAGTTGTCAACTTATATTGGATGTACTTTTAATTTCAATTTTCTCTTAACATTAATAGAGGTCCTAATACTGTTGATATATTTACATAACAAAATAACTTTTTTTATAAAAGAGTTATAATTCACAATTTGAATGAAATCCCAATGTGACACATTGATGAAAATTTTAGTCCAAAATTTGAAAATTAAACTGCAAGCCTAATATTATGTTGCTTTATTTTCAAGTACAATTTGAAAACCCAAGTGGAATTGCAAGAAAAGTGTATGCAGTTGAGTGACTGGAGAGTTCAGATTGTCAGAGAAAAGTCTAGATACCTACTGCAGACAAAAAACACATCCTCCTTAACTTTGAAGTAATGACTAAATTTGGCATTTCATGGCTTCCCACAGCCTGATTAAGAAGGGTCATTATGCTTTCAAAACACAATGTAGCATTGAAATATGAAAAATAACTTCTTCTTTGTTTAATGCTGTTAGTTTACCAACTGTTTCCTGTCTTTATACCCATTATGTTATATGCCCAGTGGCCTCCATCAGATTTAATAGTACTGTCCAAAAAAGAAACGTTAACAACAACGTAAGTGTAGTCAAAGATCACTCAAAAATTTAACACATATTCCGATGACTCACTGCATTTCATACACTAAACTCTTTTTTTTTTTTTTTTTTACTTTCCTGTAAACCTATACATGCTGGGTACAAAGAACACGGTGTGTAACAATTTCTCTTCCTACTCATTAAGTTTTATGTTTGTCTCCTCTCTTTTATTAGAACACAAACCTACTCTTTTTTGCATTTTTTCACAAATCTTAGCCTAGCACCTCATACAAGGTGGGTGTTCAATAGACAGAACTTGAATGAATGAATGAACGAACATTTGAACACCCTGCCTAAAAATAATAAGAGATAATTGAAAAAAATCTTTTACTCATATATTTTTGTGAGACTTGAAGCTTATGCAATTTAGGGAGGTCATATTTAAAAATGTAATGCATAATAATTCATACAAATTTCTAGAGAGTCTCTGAAGCCTCAGCTTCATTAACTGATAATTCTGCCCCTGCATCTAGAGCTATAATAAGGGAACAGTGTTGAAGGCTTCTCTGTGGTTGGTTTTGGAATCTGTTTTAGGTCATCATTATCTAAAGTGCCTTTCCTTGTTCTGGATGATTTCCACAGAGATGAGATCACAAGGTTTCATTGAGGAGGTATGCAGATACAGAATTCTGCATCCATTAAATGCAATAGTACTTTGAAGAGTAATTTTTTAATTTTATGAGAGATTATTTTCATTTGTAGGTAGATCTCTTTTGTCTTCTTGCATAAAATTACAATGCATTTCAGTATTTAGTAAAAGTATACTGATTACTCAAATTAATCTGAGTCAGTTTTATGGACAGGTATACAAATATCCAGGAGCCCTGGTGGCACAAAGGTAAAGAGCTTAGCAACCCACCTTGTGGTTTCACAGGAGAAAGACTTGGTGATCTACTCCCCTAAAGATTATATCCAGGAAAACCGTATGCGGCAGTTCTACTCTGTCACATGGGGTTGCTGTGATTCAGAATCGACTTGAGGGTATCTAATAACAACAGCAATACAATATACAAAGGGAATGAGAATAAGAGATATATGCATAAGTGTATGTATGTATGTATACAGTTACGGTGAGATTGGGAGAGTTCAAATGTATATATGATATATACAAGCTATTTGCTCAGTGGTGAGAATATTTTCTTTCCTTTCTTTTTCCCCATCCCAGCTAGTCATCTTCACTCAAAATGGCCTTTACCTCCGTTTACTTTAGGGCACAGCTGCTGATTTGAGCTCCAAAGCCTAAGATTACAACTGGGAAATCTGGGTTTTCTCCAGATAGTTTTATAGGAGGTCTAGGACCGCCCATTCCTCATTCTTAATTCCTGCCTTGTTTATATCCAATTTAGTGACTGTCTGACCTCTGCTGCTGGCAAAAGGATGTTTCAGATTCCAGTGGTCACTAGCGCAGGTTTTAACCACAGCTACACAGAGAGACAGAAAGAGGAGTGGAAAGATTGGATTTGGCTGCTATGCCTGCTGTTTATATCTAAACTGTCTCATAAAGTCTGACGAGTCTATAATGGTTACTTCTGTTCATGGCAGGCCTGGCTGCTGGTCCACATCGCCCTGGTCTCAGACTTGATATTTGCAGGCCCCTTCAGTTCTCCTGGATGTATTCATCACTCACTAAACTGGCTCCTCGCAGAGATTAGCATATTGGATTTATTTCAGATTAGGTTTGCCAATTTTTGAGAAGTGTGCTCTAACACAGCAAGCATAAATTAAATAAAAGGTTTAGAGCTCACTTGAGTCTAATAGTTTTAGTGCAAAGCAAAGTATTTACAAAATTATTTTCCCTCATTATACCTTCGCCCAAGTTGTCCTTTTTTTCCCCACTCTTCATTGACAATAGCAGCGTTTGATAGGTTATCTGTGCCCTCTGTTGTTAAGAATAATTCCTTATACAAACTTCACATACATATTATGATATCAGGGTAAAAAAAAAAATACTATCAAAATCAAAAATTCATCCATGTAGCTAATTTGTTATCCAGTGTTTGGAGCTGAGTTAGAACATGACCTAACCAGAATCAATGAAAGCCTCCTTTTAACTCAGTTGTTTCTTTTTTTTTTCCTCCACTGCTAATTCCAGGGAGATAGGAATGATGCCTATTCAAATTTGCACCGAAGTGCCAACCACAGTTCACTGAACGGAAATGAATTATTTCAAAGTTAAGGATCCGCTCTGGAGTGATGGCTCCTCAACAGGAAAACTTTTTTATTGCTTTTATAAATCATTTACAAATAGGATGCTGTAGTAAAAGGTGTCCTAGATTTTAAATCAAAGGTTAAAAGAGAAAGTACAAGATGAGCCCGGAAAATCTGCAGTGCCAAAGGGTCCACAAGTCAGCCTGAATGGAGTCCCACTGACCAAATATGGGATAATTTGATCATTAAAATAATAATATTAAAAAGGAAATCAGGAGTCAATACAGATGTAAAAAAATTAATGAGTAGATTGTAAGTTTAATGGGGAATAGCATATTTATCATTGCGAAGTAACTCCTCACCAAACATGTATTAATTACAAAGGAAAATAGAGTAACTTCACAGTGAAAAAGCTTGGCAGCCATTCCCTTAATCAAATGATCAAAGTAAACTTCATCAGTAATGGAAACTATTGAAATTATGTGCCATTTAATAAGAGGAAATAGTTAGAGCATAGCATCACTTTTTGTGATATTCCTGCCAAAATTCAAAAACTTAAATTTAGTCAAATCCAAATTGAAATACACATTCTGCAAAATGATTTGCTAATGATCTTGAAAATGCCATGGTTGTCAATACCAAAGGAAGACTAAGGAAATGTTCCCTACAGAAGGACTATAAAGAGATATGACATATGTTTCTGAACTGCATTTTTTACCTACAGAAAACATTATTCAGACAATTGAAAAAACTTAAATGGGATCTGAGGATTAAATAATAATAATAGTAATATCTGTGTAATTTTCATAGTTTTGCTGGTGTATTCTGGTTGTGTAGGAAAAGAATTTTATTCGTAGGAATTATAATTAAAGTATTTGAGGTTATGGGGTATCTCATTGAAAACTTACTCTCAAATGGTTCATGAAAAATAATTCTTTGAACTTACCTTCCAAGCTTAGCATAGGTTAGCAATTTTTTTCAAAGCAAAAAATTTAAAATCAAAAAGTAATGTTAAAATCATGACAAATTTGTGAGAAATTGCACTATATTCTGTTTGCAATCTTAACCTGAAATGCAAAAAAATACAGCCTAAGACCAATTTTTCAAATAATGATACAAAAATGTACACTTTAAAAAAATGTATTTTTAGAAGAGGAAATAAATTGTGGGAGCTGCTGATTTCATTAGGATGCTTAAGGAATAATTAAAAAGAGATAGATGTAATTCCATGCATAACATTATTTCTTTACTGCTACTGCTACTTCTCATTCTCATAAATTTCAATTTTTACTGCTGCTTTTATATATTGGAAGGCATGTTGCTGCATTTAAAGTACATATATACTTCTCTGGATAAAATATTATGAAAGGCCCATAACATTTATGTTTATTGACCTCAGTAAAGATCTACACTATAATTGGAAAATAGAAAACCCATCTGTTTCACTAGAATGTAATAGATTTTGACTCCCAGACAGAGTAACTGAGTTATGTTTGATATTGATATGCATTAGTACCCTGTTATTCTTTCTTCATTTTGATTAGGTAAGCTCCCCAGTGTGAGTTGTAGGCATTCTGTAAAAACATCACGATCTATTCACTTCTTTGTGTACTACTACATTTTTCTTTTATTAAGACAAAGAAAGCATGTTACTCATTAAACCTTAATAATTTTTTTATTAAACTATGTAAGCTGAGCCCGAAAATTTGGTATGGGTTCTAATTATCTAGTTTAAGAGCTTGTGTCGGGAAAAATATTGAAGTATGGAATTATTACATCATAGTTTTTATTTTTCATTAACTTTCTGCCTAATTTTGTACCTTCTGTGGGAGAAAACATTTCATGTTTTAAGATAGAGTCATTGCTTACTGAATTCTTAGCTTCTCAATGCAATTGAAGTATTGCAGAGTTTTCAGAGAAATTCATCAATTTAATTATTAATGAAGAGAGAGAAGACTACACTACCATGGTAACCAGTAATTAAAATGACCAAATCAGGGAAGAGATAGGATGAATATTGGCCAAAGTACAGTCAGATTATCAGTTTCCAAAGTTCATCTTGCTCATGCAGAGCCTTTAGAGAATAACCTCTCAATGGGAGTGTGGAGGTCAGAGATATAACAACAGAGAAGTATTGCCAGTAACTACAGAGGTTGGGAAAAGGCCCACATCAAACTGTGTCCTCCCAGCATGTCATACAGGTCGCTTGCCAGTAGACTGTCGAGTATAAATGGACTTAATTATTCTGGACCAAACTGGTGGAAATGTTTTCTGCTAACAGTGCACATGGACACTGATTTAAACAAGCCCGTATTAAATATGCATGTTGGCAACTAATACCTGAAGTAATCAGGTATGTGATCCTGTGTGTTAATGATAAAGTGAGCATAATAGGGCCCTTCATCCACAGACTCAGAAATGAAGGCAAATATTGCTTCTTTTCCTTTTCACTAGCAAAGTTATGGTTTATTTTTCCAAATTAGAGAGAGCAAGAAAAATAGGATCAGGGTACAGTAAGTACATCAGCTGCAGCATGGCTGATCTTATTATTTCTACCATTCCCAGAGTCTTTACCCTGGATTGTTCATATTAAATTTTTCATTGAGTATGTCATCTTTTTTTTATTTCTATATTTGCCCCATTTCTACACTCAAGGGTAAGTGCAGCTTTTCTTGACCTTCTAAGTTTACTTTACTCAAGATTGGCCTTCTTTTCTTCCCTTTAAATCCTTAAACAATGGCAGAGAAAATAACTAAGGATGGTCTGTAAAATAACTTACCTTGCTAACTGTGTTACTCTGGTAACACTTTTTACTGTGACCTAATCTAATTCCTTCTCCCCACATGGAAAAGTGACAACAACCCTTCCCACCAATTCATCACTCAGATTGTTAGTCTAAAACTTCTGGTAGAATAGAAGGGAAAAGAAAGAAGAGACTGAGCATGTCAGAATTAGGGTTCAGAACCACTAGTGAGACAGGTTTGAACTGGAAATGTGAGGATTTAGAAATGAGTTGAGCCTTTTGAACACAGACAGAAACTTAGATGTTGCTAAGTTACACTTATACTTCTTCCTTTGATATTTCCTATATTAGTACATGTTATTACCACATTGAGTCCCACAACTTAAACTTTTATCAATCGCCTTGATGGTGCATATGAAGTAAGTTACTAAAACCCATGTAGTCCCGCACATGACTGTCTCTAAATTATAACAGCTTTCTTTTTGTTATTGCTGTCGTACTCCAGGTCCTCATCATTTCCTAGACCTTTTCTGTTGATCCTAAAACACAAATGCCGTCCTACATCAGGCGCTTTGTTTCTAGAAGAGTATAAGTTTCTTTTTGGAATAATGTAACCAGTAGACCCTAGGAGTCAGCTGTCTAAACAAGGTCACTTTCATCCTGAGGTCTAAATTGAAACAACTGTGATCTTACACCTAACATTAAATAAATTAACCCCTTCTCCAAGGGTCCCCAGACCCTATTCTTTCCAGTAGTCATAACATCAATTCTGATTCATGTGACCCCATGCGTGTCAGAGTAGCACTGTGCTCCTTAGGATTTTATATGGCTGACTTTTCAGAAGATGATCACCAGGCCTTTCTTCTGAGGCACCCACACACTTCTAAAGCTTACTCGTTCTGTGCAGTTAAACCAGACAAATAGATTCTGTCTTGTTTTTCTTTATGTACATTGAATTAAAAAACAGTAAATGTATTGCATACACTTTTTTCAATATATTTGACCTATGAGGAGCCCTAGTGGTGCGGCAGTTAAGAGCTCGGCTGCTAACCAATAAGTCAGCAGTACCAATCTACTAGCTGCTCCTTGGAAACCCTCTGGGGACAGTTCTACTCTGTCTACAGGGACCCTATGAGTCAGAATCGACTTGACGGCAGTAGGTTTTTTTTTTTTTTTTTCGGTTATGAGTGATTTTGGCATGTGTCTTTAGAGTAGAATTTGTACCATGTGTAACCCTTCTCTCTTTGAAAACTAGTGTTAAAATATGAGAGATGTGCAACTCAGACATGGCTAGTCTATATACGCGGATGTATCTTAGTCTATGTTCTTCATGTTAGATTACCACCGTAAGACTTATTGGAGGAATTCAATGACATCAAATATTGAGAAAATAGAAGGGAAAGTTTTAACATTATCCTCGTATTTAATTTTTTTTAATCACTTGCAGAATCATTATGCATAATTTTTAAATATCTTACATTGAAATTTTAATAAGCAAAACGTGTTTTTTTGTTTTGTTTTGTTTTTGTTCTTGTTTTTGTAGACTTATCCATAGTGGAAGACAGTCTACTTATCTGCTGTGGAACAGAATGATAATTCTATCTTTATAGTTCAGTAGATTTTGAGTAATGCTTTTTTTGTTGGTTTGTTTTCACCCAGCATGTATTATTATCAACAATAGGACCCAGTGTGTTACAAATTAGTTATTTTATGATTATTAGGAAAGTATATGAAATTGAAGACAAGAAAATTTGATTTGTATACGTGGAAAACAGCTGACAGTAAATCTTTTTACACCATAATACAGGATTTAGTTTATCTCTCTCTAGAAATGCCGTTGAAATATATAACACTTTTGTTTAAAAATATAACCAATTTAAATGAGATTCACCCAACCAGGGATCCAATTAAAAATTTTAAAATTGAATTAGATTTACTCAATGCTTTAAAACTTTATGAATAAGACTGGGTCATATTTGAGGAGACCTGTGCTTTTGATTATTTGGGGTAAGAGCCACATATAACTTCATGGTTTCAAATAAATTCAACTGGAAAAAAGGCACAGCCCAATGATTCTACAAATATTTAGTTTTACAATTGAGAGTAATAGCCATGGATTAAAGTCACTCTTAAGTGAAACAGGGGAAAAAGAAGAAAAAAAAAATATTTAAAGTCTCAATTCAAATTTTGGACATTCATAAGATAGGAAACAATTTCAAATTATGTCTATGTTGGCATTAAGTAGGATCATCTGATCTAAAGTAACTGCAGGTATTTGGGGACGCATATATTCTGAAAGCATATATCTTGTTGCCATTCAATATATGCTAGGTTTAGGTAATTCCTAGGTGTATAATCAAACTTTGAGGAATTATTAAAATACAGATTTCTTCACTCTACCCCTAGAGAGTCTGACTTAATATTTCTGGGGTAAAGCAGAGGAATCTTCGTTTTTGACTACCAACCTAAGACATTCTGGTGTGGGTGATCTTTTGAATACATATTAAGGATCACAGCCTTTAGGGGTATTTTAGGCACCTTATGCTTGCAGCTCATGTAATAACTGCATAGATTACCCCACATACAGTGCTGATGTTGTTGTTGTTTTTGTTAGGAGCTGCCAAGTCGGTTGCGACTCATAGTGGCCCCATGTACAACAGAACAAAACACTGCCCAGTCCTGTGTCATCCTCACAATCCTTGCTATGTTTGAGCCCATTGTTGTAGCCACAGTGTCAATCCATCCATCTCTTTGAAGGTCTTCTTTTTCACTGACCCTCTACTTTACCAAGCATGACGTCTTTCTCCTCACTGGTACCTCCTGATAACATGTCCAAAGTACTTGAGCCAAAGTCTCACCATCCTTGTTTCCAAGGAGCACTCTGGCTGTACTTCTTCCAAGACAGAATTGTTTGTTTTTCTGGAATTCCATGGCATACTCAATATTCTTTGCCAACACCATCATTAGAAAGCATCAACTCTTTTCATTCTTCTCTATTCATAGTCCAGCTATCTCATGCATATGAGGCAATTGAAAATATCATGGCTTGGGTCAGATGTACCTTAGTCCTCAAAGTGACATCTTTGTTTTTCAACACTGTATAGTGCTGATAATGGTGGGCAATAATGAAGTGGTAACTTTTTAAAAAATTCAATTACGTATCAAAATAATATCTGATTGATGTTTTTAAAACAAAATTATTTAAAATCACAAATTATGTCAAATTTTGGACACTTAGAGGAAACAATATCAATTTATTTCTATGTTGGCATTAAATAGGATCATTTGATCTAAAGTAACTCTGTAGGTATTTGGGTGTTGTTTCCTTTTTGAACTGTTTGGAAGCTTGAGCACAAAATTTGAAAACAGCTTGATCATAGCTCCAGGCTAAGGCTAGGAGCCCTCATGGCACAAGGGTTCAGAACTGGGCTGCTAACGTAAAGACTGGCGATTCAAACCCACTCAACTACAAAAGAAAGACCTGGCAATCTGTTTCCCTAAAGATTACAGCCAAGCAAACCCTGTGGGGTAGTTCTACTCTGTTACATGAGGTTGCTATGAGTTGAAAATCGACTCGATGGGACCCAACAACAGGCTAAGGTAGAGAGCATTATACAGTAGAAATAAATTTACCTCAATGTTTCTGATATTTTCTTTTCCAAAAACACTTACTTACTCTTCTTCTATCTGGCCCTAAGTGCCTAATTCCTTTTTCTATCAGTTCAGCTCTTCAGGGGTAATATCCAAGATTTTAAACAAGTAATAATGCAAAGACAACAGCCTATCTGAACAGACCCCAGAACCAGATAGAATGGATGAAATCTATTAAAATTTACTCAGGGATAGAAGGCCAGTCCTGATGTCTACCAGCTGAATATCAGCCCTTTGGTACCCCAACTGTGCTAGCCCACTTAAGCTTAAGACGTTTTTGGTTGTTGTTATTTGGTTTCCCATGAATCAATATTTTTGTTTCCTTGTAAAATGAATCTCACTCATGAATTATACTCTTCCAATAAATATATTTGCATTGTAATAGATGTTGCAGTGCAATGAATTACTTGATATGGACTTTCTAGCCATGGTCTTTGTGACTCACATACGATGTTTGAGTGGGACTATGAAAATAAGGTATATGGAAACTTTGATGGTTGGGGTTATGTGTTGACTTGGCTAAACCATGATTCCCGGTAGTGTGTGGCTGTCTTCCATTTTCTGTTGTGGATCCTGACCTCTACATCTTGATGAGGCAGGATTGGTGTAGGTGTGTCTTGAGTCACAGCCTTGCAGGAGGGGGTGACTCAAGTTCTACTCTTACTCAAGTTGTGTCCTTCCTTGGGATGTGGGCTGCATCTAAGATATATGTGTGTCCTGGTGAGGCTCTTTCTCTTTGCATCTGGATTCTGCATCTGGTGTATGATTGATTGACCACCAGTTCTTGGGACTTGAGCCAGAGGCCTCTTGTCTGAACTGCCAACTCTGGAATTCACAGACCTCCATCATTTGACCTGATTCACCAGCTTCCACAGCCATCTGAGCCAGCAGCCTGTGGTCTGAACTGTTAGTTCGGGTTCCTCAGCCCCTGCAGCCATGTGGGTTGGGAAAAGCTTACACCTGACCCATGAATTTGAGACTTGCCAGCCTCCACAACCATGTGAGTCATTTCCTTTATATGGTTTGTGAGTTCTGTGAGACATTGTAGCACATTATGGAACCCAGAGATGGGAGGGAGAGTACTGAGGGGAGAAGGAGAAGTTGATGTGAGAAATAATGGAGTGGTACAGCAGTTTGGAAAGGTTACACGTTTGGAACATCTTTAACCTCCACCTCATAGGAGCCAGCTCTTTGATGATCCTTATAAAAGAAATTATTCGTTCAGATGTGTTATTGTAATAAACAAGAAAACAAAAAGAAAAAGCCTTAGCTTAATGAAGTTGCTCTATACATCAAAATTTTGAGTACTGTAATCTGTTAATGGGTATATATGTTAGAATAGTTGATACTGTTAGGTTTCTATTAGTACTTATTCATTTATTATAAAAAATGTTTAGTCTAGGCCTACTTTATGTCAGAAACTGTACTAGGTAAAAAAATGTAATTGTTGCCCCCCCCCCCATAATTTTGTATAAACATAACCTCTCTTCATCAGGCCAACCTGTGCACTATCTGAAAAAGGATCAGTATTTTTTTAGGGGGGAAGGGGGTAAAAGAAAATTTTTATCTCACTGTTGCAGCCTCTGCTCCAGAGACAAAGGAAGTCAAGGTAATGTTTTATTCCAAGTATAAGTATCCTTGGAGTAAAATGTGTTGCCATATATCCCCATATGCCTCATCTATGTGTACATCCATGGAAATCTATGGATATGTTAACTATCCATCAGTGTATCATGGCGAACTTTAAGGACATGTACCTCCTTCTGGAGCACAATGGGCCAACCACTGTTCCTCTAGGAAAATGCAGTATAAATAAACTCCTGATGACTCAGAGAACAAAAAATATCATTGGAAAATATAACATGATGGTATGTCAAATTAGATGGTTTTTTGTGAAACATAATATATAGCTATTTTTGCTTTTCTACATGATAAACATCCTCAGTATTTTCTCAGAATGAAAACAAAAACAAAGAATGGTAACTTCTTTCTATCGTTCCAGGTGGAGATCTGTTACATCAGATTGTGCCTCTAACCTGCAGTCATCATAGGCACACAAGAGTGGATGATTTTAAAAGCCATGAAGAAGAGCACAGAACTACTCTTCACATGTGGAGTAAGGAGGAAGCAAGAAGAAAGTGTCTTTTGCAGTCAAGTGCAAACCATCAGTGCCACCTAAATTAAAAAAAAAGAAGAAATCCATTGCCATCAAGTCAATTCCAACTTATAGCAAACCTGTAAGTGGTCGCCAAACTACAAGTTGAGAGTTTAGATCCACTCAGAGGTATCACAGAAGACAGGCCTGGTGATCTGCTTTCCTCAACAGTATAGCCAAGAAAACCCTGAGGAGCAGTACTCTTCTAACACGTGGGTCACCATGAGTCAGCACAGAGTAGAACTATCTCATAGGGTTTCAAGGCTGTAAATCTTTACAGAAGCTGACTGACACATCTTTCTCCCACAGAGTGGCTGGTGGGCTAGAACTTCCAAACTTCTGGTTAGCAGCCAAGAGCTTAATCACTGTGTCATCAGGGTTCCTTTTGTGCCACCTAAAAAAAGAAAAACAAACCAAACCCGCTGCCGTGGAGTCCATTCTGACTCCTAGCGACCCTATAGGACCAAGTAGAACTGCCTCATAGAGTTTCCAAGGAACGGCTGGTGGATTCAAACTGCCCACTTTTTGGTTAGCAACCCAGCTCTTAACCACTTCACCACCTCCTTGTGTCACCTAAGGACTTCAGGGAAAAAAAAAAGGGTTTTTTTGCACCGCTTAGGAAACCCCGGTGGCATAGCGGTTAAGAGTTAGGCTGTTAACGAAAAGGTCGGCAGTTCGCATCCACCAGGCGCTCCTTGGAACCCCTATGGGGCAGTTCTACTCTGTCCTATAGGGTCTCTATGAGTCGAATTGACTCGACCACAACGGGTTCAGTTTTTTTTAGAGACTTCAAAAAAAAAAAAAAAAAACTATAGTCCAGCTTTTTTTTTAAAATGTTTTTTCTTTCATAATTCCGAATTAGCATATGTCATGTTCCCCATACCTGCTGCTAAAGGAATCTGTGGTCAGATGCGATTTTAGGTCATCCGTGTATTGAAACATCAGTAATCATTTTCTAGGTGAGCAGATTTCTCTAACCAGGATTAATGATTGTCAAGTTGCACTAATGGTAGACGTGGTGACCTGTTTGTTACTAGACAACATGTAGCTATTACTGTTAAGAGTAGAAAGATTTCTTTAATGCACCCTTAATTTTAAATGATAACCAGAAGGAAGATTGCCAACTTACACGAGGTTAATAAAATTAAATTATTATTTTGGAGGTTGAAGTTACTGCCATATGCAGGAGGTAACACACTTTATTACCTATTGTTTAAAGTAATGTAAGACAACTTTAATAAGAATTAATACCTCTGGCATGATTTCTGTATTTATATCTGTAAAGTTAGAAGTGTTTTGCCACTGTGTGATAGTTTCATATATTCTGCATGAACCAACAGTAACATTTTCAAGTAGTTTTAATACGTTTTATCAGATACTAGACCTAAGTTTCTCAGTAAAGCATCATTCATGTTTAATATTACATTAATTCCAAGACACTAATGTGTGAAACAAGCTCAAGTTTAACACACAAAAAAAAAATATTTAAAAAATAACATCTGTAGAGCTGGCTGATCTGATTTTTTTTTTTCCTCCAGATCCTTTCAAACCATTCTTCCTCCCCTCACCTTCTCTCTATTCCCACACACACGCTGATCCCTTTCTCCCTGATCTTGGATTGTCTGATTCAAAAATAAACTTCTCACCGCTGTAGAGATTTTTTGTGCTAGGTAAATGATCTGATATCTTCTAATTATACTCCGTCAGAGTTTGATAGACCCAGACGTCTTTACTTGTATTAATTTATCAACTCTAGGCAAGCGTATTGTTTCAATTTTTCAGTTAATTTTTTTTTTTATTTTAAAGAAATTTAAACTCTGTAAGATTTATATTTAGACTAATGTGTTTCTCCTTAGTATGTGTTAACAGGACAATCTTCATCTTAATTTTTAGGATTATGTACTCTTAATCTCTAGATGGATGTGTGTTTTAATAATAGCCTGGATTCTGGAGCTACACTGTCTGGATTTGTATCCCAGCTCCATCACCTTTTAACTGTGTAATTATGGGAAAATTACTTGAAGGCATTGTGCCTCAGTTTTCTTATTTGTGAAAACTGGGTTAATAGTAATTTGCCACATTAGTTAATTAAGACAATTTGAGAGATTAATTAATTGAAACATGTAATGCTTTTAAAAGACTGCCTGGCACATAATTATTATTTTTGCTCTGAAATCGTATTTTTCACTTTATCTCTTTTCAAAAGTAAAACTTTTAAATCTTCATGTGATCTTTGAATTTTTAAGTGACTGCCACACTCCTCTCAACACTCAGGTAAAGAAAAGATTAATATTTATTAATTGTCACTGTAAAGTAAATTTTGTCATGTTTAGTTTTAAAATAATATAAAAGTGGTAGAATTCCCTTAGAATGACTTTATAAAACCTTAAATGCTAATTCACATGTGTCAGAAATGTTTATATTTTCTTATGGCAATAAAATATTGGTATACAAAAAAAGCATCTATAAAGTCATTGTCAGTGTGAAAGAAATGACCAGTTTTGATAAAAACAAAAGAAATTGTAGAAGCCTGGTTCACCTTAGTGTCTACTGGTTTGAATACTTCTAAGTGATTATCAGACATCCCCAGACAACAGTTCATCTTTTAGATGTTGAGTAATTTTAAAATATGTAGTCTAAGACATTTTCTATGGGTTTATAGACCTACTGAACTGCTTATCAAATCCAAAAAGATCAGCATGCTTGCAGGGCAGTTCCACGGAAACTTCTCTGGAAAATAAATTAGGAACCCATAGGAAAGAACCATTAGAGGTCATTCAATGTAACATTTTGGCTGGCCACAAAAGTACATTTGGTTATGCATAATTTGAAGCACTTATCATATAACATGGTTTATAAAATATATTAAAATGCTCTTCCAAGCTGGAGTATAACTCATTCATTTCAGTTCCTTCTACTTACACAGAATTGTGTGCAATACAAATATCAATGTATGTAGAAGAGATGTCATTTGACTTCATGTAATTCATTCTAATATATTTGTTTGTCTTAAAACAAGTGAAAATTTTACAAACTCACTCCACATACAATACTGTAGATCAGGCAATGTAGTAACAGTTTCAAAAGCCTTGCAAGAACCCTATAAATGTTATTACCTCCACATAACAGATGGCAATATTGGGAATTAAAAAAGCTAAGTGTTTTGACCACACCTACATAACAACTTATGAGAAGGAAATAGTGACTTTAATGAAACTTTGCCTGGCTCTTCAATTCAAGCTCTTTTCTTGGCACTATGCTACTTCTTGCAAATTACATCCAAATACATCCTCAAGATGTGTTCCTAAAATTATACTCGTGGTTGATACTAGATGCATGCTATAAGATTTTTAAATCTCCAGTTAGATGTTAAAATTTCTCAAATTTCATCTTTTTAAAAAATTATTTTAGAAATAAAAAAAATATTTCTTCCTTTTCCTCTGTCTTACAGACTAATGAAGCAATAATACTTATTTATTGAGTGTCTGGGAGCCTTGGTGGTTCAGTGGTAGAATTCTCACCTTCCATGAAGAAGACCCAGGTTCGATTGTCAAACAATGTACCTCATGCACAATTGCCACCCATCTATCAGTGGAGGCTCGCATGTTGCTCTGATGCTGAATAGGCTTCAGCAAAGCTTCTAGACTAAAATGAGCCACACACATACACAAAAAAGAACTCTATGGATCACAGCAACCCCTTCCTTCCATTGTGCATGGAGCTGTCATGAGTCAGGGGCGGATTTGGTGGCAGCTAACAACTGCCACTTTGAATGTTTACCGCAAGCCAAGTATTGTGATGCAGCAACACTTGTTATGTTGTAAAATATTATTATGCAAATATTATTACACAAATTTAATAGCTGAAGAAATATAGTTTATGAAGGTTAGGTCAATAGCACAATTGGCAAATGGTAAGAGATTTGAACCAAGTCAGTTAACTCCAAATTCCATGTTCTCGAACAGCTGTTAAAAATCTGGAAAAATATAAATGGGAAAAAAGATGTATAAGAAAAAAAAAATGATGAAGTCGTCTGCAGATGAATAAATGAAACTAAGAAGGCTAAAATACACATTTATAAATGTCTTTGAGAGTAGCTCCAAAAGACCAGAAACAAAATAGAAGTAAGAATAGTTTTAAAATAATATGAAATTGAAAAAGAAATATTTAAAGTTGTTGAACACGCAACAAATTAAAATAAGAAAACAAAGGAGGAAAAACTGAAATACTGGAATCTCTTATTAAAAGTCGTGGGAGTTTGGAGGTTAAGACACAGAATGGGAAAATAGAGGAGGAAAAAAAAAGAGCAGATAATAGGAACTATAAAACTTTTCACATGGAGGTAACAAAGAAGTGGAGGACTCCAAGGTTGCCGTGTCCTGATTATAAGCATAAACTGGTACTGTCCATTAAAAAGTAGGACATAATAAAGCAATCTGGTTGAGCTACACCTGGGAATAAACAGAATACTTATTGGTCACGTTCTCTTTCTAAGACAAAAAATAATAATCAGGTATCTTATCATCTTACATTTCATATACAAGATATACTTAACTTTTACAACATAACTATTTAGGGCTTTGAGGTCCTCTCTCCTTATTGATGTGCAACTGGGAACATCCTACTTAATATTTCTCACTAGCCTTATTCTCTCTTCACATAATGGTTATATTGCTTGGTGCAATACAAGACACAAAGAGAAAAAAGAGAGAGACCATATCAGTCACTTCGTATTTCTTTTGGCAACAAGATGCTTCAGAATTACGTCTGTTTTTCCTTTCCCTTTTACTTCTAGTGCTGCAGGATTGGAGACTCCAAACCTCCAGTAAATTCTATTCTATGTCTTGGTAATTCTGCATAAAACATAGAAAAGGAGGATATGGTCATTTGAAGCGGTCATTCTATCTTGTTCTCTTGAATGGAGACATTGGGTTGTTAGGATTTCGTCATCTGGAATGGTTCAATTTGTCACCTCTTTCTAATTCAAAGTATATGAAGGGGAAATGGAAATTTGGGAGCCGAAGGCAACAACATTGCCCTGAATATAAGAAACACATAAGCTGAAACTGGTTATTTTCTTTGTGTGTATATATTTGCACATGGGAGTCTTAGGTGATAAATTTGGCGTGAAGATCTATGACTTAGAGAAAATACTGGGGCCTTATTTTTACCATAAAATGGGCTCTGGGAAAATAACACCTACATCTCTGTTCCTATATGAATGTTTTTGGGTCAAAAAAGTATTTGGCCACAGATTTTTTTTTTTAAACATTTTCTTAGATGGCTGTGAAAACCTTGTGCAGCAAATGTACTCTACTGCAGAGATCAAAACAAATCAGAAAGGCCTTCCCTCATGGACATTATTTATTTAATGCAACTTGTTCTCACTAACTTTGTGACTTTGGCAAGTTACTTTACCTGGTTCTCTCTTTTTTCAATCTGTAAGTCTCTATAACAAGATCATTTATAAATTCCCTTTATGTTTTGGTTATTATATTTTTTTATAATAACATAGCTGAAATTAATGGTGAAGAAACCAGGGAAGAGGAATTGAGTACAGTTTTAATAACTATACTACTTAGGAGCTAGATGTACTTCAACTACTTAATAATTGGGCTCGTGTCAGTTATGTGTTAAATAAATGATATTGCTAAATTCTGAACGTGACAACCAAAAGTTGACGTTATTAAGGATATACTTGTCTTTTGCTACGGAACCCAGAATGTTTTCCTACATTGGGTCTACATTTTGGTGAAGGACAGAGAGACCCAAGTTGTTGCTCCCCTTTTCTTTCCTCTTTCTTAGCAACTGCTACCCCACTGGACAGAGGGACATGATGGTTACCACATTTAAATGTTTAATGGCACTCTGGAGCTTCCTTGAAATTTACACCTTAGAAAACACAGCACACTTGTAAACCTTAGAACTTACAAGTGTCCCTTTCCCCACAGGAACCACTATTCTCAGAGGAAGGGAGGGAGGAGGGGAATCTCACACAGTTTAGGGATTTACAAGTCTGTGGTGAAGTTTGGGGTGTAAACAGCTGGGAAACCCAAGAGTGTATTTAAATATTTAAAGGTAAGGTGCTCCTAGGTGTTTCTTCTGTTAGAAACCTAATTAGATTGGGAGTTGGAAGAGAGAAGAGGAGGATGCCTGGCTTGGTCTCAAAATTTAAGCTCTGTGCCAGAAAAGAAGGGGAGAGTTGATTGACCTGCCTAAATCTTATTTGGTATCAAGCATTTAGGTTAAAGAGTAATATGAATCTTAGAGCAGGTAGAAGCTTTAAATTATGTGGACGATAAATAAGAATAGGTGTCTTGCTTTTAGAATTTAAAAATCGTCAACATTTGTTTGTCATGTTTATGACTTCTATAAATCATAGGGAAGTCTTATGTAATTTATCATGTATATATTGGGACAATTTTAGAGTAAAAGAGGGCTGTTGTTGTTGTTGGTAAGTGCTGTTGAGTCGGTTCCAACTCATAGTAACCTTATGTATAGCTGAACGAAACACTCTCTGATCCTGCACCATCCCCACAATTGTTGTTATGCATGAGCCCTTTGTTGCTGCTACTGTGTCACTACATCTCATTGAAGGTCTTCCTCTTTTTCACTGACCGTCTACTTTACCAAGTATGATGTCTTTCTCCAGGGACTGGTCCCTCCTGATAACATCTTTGCTTCTAAGGAGCACTCTGGCTATACTTCTTCCAAGACTGAAAAGGAAGGTACTATTAATAATTCTACTGGAACAACAAAAATATTATTTCTTTTAATAATTATGATGACTTAATAAGCATAAAACAAGATTGTCCATTAAAAATTGGGAGAGAAGAGGCACCTGAAGAAATCCTAAGATCCTGGTGAATTTCCTACAACAGATAAGGAGGGTTGGCTCCCAGCTGAATGGCCTGACGGCCTGACAATACCAAACTGCTTCTATAAGCTGTTACTTGTTACAGTGAAAATGTATATTCGGTGTGTGCGTGTGTGCATGAGTGTGTGTGTGTGTGTGTGTGTGTGTGTTTATCAGGAGTACTGAAGATTTCGAGGGCAGGAGGACATTCCATCAGACAGTTCCATTCTCAACAATTTTCTGAGAGCTTATTATGCCAGGGTGGATGCTGAACTGCAGGGGATACAAAGATAAATGAGGACAAGCCCTTCCACAGCAAACTTAACAACTAATAGAAGAGACAGACTTAAAAATAATTAATTGTAAGTTGCTTCATAATTTGTTTCATAAAAAAGGTGCAAAATATTATGCATTCCTCTTCCTTCCCCCCACTGCAAAAAAAAATTGAGACATAATAAGGTAATCCTATTGAGTTACACCTGGCAATAAACAGAAAGAATATTTATTGGTTTCTCTTTTCTAGGACAAAGAATGATGATCAGGTAAGTTATCATCTTATATTTAATATGAAAGATATACTTAAATTTTACAGCATAACTTTCTAGGGCTTTGAAGTCCTCTCTCCTTATTGACTGGCAACTGGGAATGTCCTACTTAGTATTTCTCATCAGCTTCATTGCCTTTTCACATAATGGGTATAAGATGCTTCCAGAGGGTTGTTTTGTCATATAACTCAACAAGAATCCCTGTGTTTAGTGGCCTCAGATAGAGGTCTTAGCTCCATAATTAAGAAGACTTTCAGCCAAAGAGTCTTGGATTTGATTCTCATTGTTGTCTCTTAAGGGCTGTGATCTTGTGAAATTATTCAAAGGCTATTCCGTCTTCTATAAAATGGAGATGACAATAATGTCACCTATATCTAAGGATTCTTGTGTCAATTACATTAACATATATAAAGCACAGAGCATTGTGCCCACCTTCAAGTGAGTATTCATGAATTTCATTATTAATTGCTATTTTGTATTTGTTTTGTTTGCTTTTTTAATCTATCAAAGTTATTCAAGACTTCCCATTTCCAGTCCAGCATGTAAACAGCTTGGCACGCTTCACTCCCATTCTTACAACAAGAACAAAGCTAAAGAACTGAAAATCACCAACTCTTCTTAAATCCATTGAAGAATTGAAGTCATTTAACCAGCTGGAGAGACAGACAAGCTGATACAGATAATCATTGCTTACTGCCACCAGAATCGACAGCTACTGGACCTAGCACTGAACTGGAATATTTAAAGGTTAATTGAGTGATGTTGGAGACTGAGAGTAGATTAGCTTGATAGATAAAAATCCTGGAGGTCCAGCCTTAGGGGAGGTCCCACTCATTCTTGAGTTTACATTCAGGAGTTTCACCAGATTATTACTGTGAAGCTTGGGAAAAAAATCTCTTGTGCTGGAAGCCAGCACAACTTGTACAAGGAAGGGCCATGGAAGCTCCATAAACACATCCAAACTCCCTGAGGGACCGAATTGCTGGCTGGAGGGCTGTGGGGACCATGGTCTCTGGGAACATCTAGCTCAATTGGCATAACACAGTTTATAAAGACAATGTTCTACATTCTACCTTGGTGAGTAGCGTCTGGGGTCTTAAAAGCCTGTGAGCAGCCACCTAAGATACTCCACTGGCCTCACCCCTTCAGGAGCAAGGGAGAATGAAGAGAACAGGATACAAGAAAGAGATTAGTCCAAAGGACTAATGGACCATAGCTACCAAGGCCTCCACCAGACTGAGTCCAGTACAGCTAGATGGTGCCCGGCTACCACCACTGACTGCTCTGACCCGGATCACAACAGAGGGTTCTGGACAGAGCTGGAGAAGCATGTAGAACAAAATTCTAACACACACAAAAAAAGACCAGATTTACTGGCCTGAAAGAGACCAGAGAAAACCTGAGAATATGGCCCCCAGATACCTTTTTAGTTCAATGGTGAAGTCACTTCCAAGGTTCACCGTTCAGCCGGGGACTGGACAGCCCCAAAAAACAAAATGGGACTAATGAGGCACAGCAGTCCAGGTACAAGGACTAGAAGGCAGAAGGGGACAAGAAAGCTAGTGATAGGGAACCCAAGGTTGAGTAAGAGCAATGTTGACATGTCATCGGTCTGTTAACCATTTTCACAGGCAACATGTGTACTAACTGTTTAATGAGAAACTGTTTTGCTCTGTAAACCATCATCTAAAGTGAGAATAGCAGCACAACTGGAAGAATGTAATCAATGTTACTGAGTTGTGCATGTAGAAATTTCTGAAATGGTGTATCTTTGGCTATGTATACTTTCACCAAAAAAAAAAAGATAAAAAACGGAGAGGGTTGACATATCATGGGGTTGTTAACTAATATCATAAAACATTATGTGTACTGACTGTTTAATGAGAAACTATTTGTTCTGTAAACCTTCACCTACAGTACAATAAAAAAAAAGAAAAGAATATGAAAATCAGAATGTTTAAAATGGATGATTTAAAGCTTTTATGTGAATATCTAAATGTAATGTGAATAATGTTTGCTCTAACTGTGGGAATGTTTCCCCTACCTGGTGTTGTAAATAGAAGTGAATATATTATGGAAATGAATGTTTAAAAACAAATCCCCTTGTTCTCTGAGAGAGGGAAAGGAAAAGTACCCATTTTGAAATAGTGTTCTGTTCTCATTAATAGCCTGCCCTTAGGGGAAACTACTTTACAAGAACCTAAGCACTATGGGTATTATCTGAACCTAACCCACTTGGGGTAAAGGCAATACCCAAAGACAGCCTCCTTTAGCCTTCAACATAGAGGAAAGGAAATACCCAACCTCAGCCTCCTCTAGCCTTCCTGGTTAACATCAAGGTGGAAAAAAAAATCTGAGAAGCATTTGTGAAGGTCATAACCAGATGAACAGGCTCCCTAAAAGACTGAGATATAATCACTTTCCTTCCCTCCATACCTGAAAAAAAACAAACCCACTGCCTTCAAGTTGATCCTGACTCATAGCAACCCACAACTCACTGGCACATCACCATCAAAGGGGCTTTACAGGGAATTGTAACTGATAGGACAGACCTCTGTTCCTTTTACCTGATAAATTACATCTGGCTTTCAACAAAAAACAGTACGGCATGCTAAAAGTCAAAAAACAAAACAAAAAAATACAGTCTGCAGAGACAGGGCAAACATCAGAACCAGAGAGTCAAAGACAAAGAGAAAATCTTAAAGAAGACAGAGGAAAAATATTTTACCTACGAAGGAAAAAGAAAAAAAATCACATTGAATTTCTCTTCAGAAACCACGTAATCAAGAAGAGAGTAAAGTGAAATATTTTAAGTGTTAAAAGAAAAACAAAAACAAACAAACAGACACCAACCTAAAATTCTTTACCCAGCAAAATTATGCTTCCAAAGTGAAGGAGAAATACTTTTTCAAACAAAAAGTGAGGAAATTTGTCACCCCTAGAAATGTTAAAATGTTAAAGAAATGTTGTTAAAATAATTTCTTCAGAGAGAAGAAAAACAGTAGATAACAATAGAATAGCAATATGAACAAATTTTAAAAATGAAAACTGATGAAGAAATTAGTAGAACTAAGAATGCTCAATACCCAAAATCAATTTATACCACAAATTCCCTGGAAATTTTGGATTTAGGGAAACAGAAATCATACAAAATCACAGTTGAAAGGGAATTTCCTTGGGCATGTGGCCTGCATTGAATATAAGTGGACATTCTGGCAAGACTCGGGGGCTTTTTGCTCATGGTGGAACCTGCAGCTGGCTCCTGTCTGTCTGACCTCCGGTTCTTGGAATTGAGCTAGCAGCTTACTTGCAGTGTTGCCCGCAGATCTTGGGATTCATCAACCTTCAGCAGCCTGTGAGCAAGAGCCTTGCTCTCTGACCCGTAATCCTGGGTTCCCCAGCCCCTGCAGCTATGTGAATCAGGAGAGGCCTCTATCCTGACCTACAGACTTGGGACGTTCCAGCCTCTACAACCACATGAGCCATTTCCTTGATATAAATTTCTCTCTATATATATACACTTTACTGGTTTTTCTTCTCTACAGAACCCAGCCCAAGACAGTGTTTTTACAGATAAAATTACGGATCAACATGAGATCATACTGGATTAGTGGCAGCCCAAAATTCGTTGTGAATATCCTTAAGAAAGACAGAAAGGGATACACAGGAACTTAGAGAAGAAGGTCCACATGAAGACAGAGACAGAGATTAAAGTTATGCTACCACAATGCAGCGTATCCTTTTTTAAGTTAGAAGAGGCAAGTAAATATTCTTGCCTATAGCCTTCAGAAGGAGCATGTTCCTGACAAAACCTTGATTTCAGACCTCTGGCTTCCAGAACTATGAGAGAATAGATTTTTGTTGTTTTAAGTCAACAAGTTTGTGGTTATTTGTTACGACAGCCCTGAGAAGCTGAAACACTCTCCAGTGGACAATAATAGCTTTAGTTAAAAATACCAGTGCTCTCTTGTTTGAACATTGTCAACCTGCCTCCACTAAATTTTCCTTTTCAGTCTATGTCCAGTGCTGTTTCCAATGACATTTTGCTATCGTTTCTATTTATCTTTTATGAGACAAAGCTAACCACACTTTACAGTGGTCTCCCTTTTGTTAAAGGTCATTTAAAGCTGCCTTATGAATAAGACACTTATTCAAATTTACCCTTCCATCTGGATTCTTTCTTCTTTGAATTAACTGTTCTCTCTTTCTATTAGTTAAATATCTCTTGGAATTCCGTGACACCTAAAGACGCTGACTCAAATTACTAATGAAAGAATATAGATACAGTCTAAATATTAAATTAGTTTATCATATCACAGAAGTCATATTAGGCTTATTTTATACATAATACAAATGTTGTTGTCTCTAGGTGTTGTTGAGCTGGTTCTGACTCATAGCGACCATTATATGTAACAGAAGGAAGTATTGCCTGGATCTGTGCCATCCTCTCAATCATTGAAATATTTGAGCCATTCTTGCAGCCACTGTGTCAGCCCATCTCATTGAAGGCCTTCCTTTTTTTGCTGAAAATAGTTGTGTATTTTTCCATGCTAATATCTCTAATTACTTTATGTTAGATTATTAGTGTTACCCATATTGTATCTAGTGTAAAATCATCCACTCCACTTTAAAAATTCTTCCTAAGGAGCTAATAATAAATCGTATAATGATTTGTCTTACAGATACTAAGAATGAAAATGTTGGAAAAGTGCACGTAATTTTTCAGATATATCTCAGTGTTGGTTTTGCTTATGGCACCACAGAACATAGCTAAGGGCACTTGAATAATTAAAGTAAGTAATTATAAATCACTTTGACAATGAACGTGCCATTCAAATGCTCACGAATAATAATATTTCCCTCTTGGTATAAAAATAGCATGCATATTTAAAAACTTTATTTTGGTGAAGCAAAGAAGACATTTTATATTACCAAGGTTTATGCTAGGTTATCTGTGTAATAGGGGACCTAGAAAAAGCTATAACCACATTCTTTTATTTTTTCTCATTTCTTTCTGTGGAAGAGCACGGTTCTCAAATGTTGGGTGTGACATTATTAAAACAATAAGATACAGTCAGTTTTTTTTTTAAATAGAGCTAAATATTTTATATTAAAAAAGATGATTCTCATGATTTCTGTATTATATGGTGTGTTGCTAAAAAAGTATTTATTTATTTATTTTTAATGCAACTGGTAATTGATTGGTAGGTTGTTTTGACCCTCAATATCCAGATTAAAAAAGTGTAAATCAGAAATCGCAGGTTGATCCATATGTTACTGGTCAACGCAATCCAAAATTCTAGGAAACAGCCAGTTGAAGACACTCTGGAATGTCCCATTTAACAACTGAAAATCTTACATATTAAAAAACATAGTCAGAAAAGTTAAAAACCCCAATTAAGGTGCTCTATAAAATGTATGCTTGTTACATGCTCCTGAATTACAACCAATTCATTACAAATACAGGTATTACAGATATCTATACCTTTAAAGCATATAAGAATATACTGGTACTTTTTAGGGATAGTGTTTCAGGTAAAAAAAAGATCTTTTCACTGCCTATATTTTACAGGGAAAATGATGATCTGTTTGGCAAACTATGTCTATTATGAAATGAGCCAAATATTCAGATCAGAACTGCCGTGATCTTTGTTAATTTTGTCATTATTTCTTATCTAATATTTTCAGCATTTCTCTTAGTACAAAATTCCACTCACTTTCCAATACCTAAAGCAATTTTAGCCCATCCACACAAAACTACTCTTGACCACCTGTCAACAGCATAAGAATGGCCATGAAATTAAATACAAAACAGAACCAAACAGAGCTCTAGAAGAATATTTGGGCTCAGAGGTGGAAGAAAAAGGAACTGTCAAACAGGATGCCAAGTCTCTGGTTTTAAGTTCCTACATGTACTGTCTGTTTTTTCTTTTCCTTTTGCGTTTGTAAATTTGTTTTCCCCATTTAATATTTGCCACTTGCCACATTTCTGGAAATTCTACCATTTAGACATCAATTTGGGGCCAACAAGCTCTTCTTTGGAAATGTAAATAGCTTTAGGAGAAATATAGTGTTGAAAATATTTCCCAGATGAGTGTGATTTAATTTAGCCAGCCCACGTTTTATTCATTGAATGCATGTTGATTAATCTCCTGCTATGCTCCAAGCATTTCAGAGGAATAAAGAGGATTGAGAAATCCTTGGAACTAGTGTCAAACTGGAACACCACAATGGGGACCTACAGCAGCACTTCGGCCTTTAGCACAGCCTAGACTTTTGGCTCTTCTGTTGCAATATGTTTAAGTTTGTAAACATGACCATATGATAATTAAGATAATTAATACATGTATAGTTTAGAGGATTCTTTCGAACACGTTTTCCCACTTGCTGTTTTTATTTTTGTTTAGATAATAGAAAATGTTGTAACATTAACTAGAATTCTTAGATGGGCAAACTAAGGCTCAGGAAGATTGTACAGCTGGTAAATTTTGGAGCTTGGTTTTCTTTTGTCAATTGTTATGATTTTTTTCTGAGTTCTTCCAATCCTAATCTATGCTCTCAGAAACTAAGACTATACCTGTTTCTAGGCATAGGGAATAGTGAACTTCTAGATATAGTAGTTCAATAGCTCTACATTGAGTAATCTTGCCCTGTTGGACTCCAGTTCCTCCAAAGCTGACTTTACTTCTCTGTATTCTGGTTCCTCCCTGACTTGCTTCCTGCTTTGTAGTTCAAGGTTTTCTAGTGCCTGGAATTTCTGCCCCTTAAACATAGACTTTGCAAATTTGGATTCTAATATCCATTGCTTTATATTAATAATGCCATTTTCCCTTGCCCATCTCCCAATATCCAAATTGGTTTCTTGCTCCTCTGACTGCTGATAATTGCCTGCCCCTTCAATGCCTGAATAATCATCTTTGTCCTGAACACAGATACTTTTGGGTCCAAGCGTTCAGATGTTGCTTGTCTTCTTTTCATGAATTTTTCTCCGGGTATTGAATGAAACTTCAGATTCATATCCTTGTTTGATGATCTTTAAAATAAGCAACCTCTATTTGCTCTAGTCTGAAACTCTTTGGTTCAGGAACTCTATCTTTTTTATTTTGTGTGTTCATCTGCTAATGTAGGGTTTGGCACAAAATTGATGCTCAATATGTATTGTGTTTTGTTTTTAATAGTAATAACAACACACCGGTAATAATGCTTATACTTTGTTATCCTTCTAAGATCATTAAATATATTTATTCCGTTTATCTTCATAAAAAAATGATGAGCTAGTTACTAGAACTATCTCCATTGCATAGATAAGTAAGTATATGCAGGGAGATTAAGTAAGTAAATTGACAAAGGTCACACAACTTACTAGTGACAAAAATTCAGAAGCCTGTACTCTTAACCATGTTGTACATGAATGAATGGAAGTTCACATGTCAACACTTCATTCAGGGCTGGGACTCTTCACACATTCAGTGGACTATGCTTATGGACATGAGTAGATGTATTTCAGAAGGTGGAAGAGGAGTACTACAATAAAAATGTCCACCTTAAGAAAAATTTTACCAAAATATTTTGTATTGTACTTGACTGTACTTTCCCTTTCTTCTTTCCTCTTGGTTTTCAAATCCTAGAATCCATACTTAGGTTATATATTTCTATAAAACATAAGGCCTATACTAAGATAACTAGAATTCTAATATTATTTTAAGGTAAAATTCATCTTGAGTTCTAAAACAAAAAGCACTAATAAATAAAATTTTACAATACAGCATGCTTTCAACTTAAGGCCCTCCCTGTATTCAAGCAAATGCACACGCACACACACACACACACAAATATGATCTTTTTTCCCCAATTAGAAAAGTCCCTTAATGCAATTAATGAATGTATCTTCTGTTTACTAAACAAAAATTCAAATACTGTATTTGACTCTGAAAATCTATAATTTAATACCTACTAATAAATGGATTACTGTACTTTTTGCAAATAATGTGCCCACACATACAATGTACATACTGTGCCTAGGAAAATAATTGGCAAGGGGGTTGCATGGCTGGCAAAAAAAATACAATACGTGTATTATTTCTGTAAAAATATGGTAATTATTGAGTTATTTATAGAAATAGTGGCTTGAGATAGCCCCAAACTAAAGTCTAACATAAGCAAAGAAAGCAAAACCCTTGAAAGTGTAATGAGATAACTAATATTCTCCACACAGAGGACAATGAATGGGAATGTGATATTTGGACCAGCTGGTGAAATACTAAAAACATGTTATTACATTATTTTGTGTGTTGTAGTGGAGAAATGAAACCACTTACACTGGCCTGAGTCTGCTCTATACACGAGGCTCTGTGGATTTTGTTGATTATTATTTTTGAAATTTTGGTGATAATGATGTTAGCAATAATTTTGTTTTTTAAATCTTTACTGTCAAACACACTGTGCTTATGTAATCATTTTCACCATTTAGTATCTGTTTATTTTGAGAGAGTGCAGTCAGTAGAGTTAGACTGTAAGTATATTTGGCTGCTTCTCATGTGTATACATTGTTTTGTAATGCATAATAAGAATTAAAATTTATCATGCATTGTTGCATATTAACATCCCAAATTCATTGACGTCGAGTCTATTCTGACTCATAGTGACTCTATAAGACAGAGTAGAACTGCCCCATGGGTTTCCAAAGCTGTAAATCTTTATGGAAACAGACTGCCACATCTCTCTCCCACAGAGCAGCTGGTGGGTTTGAACCACCGACCTTTCGGTTAGCAATGTAGTGCTTAATCACTGCACCACCAAGGCTCTTATAACCAGTTATGTTTAAGGCTATACATCATTAAAATGTACCACTTCAGATACAAATCTTCAAAAGTATATAAATCAACTGCATGACTGGGCATTTGATAATGAAGAAAGGCTATTTCAGAAGAAAAAAAATGTAAAAGGAAAGCATCTTACTTCATGGCTGTACAAAGGCAAGAAATCTGCCATTATCATATGGTAGCTACAGATGTTTGTTCTGAAAGTAAAACAAGTAAGGCTACTTATATTTTCATTGGGAGCCAGAGGGTGAGATTCTGATTCCTGTGTTTATTATGTTTTACAATAATAGTAAATGACTATCTCTATATGTGTTACCCATAAACCCATTGCCATCCAGGCATTCTGACTTAAAGCGACCTTATAGAACAGAACAGAACTGTACCACAGAGTTTCCAAGGATTGGCTGGTGGATTCGAACTGCCAACCTTTTGGTTAGCAGCTGAGCTCTTAACCACTGAGTCACCGGGGTTTAGTTTTTCTGAAAACCAGGAAAGAGCAACCACCTCATTGGGGGTCTGAGGATTAATCCAGAGAGTATTTGTAAAATGCTTAAGACAATGCCTGGAACAAAATAAGTCATCAGTAAGTGTTAGTTGTTACTGTATTGCTATAATAAGAATACTACTACTAGTTATTACTATCATTATTATTTACTGTATAGTTTTTCATGAGTTGGAATTGACTGGACGGCAATGGGTTTCTATAGCTTTTCATAAGATTAGATAAGATATGACAATTATATACCTCTAATCTATTCTTTAAAGATTTTAAAAATCTAAATCAACTCTACTCATATCTTAACGTCTTAAAGAATACTAGAACTGTTGAATTTCTCCATATCACTATAATAGTCTATGATTCAAAAAACTTCACTACCATTTTTTGAATATTATAAATTTAATTCACTAAATTTGTATATTAAAATCTTATACGTTTATCATTTTTTAAATTTTTCTACTTTTAAGCTATTTTCCATGTATAATAATAAAGTATATTTTAGAAAAATGATAAAACTCAGGTCTTGGTTTTAGAGATTTAGTTGGTTTCAAGTAACTATGGATGGATCATGGGGATCACAAGTAATATGTTCCCACTGATTCTGTTGTTGTGAATGTGAACTTCTGGTCATAAAATGCACTAAGTTTTACCCAGCTCTGCTAGTCCAAAAACACTACAGACACACACACATTTACATATATACATATGTAGTAGCTGAGATCAAGAAGATGATAAATATTTTCACAGATCAGAAACGAGTACACAGAAATGCAAAGTTTTTATTGGAGCTACACCACTGGCCTGCTGGCCTCTTGGGATTAGAAGATGGGAGTGGGAGCAAGAAGATTTGTCTCTTGAGGAGAAAAATACTAAAATTGCTCAGAGTGAAATCGTTCTTCCTAGCCAGTCTCAATGTTTAAAGCCTGGGACTCAGATCTCCCTCTTGCCCCCCAAATTGTGAAATGAGGCTGAAAAAAATCGCTCCTGATTTGGTGCTTGTTTCCTTAGGTCTATAGAAAGCTGTTGACCCAAGGAAACAAGGGTATAAAACACAACCTCTTAACGAAGAACTGAGCCAAGGTGCCAGCTCGCTTTGTTACTGAATGCGTGAGATCCTAGATATCATTATGAAACAGAAACTGCCAAATACCATTTTAATAACTGTATCTGGTCTGCTGTGAGTCACAATCAACTTGACAGCAGCGGGTTATCTGGTCTGGAGGCCTATGGGCTAGATAGAAGTAATGGCAAAATTACATAGCTGCTAAAGAGGAAGAAACAAGATGAAAACAGAAAATAAAATTAAGGAAAGAAAGCAAACACACACACACACACACTCACACATGCACACCCACCCAATTACAACAGCAAAAGCGTACCCAAATCCCCCAAATTTTGCATTCAAATATACATACAATCTAAAATTACAATTCAGGGATGTAAATAAGAAAGAAAAACTTGAAACCCATTGCACTCAAATTGACCCTGACTCATAGTGACCCTATAGGACAAAGTAGAACTGCTTCCTAAGATTTCCAAGGCTGTAAATCTTTACCAAAGTAGACTGCCACATTTTTCTCCCAAGAAGCAGTTGGTGGGTTCCAGATGTTGACATTCTGGTTAGCATCTGAGCACTTAACCACTATGCCACAAGAGCTCCTAATAATAAAGAAGATGATATCAAATCAAGCAATGAAGTAAGTATTAACTTTAGGATAAGTTGATTTTAGAATCAGTCTAACAGAGAGTTTAAAATAATTATGTTTGGGATGCTCAAATAAATAAAAGAAGTCCAAATATTCATGGAAATAAGCAATAGATAAATAAAAATTGGTAGATATAAAAAGGAATGGTACACATGCAAAAGGAAAAAAATTGTAACATTAAAGATCTTTTCATAAAAATAGTGCTTACTAAAAGGAAAATCCTATTTATAGTCAGGGTCAAGATAAACTCTGTGATACACCTGTGAAAATTCACTCAAATGAGTACAGAATAAAGACATTAAATATATATATTACAGAAAAAAATATTTAAAGAAAAAATATATGTATATACACACACAATCGTGGAAGAATGACATCGTGCTTGGTAAAGTAGAGGACCAACAAAAAAGAGGGAGACTCTTAATGAGATGGATTGACACAGTGGCTGCAACACTGGGCTTAAACAGCAATGACTATGAGGTAAGCACAGGACCAGGCAAGTTTCGTTCTATTATATGTAAAGTCACTAAGAGTCAGAGCTGACTCAACAGCACCTTACAACAACAACAACACACATACACAATATGGAGAATAATTGTAGAATTCCCATCAAAGATACAAAAGCAGTTCAGATGGATAAGTAACAGAGAACCAGTATTTAAAGGGGAGTAGTCAAGATGGTCCCAGAAGTGACAAAAGTTCCTGAGATACAAAATTCAATGCAAGTTCCAAGCAGGAAAAATGAAGATAATTTCACATCTGGTTACATCAGAATGAAACTGAAAATGAAAAAAGATAATATGAATATGTGAAAAGCTTCATGATAGAAAAAATACAGCCTACCTGCCGATCTTGAGATTCGTCAGCCTCCGCAGTCTTTGAGCCAGTGGCCTGCCAGCTTACCTGCTGATCTTGGGATTTGTCAGCCTCCATAGCCTGTGAGCCAGAGGTCTGCTGTCTGACCTGCCAGTCTTGGGTTCGCCAGCCCCTGCAGCTACGTGAGTCAGCAGAAGCCTCCAGCCTGACCCATGGACTTGGGACTCTCCTGCTTCTACAAACACATGAGACATTTCCTTGGTATAAATCTCTCTCTATATATATATATTTAAATGCTTCACTGGCTTTGCTTCTCTAGAGATCCCAGCCTAAGAAGTTATACTACTATGTTATAAAGGGTATTCAGAAATAATAATAAAGTTGAGTACTTTCAAATTATCTGAGGGAAATAAAAGTGGGAATCTAGGAAACTGCCTCAATCTAACAGAAGGCAGAAAAATGGAAGAAGAATAGTTATCAAAAACAAAAGATCATAGATAAGTACAAATATATAAATAATTACAAAAAATGTAAAGGGATTAATACATAAAAGGAGATTAGCAGATTGGTTAAGAAAAACAAAATCCAGCTGAATACCTTAAGAAACATATATAAAACAACGTGATGCAAAAAGATTGGGGGGAGAAAAGCTGACACTATAGGGAACATGCAAAGCCTAACTAAAATAAAACTGGTTCAAATTTAGAATAACAGGTAAGACATTTTTACTGAAAAATGCACTAATAGGTATAAAAAGGAACAAAAGATAATCTGTGAAGAAAATGTTAGGAATTGTGAACTTGTTTGTATTTAATAGTACAGCCTCAAATATTTTATATATATATATGTATGCATATATATACATATAGCACTGCTGCTGTCCATTGCTGCTGACTAGATTCTGACACATACATTTATATATATGAAAAAAAGGAGTCATTGACAAATCCATAAACTGAGCACAGTGAGAGAGACTTTAACATACTTATTTTAGAAACTGGTAGATTAAGCTAATAAAAATATTTTTCTACAAAAAATATTATTTTCAGTATTCCTCATAGTTCATAAATATCTTTGCTCACTATTGTTACTTACAGCCACATTTTCCCTCTCTACTTACTTTCCTTCTTTTAGAAGATCATGCCTTAAAACCTATGGAAGTATTAGTCTGTTGACCATAAACCTAATGGTTGTTTTATGGGTGAAGATGCCATTTTTGTTTTGTTTTTTTTTAAATCTCACTCTTGAGTGTTAGGTCCACAGAATATTAAGCTTTAAAACAAGACTGATAAAATACATCAATGATCAATTATATTTTGAATGGTTAGATTAATTGATAAACTACAATATATTTATAAACTAATGTATATTAGGTAATAAAGGAAATTCCAAAAATTTTGAAATTAATGTCATACTGAAAATGTTCTCTATTTATAAGGAAATAAATTACAAAGGAATACCACAAATAACATGTATATATTTAAAAAAAACTTAAAATTCACTCCAAATAACTCATGGATTTAAGAGGAATTATAATGAAAATCGTCATATATCTAGAAGTAAATGACAGTGATGACCCTATATCAAAATTGTTGGAGGCAGCTAAGTGATCCTTAAAGTCATTTTAAAACATGAAATGCAATTATTCATAGACAAGAAATTAAAAAAAATTAAAAAAAAAAAAGATTGCGTGTATCTGCTTCTTTTCAGATTTTGGTAAAAATATATTGGTTATGTCCTTTTCTTCAGTAAGTTACACTTCCTGGAGAATGAAGGTAATTTTCAGAGTCCATGTAATGCATCATCCAAGCTGGGACACCCGTTACACGTGGACAACGAGAGTGATGAGATTTTTACCATTCTTTCTCTAATTCTCACAACTGGAATGAAGAACACTCTTAATATCTTCAGAAACTCATGTTGTTTCTTGGTTTCTTAGAATTTTCAAATTAGACCATGTATTTTAAGGATCAAATTTGACCTTAAAATTCTGTTTGGGACAAAAGTGTTATCATTCTATTTTAGTTAGCATTTACGACTTTTTCATGATGTTAATTTACTTGAAATTAATTTTTTTCCAGGTCCATTTCACTTCTGAAATGAATTTCTTTTTATATACTATTTTAGCTTTTTATCTACAAGTTAAGATCACCTGGATAACATGTATTTCCATAAAAGAAATTTTTCCTTCATTCTGCTATTATAAATGTATTTCAGATTAAGAATGCTTCAAGGATGGTTCTGAAGTCCTAAACATGAACAGTAATAGACTCAGTTCAGACATTTCATAAATACTGTGAAATTCACTTACAGCAGCAAATAATTAATAATATTTCACATCATGGAAGTAGAAGTGAAAATTGTCATCACTGAGGAAAACATTTTTCACCTTGTAAAATTGCCAGGTGGGGTGGCCTACTCAATTCCAGCTTGCCTAAATGTTTAACAGTTAAGTGTAACTTTGAAGAGGCATTGTATTTAAACTTTGTATTTTTACTAGCTGCTTAGCCTGTAGAATGTTAAAATATTTGGATAAGCTGATTTCGTGAATGTGGTATCACTTATGCCCAGATGGGCTCAAGCATAGCGATGATTGTGAGGATGGCGCAGGACCAGGCAGTGTTTCATTCAGTTGTACCTAGGGTCACTATGAGTCAGAATCGACTGGACAGCACCTAACAACACCAACATGCCTATATGTACTTGTATACATTCTAATCTGACCAGTCTGATATCTGCAAAGTAAAATGTCCACAGCTCCTCAGAGACTGCCAGGTGTATAGTGAGTCCACTTGGAGAACTGCATTAATCTCTGGGATACTGTAAGAGGTCATATTCTAAAATCATTCTCTAGATCAGAGGTTTTAGAAGGTTTTTTTTCCCCCTTTGGTAGTAGAATGCTTTATTTAAATGGCATCTACGCAAAACTTTAGTTATGCTTTGCTTTTTTTTAGTGGCATTGAGATTTAGCAAGCCATGTGCCTTTGCTGTTGTTCTAGGGAGAGATTTTCAGATCTCAGGTCTAAGCAGGAGTGTTATCTCAGGATCACTGGATTTTGCAGCAGGCTTTGCAAAGAGGCAAGAGTTAAGGACTGATTTGCAAACAGCAGGGAATTGGGAAGAGGATCTCAGTAACTGGGCTTGGCCCACTGGCTTATATATTTCTTCTTTCAAGAATTTTTAATTAAAAATCAGTCTAGTTTTATGAACTTAATTTTTAGTTTAAGAATTCTTAATTATTTTGTTTACATAAATCAAATATCTGTTGGCAACATGTTGAGGCCATCTTCTCTATAACTGTGAGTTCTTTCTTTTGATTTATAATCTGTTGGCTGGTTTGTGTCTTCAGTAGCATTTATCATGAAAGCGTTCAAAAATGATGTACTTCCTGAGTCATAAAAGCTAAATGGATCAGGTGTAGGATTTTTAAGTCACACAACATTTTATTTAGGTCTCTGCAGATGCAACTTTATTTTCCTCTATCATTAGGTGGCACAAATGGTTGGCATTTGGAAGCCACCCAGCCGTACCTCAGAAGAAAGGTCTGAGGATCTGCTTCCATTAAGATTCCCTTAAAAAACAAAGCCATTGACATCAAGTCAATTCTGACTCACAGCAGCCCTATAGGGCAGAGTAGAACTGCCCCATAGGGTTTCAAGGCTGTAATCTTTATGGAAACAGATTGCCACATCTTTCCCTCTCGGAGCAGTTGGTGGGTTCCAACTACAGACCTTTTGATTAACAGCCTTGCACTTAACCTTTGTGCCACCAGGGTTCATTTCTGTTAAGATTACACCAAGAAAACCATATGGAGCAGTTCTATTCTGTAACCATGGGATCGACATGAGTCAGATTGACTGAATGGCAACCAACAACAACAAGATACAACTCTGTTATCCTGTAGCATTTCATACTGGTGAGGAGAAAGACGAGAGCCTCCTATTTATTTTTCTCTTTGAATGTACAATATGTCTTCTAGATATTTGTATGTGTCTTCCAAGTTCAATGGTTTCACTGATCATTTATCTCAGAAAAAATATATTGATTTTATTTTGTATATTATTTTCTGTTCCATTTGGTCTGTTCATGTTTTCAAGTCCACTAATTATCTGAATGTTGGAAAGTGTCCACCTTTACTTTATACCAGTTAAACAAGTTGTCATTGAGTCAATTCTGACTCATGACAACACCATGGCTGATTTTTTTTTTTAATATTCATTATAATTTTTTTTTTATTGTGCTTTAGGTGAAAATTTACAGAACAAATTAGTTTCTCATTGCACAGTTAATACACATATTGTTTTGTGATATCGGTTGTCAACCCCACAAGGTGTCAACACTCTCCCTTTCTTGATCTTGGGTTCTCCATTTCCATTCGTCCAACTTTCTGTCCCCTACTGCCTTCTCGTCTTTGCCCCTGGGCTGCTGTGCCCATTTAGTATACATGGTTGAACTACGTGTGTTATTATTTGTTTTATAGACCTGTCTAATCTTGGGCTGAAGCGTGAACCTCAGGAGTGACTTTAGTATTGAGTTAAAAGTGTTTCTGGGGGCCATACTCTTGGGGTTTCTCCAGTCTCTGTCAGGCCACTAACTCTGGTCTTTTTTGGGTGAATTTGAATTTTTTGCTATGTTTTTCTCCAGCTCTGTCCAGGACCCTGCATTGTGATCCCTGTCAGAGCAGTCAGTGATGGTAGCCAGGCACCATCTAGTTGTGCTGGACTCAGTCTGGTGGAGGTTGTGTTAGTTGTGGTCCGTTAGTCATTTGGTCGAATCTTTCTCTTGTGTCTTTGGTTTCTTTCATTCTCTCTTGCTTCAGATAGGGTGGGACCAGCAGCTGGCTGCTCACAACCTTTTAAGACTCCAGACACTACTCACCAAAGTAGAATGTAGAAAATTTTCTTTATAAACTATGTTTTGCCAACAGAGCTAGATGTCCCCTGAGACCATAGTCCCTAGCCCTTAGCCCAGTAACTCTATAACATCTGTCAGGGAGTTTGGATGTGTCTATGAATTTTCAGTGACTTTGCCTTTGTCAAGTTGTGCTGATTTCCCGAATATTGTGTACTGTCTTACCCTTCACCAAAGTTACCACTTATCTATTATTGAGTTAGTGTTTTTCCTTCCCCACCCCTCCACTCCTTGTAACCATCAAAGATTGTTTCTTTCTGTGTGTAAACTTTTCTTGAGCTTTTATAATAGTGGTCTCATACAGTATTTCTCTTTTTGTGATTATTTCACTCAGCATAATGCCCTCCAGATTCATCCATGTTGTGAGATGTTGCACAGATTCATCATTGTTGTTTCTGGTTGCATAGTATTCCAGTGTGTATGTGTACCATAGTTTGTTTATACATTCATCTGTTGATGGGCACTAAGGTTGTTTCCATCTTTTCAACTGTGAATAATGCTGCAATGAACATGGGTTTGCATATGTCTATTCATGTGATGGCTCTTATTTCTCTAGGATATATTCCTAGGAGTGAAGTAGCTGAATCATATAGTATTTTTATTTCTAGCTTTTTAAGGAAGTACCATATCATTTTCCAAAATGCTTGTACCCCTTTGCATTCCTGCCAGCAGTGCATAAGAGTTCCAATATAGCCACAGCCTCTCCAACATTTGTTATTTTCTCTTTTCTTGAATTGTGCCAGTAATGTCGGGGTGAGATGGTATCTCATTGTAGGTTTGATTTGCAGTTCTCTAACGGCTAGTGATTGAGAGCACTTCTTCATGTGTCTGTTAGCTGTCTGAATGTCTTCTTTGGTGAAGTACCTGTTCATACCCTTTACCCATTTTTAACCTGGATTATTTGTCTTTTTGTTGTAGAGGTGTTGAATTTTCCTATAGATTTTAGAGATTAGACCTTTGTCAGATATGTTAATAGCTAAAAAATTTTTCCCATTCTGTAGGTTCTCTTTTTACTCTTTTGGTGAAGTCTTTTCATGAGCGTAAGTGTTTAATTTTTAGAAGATCCCAGTTATCCAGCTTATCTTTTGGTGTTTGTGTAGTGTGAATTATGGCTTGTATACTATTTATGCTGTATATATGGTCTCTGGTGTTGACTCTACTTTTTTCTCCCATGACCTTTATCATTTTAGGTTTTATATTTAGGTCTTTGATCCATTTTGAGTTAATTTTTGTGTATGGTGTAAGGTATGGGTCCTGATTCATTTTTTTACAGATGGACATCCAGTTTTGCCAGCTTGTTAAACTGTTTTTTGTCCATTTGATGGACTTTGGGCCTTTGTAAAAGATCAGGTGATCATACATTTGGGTTCTTGATTCTGTTCCATTGGTCAATGTGTCTGTCGTTGTACCAGTACCAGGCTGTTTTGACTGTAGTAGCTGTATAGCAGGTTCTGAGGTCGGGTAGTGTGAGGCCTCCTACTTTGTTCTTCTTCTTCAATAATGCTTTACTTATCTGGGGCTCTTTCCTTTACCATGGCTAATTTTTTGACAGTAGATCGCTGGAACTTTCTTCCAAGGTGCCTCTTGGAAGACCAACATTTTGGTTAACAGCCAAGTGTGCTAACCATTTGCATCACCCATAAACTCCTTTCCTTCATACCCATCACCATATTTCAAAGTGTCTTAATGATTTGTCATTTTCCTCCACAGCCTGGGTGGTTTTCTGAGGACAATTCCCCATTTCTTCTGTTTTCTGTTGAGGTAAATATGCTTTTCATTTGCTAATATAAATCTAATGTGTGGAATGACTTAATTTTTTTTCTTAGTTATTTCCTTTTAGCTGATATCTTTCTAACACCTTCCTCATTTTATCATCTCATTTCAGAATTCACATTTTCTTTACTTTCTAGGAAAATACAAAACAATCTTAACTCAAATTTTCTTTTTTTCCTTTGGTACAGATTTTTCAAGTGTGTTTTTCATCTCTCCATTAGATAATATGTTCCTTTTTGTTATTATTGCTGCAGAATTAGTGCATAGGTTCCAAAAAACTTTTGCTTTTTTTAAAAGTTTATATTTTAATTTTTTGCTTACCCCTATTGGAAAAGAAGTAGTTCAAATTCACTAGTGTAAATGAGTTTTCCTCAAAACTGCTCCTCTCTTTAAGAGTATCACTTGATGACTGCCACTACCATCAACACAGTCAGAACCTAAGTATCCTATCTCCCTCTCCTCTCTCATACCAAATCCTAAGTCTTCTAATCTTTTAAAACAAAACCCTCTTATTTGTTTCTCTATATCTTCACCAATAATACTTCGCCTCATGATTCCATAATCATTCATGTGAATTATTTCTTATTACTTAATAATCATAGTAATTGCTACCAGAGTGCTCTTTCCCCATTCCCATCTATCCTCCACGCTGCTGCCAGAGTGCTGTTTCTGATGTTTAGGTATATCATGTTACTCCCCTAGTTAAAGCCTTGGTAACCTTCGGTAACTTCTTGATACTCTTAGGACATACTCACTCATCTGTTTTGGTAAATTCTACATCAACAATGTTTCCTTTATCTGGTGGTTACTTTTTATAACTCACTGCAGTAAACTAACCTAAGCCAATTCAGCCACTAAACTATTATCAGATTCTTCCAGATAATATCAAGGATTTTTGTCAAATAGTAATAGATATTGACAATATGTCTCTATCCTCATAATCTCATGACCATGTGATACATTACAATGAAATCAAGGCTGAAAATAAATATTTTACTTAAATAATATTAAATTAATATCTACTATTGGTAAAAACTATGTAGCAATAAACAAAGCCCCAAAACACTCACAAAACCTGCTTCTATTATAAGCTAAGTGAAGCCCTCATTATTTGTCTGTAGGCACTGTAACAATTTCCTCGTATGAAAGTATTACTCTGAAGTGACTACAGGCTATTTTGATGAGACCATCAGCCAACCTTCCAGTTAGATCAGGTGGCAGAGTCTTTCATTTAATTGATGCCATTTCACAGAATATAGATCCAGACCTAACATACTACGCCAAAAAATGCTAGGCAGCTGGCCTTTCCTGATTCTTATACTTAACTTATGAAACCCTGGTAGCACGGTGATTAAGAGTTTGTCCGCTAACCAAAAGGTCGGCAGTTCAAATCCACCAGCCAGTCTTTGGAAACCCTGTGGGGCACTTCTACCCTGTCCTATAGGATCACAATGAGTTGGAATTGACTGGACGGCAATGGGTATACTTAATTTATACAATAGTGTTGGAACTTATAAAATCTTTCTAGACAAACATATATCACATAGATCACTCATTTATTCCATATTTTCCTCTTATCACTTATGCTAGATTTGGGTAATAATTTTTATTTATCTTGCTTGTGGTGGCCTTTCTGCAGTGTGGACTGCTGGTTATGATACAGCATATTCTACCTAACTAAAATGAGACTAGAGTCTAGAGTTAACTTACACACACACACACACACACACAAACACACAAGAGACACTGACTCTCTCCATCTTTCTTTCACTCACACACACACATATTAT
>NW_004444110.1:5362427-5383856 GCF_000243295.1 Trichechus manatus latirostris
ATAATAAAATAAGACATATTATCTATATAGTAAATGTGGTTGAAAAACAGAGTATTTTAGATATATATCATTTACACTAAAGCATTTTAAATTAACACTTAGATAATAGGACATTAGCAACCTCCAAAATTTATCGTAATTCAAGTACTCAGTTACTCATTTATTTCTCTCTTCTTCCTCCATTACACAGACTGTGTTTGAAAATTATTGATGGAAACTATAAAAAAAAATTAAAAATCTGTTTATAATTATTCTACCATAAAATGATTGTATATGTCTATGTTTTATTTCAATCCTTTTTCTATATATATTCTTGTTATGACTACAACTTTGATAATATTTGGATTTAAGAGCTTGTACATTTTTGTAATGGATACTTTGCCAAATTGATTCCTAACTGATGGAATAATTACACTTGCAAACATCAGTGTTCCATTTTGCTGCAATATTGCTAATCTTTTATCCCTTCATTGCACAACAAACAAGTATGCTCATAAAGTATAGTTCAGATAATATCATTTCCACTCATCAAAATATTTTTTCATATCCCAGAAATAATTCCCAAGTTTTCAGAAAGACAAAACAGCCTACGATCTGGCCAGCCATGTACTGTTCCCCTTTCATTTCTTTCCACATCTTTTACCACCACCACACCCTCCTGGCCAATCATATTTTATATAATTAAATAAATTGCTCAGTTTTATTCTACTATTGTAACTTCAATCAGAACATAGCTTAGATTCTCTCTCATTCCATCTTCTACAAGTTTTCAGTATCTTAGAAATTCTTATCGTCAAGATGTTATAATCAATACATTTTCCCAAAATCTCAAATACTTTCTTATTAGAAGTGATAGTTATTTCTCTTCCCATTTGTTTTAGGGAATTATGAATTCCCCAAATTTACGTTTAAATTATTTTAATATTCACTTGATTATACTTAAATCCCTGAAAAAATATTGAGGAATAAAAAATGCCATTAAAACTATTTATGGACCCTTTCATGAGATCCAGCCTGTTACTGCTAGCTCCATGCAGCTGTATTCTGGTCATTCTCCTCTGTCTGGCACTCTGTACTAATGTGGCATCTCAATCAGCCATATTGCAATTGGCATCATTAACAGTGTTTTGTTGTGGACGTCTAGGCAACCAAGCACTGTAGTCAGAAGAACCACGTCGTCCCTCTGCAGCAAACATCAGAAGAACTAAGTCAAACAGAGTCACACGTCAATCCTGAAACCCTAAACATCAAATGAAGACATAAAGAACCCAGCTGAGCACCGAATGGAATAAGAAACTGACCGAGAACAGAGAGCGAGGAGAGATACACGCGGAGGTCTCCTATCAGCTACCGCAGCACGGATTCGCCATCTTGGACTCCTATTGGAGATCAGCGAACAGGAGTATGAGAAAGCAGTTCATGGAGCTTCCAGCAGGAGACAGAACAACCGGTAATATAGGCTTTCCTACCCCCCACTCTTCTTCACCCCCACTTAGCCTCCTCCGCTTCTTGCAGCCACAGTCTCTTGGCCGGGAAGCACCAGCTTCACTGTGTTGTTTGGATTCCACCCTCCCACACTGGCTGGCTCCGTGACTGTCTTTTGTTGGTTGCTGGTGTTGCTTTTTTCCACTTCTTTGGATTTCTTCCTTACCTTTCACCACCTCCACCTCCTTTCTCTCAAATTCCTGGCTCCATGTGCCATCTTTACTTCTTCCTGGAAGGCTGCCAAACACCACTTGACTATGAAACTGCTTCCCAGATCGTGCTGCCATGCTAATGGGACCCTCGGGGCTTTTTGTTTGTTTGTTTGTTTCCTTTGATTTGTTCTGTTTTGATTTGTTTGTTTGTTTGTTTTCTTTTTCTATTCTCAGCTTGGGAGCCTCTTCTAGCTGGGCAGTACTGCACAGCTTGAAAGCTACTCCCTTACTCTGCGCAGACACACAGGGACATCCCTGGGGACATTTATTTTTTCTTGTTTTTTATTTTTTGTTGTTGTTGTTTCTTTGTTTTGTTTTCTTCTCTCTCTTATTCCCTTTTTGTCTTTCTTCATTTCCAGTCTCTCAATTTATTCATTTTTTTCTTTTACCCTTTTTCTTTTTTTCAGTTTTGTTTTTCCCAATTTCTCAGTCTCTCATCTCTCCACTCCAGTAGCAAGTTCCCTTAGCACTTTTTTTTGTTTGTGTGTCTATTTTTGACTCCTGTTGCTCTTTCCTCTCTCTCTTCTTTCCCATACCCAGCTTAGCTCCACACGTCACAATCTACCCTGTCCTTCCTGCCTAACTGCACCATGCGCTGAGCATCACACTCCCAAGCAGCACAGGCATGGCCTACTGGAATCTGCCCTGCACTGCTTCTTGGTCCGCACTATCAGCCCTGGTACATGCCACATGCAACCCATGCCAGCAACTCCGTTTCAGCCGGACCTGCCCTACTGTACCATACCTGAGTGACTGACTCTGCCCATTGGAGAAGGAGGTGAGAAGTATTGTGCCCACAGATGAGCAAACGACAAAGAACTCACATCCTGCCTGCTCAGACATAACCAAATAAAACAAAAAAGTACGATGAAACAAACAAATCTACAATCAACAAACGAGGAAAATAACCACTGAATGCCCTGAAGACAGCAGATAATGTCAAAGCATTTACAAAAACAGGACAGGATGGCTCCAATAGGAGTTCAAAATAAAACACCAGATGACCTTCCAGTAAAGGAAAATGCACTAGACCTAACTGATAGGGAATACATCTCTAATATTCAGAATTTTCCAGGAGTTGAAGCAAAAAGAAGAAAAAATTCATGGAAAAGGCAGACAAATTCTTGGAAAATACAGACAAAAAAGTGGAATAATTCAAGAAAATAATACAGGAACAAAATTCTAAAATAAATTCACAACTAGAAATCATAGAAAAACAACAATTAGAAATCCAAAAGATAAACAACAAGATTTCAGAAATGACAGTGTCATAGAAGGGCTGAGGAGCAGGTTTGAAATAACAGAAGATCAGCAAAATTGAAGACAAACACTTAGATACAACTGTGAGGAAAAATCAGGAAAAAGAACAAAGAAAAATGAAGAAACCCTGAGAATTATGTGGGATACAATGAAAAGCAAAAATCTATGAGTGATCAGAGTTCCAGAAAAGGGGGAGAAAACAGAAAACAAAGAGAGGATTGTTGAAGAATTGCTGACAGGAAACTTCCTCAATATCATGAGAGATGAAAAGCTGACCATCCAAGAAGTTCAATGAACTCCATACAGGATAGACCCCAAAAGAAAATTACCAAGGCAAATTAACCAAAGACAAACAAAGAATCCTGAGAGCAGCTCAGGAAAAACAAAAAATCACATACAGAGGAGAAACAGTAAGACTAACCTCGGATTATCTGGCAGAAACAATGCAGACCGGAAGGCAATGGGATGACATATATAAAACCTTGAAAGAAAAAAAATTGCCAGCCAAGAATAATATATCCTGCAAAACTCTTGTTCAAATGTGATGGTGAAATTAGGTCATTTCCAGATAAACAGAAGTGAATAGACTATGTAAAAACCAAACCAAACTTACAAGAATTATTAGAGGGAGTCCTTCAATCTGAGAACAAACATCAGACCACAGGCTGACTATAGGACACAGGATTGTACTAGCCAGATACCAAAACCAGAAGAATTACAACAGGGAACCAGAGAGGTTAATCTGTAAATGACAACAGCATCAGAACAATAAAAGGGGGAATAAACGGTGTAGGTATAGAAACTTATAATGGAGAGGAAGGCAAGGCGATACCAAGTAATAATAGACTGGTTCAAATCTAGGAAGATAATGGTAAATTTCAAGGTAACCACAAAGGAAGTTAACAAACCTACTCATCAAAATAAAGAAGAAAAACATAACATTTGAGTAAAAACTAAACCCACAAAAAGAAAACAAATGAAAAAAATCCACAAACAAAAGGAACTCAGCACAGGAGAGTAAGAGGAACAAAGAAAATGTCAGAACCACATTAAAAAAAAAAAAAACACTACAAAATTCAATCCCACACCTAGGAATACATCCTAGAGAAATAAGAGCTGTCACACAAATAGCCATAAGCACACCCATAGTCATTTCAGCACTGTTCACAATAGCAAAAAGATGGAAACAACCTAGATACCCATCAACTGATGAATGGATAAATAAACTATCGTACATACACACAATGGAGTATTACACAACAATAAAGAACAATGATGAATTTGTGAAGCATCTCATAACATGGACGAAACTGGAGGACATTATGCCGAGTGAAATAAGCTAGTCACAAAAGGACAAATATTGTATGAGACTTCTACTGTAAAAACTCATGTAGAAGTTTACACACAAAAAGAAACAATCTTTGTTGGTTATGAAGGATGGGAGGGATGGGAGGGGACTAAATAGATAATAGATAAATGGTAACTTTGGTGAAACGTTAAGACAGGACAAAATACTGGGGAAGCCAGCACAACTTGTAGAAGGAAAGGTCATGGAAGCTCCATAGACACTTCCAAACTCCCTTAGGGACTGAATTGCTGGGTGGAGGGCTGTTGGGACCGTGGTCTCATGGAACATCCAGCTCAATTGGCATCACACAGTTTATGAAGACAATGTTCTACATTCTACCTTGGTGAGTAGCATCTGGGGTCTTAAAAGCCTGTAAGCAGCCATCTAAGATACTCCACTGGTCTCATCCCTTCAGGAGCAAGGGAGAATGAAGAGAACAGGATACAAGGAAAAGATTAGTCCCAAGGAGTAACGGACCACAGCTACCACATCCTCCACCAGACTGAGTCCAGTATAGCTAGATAGTACCTGGCTACCACCACTGACTACTCTGACTGGGATCACAATAGAGGGTCCTGGACAGAGCTGGAGAAGGATGTAGAAAAACATTCTAACTCACACACAAAAAAAGACCAGATTTACTGGCCTGACAGCTGGAGAAACCTCGAGAGTATGGCCCCCAGACACCTTTTTAGCTCTGTGGTGAAGTCACTCCCAAGGTTCACAGTTCAGCCAGGGATTGGACAGCTCCATAAAACAAAATGGGACTAATGAGGCACAGCAGTCCAGGGACAAGGACTAGAAGGCAGGAGGGGCAGGAAAGCTGGTGGTAGGGAACCCAAAGTTGAGTAAGGACAGTGTTGACATGTCGTCGGTTTGTTAACCATTGTCATAGGGCAATATGTGTACTAACTGTTTAATGAGAAAATATTTTGTTCTGTAAACCTTCATCTAAATTGAGAATAGCAGCACAACTGGAAGAACGTAATCAATGTCACTGAATTGTACATGTAGAAATTTTTGAAATGGTGTATCTTTGGCTATGTATATTTTCACCAAAAAAAAAAAAAAGATCCCCCAAGGTCGAGAAGGGAGAGTGTTGACATGTCATGGGGTTGTTAACCAATGTCATAAAACAATCTGTATACTGACTGTTTAATGAGAAATATTTGTTCCATAAACCTTCATCTAAAACACAATAAAGAAAAAATTTAAAAATTAACGATGAAAATATAAGGGGGCAGAGAAACTAGATTAATGGAAACAGAACAGCCAGAATGGAAATAATGTGAATGTTCATGCATTATAAAGAATGTAACCAACGTCACTGAACAACATATGTAGAAATTGTTGAATGGGAACCTAAACTGCTGTGTAAACCTTCACCGAAAACACAATAAAATATTTTAAAAACAGAAGAGTGTTTTTTTTTGCAGTTTGATCGTTTTCTCAGCATATTCCTTGCCTCAGAGGCAAGATTTGGATAAATCCACAGAGACATGCAGATGTTCATAAATTTGGACTACCAATGAAGCATGATTTTAATGGAGTACATTTTCAAAAGGAAAGCAGAACGCATGTTCTGCAGCTGAGCTTCACAGAGATCCTGGTTTAATGAAACATTAGTAGCCACCACTTTCGTCTATAGTCCCTCAGTTGCAGCAAAATGGTGGCACCAAAGGGAGAAAAATCTAACTTTTCACACTTTTTTTTCATTTTAATATAAATGTATTACATTTTGAAAAAAAAATAAGGGTAGACGAAATTATAATCCCCTAAAACCACTCTACAAGGGAAAATTGTGAAGTGATAAAATTATAGCCTCTACTTAATTCTCTGACAGTGTGTATGCGTGTTTAATGTATGATTTTTTATGGAATAACATATAAGTTTAAGCATAGGCTTCTGCTGTCTATTCTTAATGTTATTTCAGCAGCCTGTATAAAAATAGTATCTTATTTCCTTGGGGACTAATCGGCCTGTGCCTACTGGCCTGACTGCTAGCTGATCCCATGATTTGATCCAAGTTACTCTTTTGCAGTTCTTTTTCAAAGAGAGACTTGGCTTATTCTCCAGGCTTTTTTTGTTTTTTGTTTTTGACTTTTATTTTAGTGTATTTTAGGTGAAATTTTATAGCACAAATTAGTTTCTCATTCAAAAATTTCTACACAAATTCTTCTGTGACATTGGTTGCAGTCCCTACAATATGTCAGCCCTCTCCCCCTTTCCCTTTCTACCCCAGGGTCCCCATTTCCATTCCTGTAGATTTCCTGTCCCTTCCTGCCTTCTCATCTTGCTTTTGAGCAGGTGTTGCCCATTTGGTCTTATGTACTTGATTGACCTAAGAAGCATGTTCCTCACGTGTGTTACTGTTTGTTTTATAGGCCTGTCTAATCTTTGGCTGAAAGATAGACTTCGGGAGTGGCTTCACTTCTGAGTCAACAGGGTGTCCAGGGGCCATAGTTTGAGGGTTCCTCCAGTCACTGTCAGGCCAGTAAGTCTGGTCATTTTTGTGAATTTGAATTTTCTTCTACCTTTTCTTCCACTCTGTCCAGGACCTTCTATTATGATCCCTGTCAGAGCAGTTGGTGGTAGTAGCTGGGCAGCATCTAGCTCTTCTGGGCTTAGGCTGGCAGAGGCTGCAGTTCTTGTGGTCCATTAGTCCTTTGGATTAATATTTTCCTTGTGTCTTTGGTTTTCTTCATTTTCCATTGCTCCGAACCAGATGGGACCAATAGATGTATCCTAGATGGCCACTGGCAAGCTTTTAAGACCTCATATGCTGCTCAGCAAAGTAGGATCTAGGACATTTTCTTTATAAACTGTCATGCCAATTGACCTAGATGTCCCCCAAGACCATGGTCTCTAGCACTCAGCCCCAATGACTTGGTCCCTAAAGGTGTTTGGATGTCTCTAAGAGGCTTATATAACTTTGTTTTGGTCAAGTTGTGTTGCCTTCCTCTATATTGTGTGTTGCCTTTCTCTTCACCAAAGTTAACACTTGTTTACCATCTAGTTAGTGATTTTTCCTCCCTACCCTTTCCGTCTGTCGTAACCATCAAATATTCTTTTTTCTTACGTGTAAACATTTTCTTTGGTTTTTATATAGTGGTCACATAAAACATTTTTCCCTTTGTGATTGACTTATTTCACTCAGCATAATGCCCTCCAGATTCATCTACGTTGTGAGATGTTTTGTGGATTCATCACTGTTGTTTCTGGTTGCAGAGTATTCCATTGTGTGTATGTACCATAGTTTGTTTATACATTCATCTGTTGATGGGCATTTATGTTGTTTCCATCTTTTTTCAACTGTGAATAATGCTGCAATGAACATGGTTGTGCACATGTCTATTCGTGTGATGGTTCTTATTTCTCTAGGATATATTCCTAGTATTGGGATTGCTTGATCGTATAGTATTTCTATTTCTAGCTTTTTAAGGAGGTGTCATATTGTTTTCCATTGTGGTTGTACTATTTTACATTCCCACCAGCAGTGCATAAGAGTTCCAATCTTGCATGGGGATTATGGTCTTGGGGAACTTCTAGGTCAACTGGCATAACATAGTTTATAAAGAAAATGTTCTACATTCTTCTTTGGTGAGTAGCATCTGGGGTCTTAAAAGCCTGTGAATTGCCATCTAAGATACTCCACTGGTCTCACCTCTTTAGGAGCAAGGGAGAATGAAGAAAATTAAAGACACAAGGGAAAGATTAGTCCAAAGAACTACTGGGCCACAATTACCACGGCCTCCACTAGTCTGAGTCCAGTACAACTAGATGATTCTCAGCTATCACCACTGACTGCTCTGACAGGGATCTCAACAGAGGGTCCTGGACAGAGCTAGAGAAAAATATAGAACAAAAGTCTAACTCACAAAAAAAGACAAGACTTACTGATCTGACAGAGACTGGAGAAACCTCAAGAGTATGGCCCTCGGACATCCATTTAGCTCAGTAATGACGTCTCTCCTGAGGTTCACCCTTCAGCCAAAGATTAGACAGGCCTATAAAACAAAATGAGACTAAAGGGGCACACCAGCGCAGGGGCAAGGATTAGAAGGCAGGAAGGGACAGGAAAGCTGGTAATAGGGAACCCAAAGTCGAGAAAGGAGAGTGCTGACATGTCATACAGTTGTTAACTGATGTCATAAAACAATATGTGTACTAACTGTTTAATGAGAAGCTAGTTGGTTCTGCACACCTTCATCTAAACTATGATAAAAAAAAATCCAAAAAAAAAAAAAAACAAAGAATCCTTTCTGTACGATAATAAAGGATATGGTGGAAAAGAGTTAACTACTAATACTAAAATGGCAAAAAAATTGCATCTTTTTCACTGTATGTAGACAGTGACCCATACTTCAGTTTGGGTGAACTCATTCTATACGGTTTATCATCAGCTTATGGTTCATGTGCAGCCTGTTAAAGTGGAGAAATAAATACAAACAAGATAGTTACTCAAAAAAAAAACAGAATTCCAATCTCCCTGCAACCTCTTCACATTTGTTATTTTCTGGGTTTTTGTGTGTGTGTGTGTGTGTGTGTGTGTGCCAGTAATGTAGGGGTGAGATGGTCTCATTGTAGTTTTGATTTGCATTTCTTTAATGGTTAATGATTGCCAGCATTTCCTCAACGGTCAGTCAGCTACATGAATGTCTTCTTTGGTGCAGTGTCTTTTCATATCCTTTGCCCATTTTTTAATTGGATTATTTGCCTTTTGGTTATTGAGGTGTTGAAGTATTGTGTAGATTTTAGAAATTAGACCCTTGTCAAGTATGTTGTAGCCAAAATTTGTTTATTTCCCAGTCTACGGGTTCTCTTTTTACTCCTTTGGTGAAGTCTTTTGATGAGTGTAAGTGTCTAACTTTTAGGAGCTCCCACTTTATCTAGTTTATCTTTTGGTGTTTGTGCATTGTTAGTTATGGTTTGTATTCTATTTAAGCCATGTATTTTGGGCCACTATTTCTTCTTCCATGATCTTTATTGTTTTAGGTTTTATATTTAGGCTTTTTATCCTTTTTTGAGTTAATTTTTGCGTATGGTGTGAGGTGTGGGTCCTGTTGCTTTTTTTTTACAGGTAGACATCCAGTTTTGCCAGTACCATTTGTTAAAAAGACTGTCTTTTCTCCGTTAAATGGACTCTGGTCCTTTGTCTGAGATCAGGTGACCATAGGTGGATGAATTTACATCTAGGTTCTCAATTCTATTCCATTGGTCTCTAAGTCTGTCATAACAGTACCAGGCTGTTTTGACTCTCCTGAATGTATAGTAGATTCTGAGATCAGGTAGTGTGAGGCCTCTACTTTTTTTTTTTTTCCCCCTTCAATAATGCTTTGCTTATCCAGGGCCTCTCTCCTTTCCATATAAAGTCGGTGATTAGTTTTTCCATCTCCTTAAAGAATACTCTTGGTTTTTGGATCAGGATTGCAGTAATATCTGTAGATAGCTTTGGGTAGAGTTGACATTTTCACAATGTTGAGTCTTCCTATCCATGAGCTTCATACGCTTTTTCCATTTATGTAGGTCTCTTGTTTTCTAAACAAAACAAAAGAGATCTACCTAAATGAAAAAACAGTACCACAATAGTGTTTTGTAGTTTTCTTTGTGTAGGTCTTTTACATCCTTTGTTAGATTTATTCCTAAGTATTTTGTCTTTTTAGGGGCTGTTATAAATGGTGTTCTTTTCCTGATTTCCCTCTTGAAGTTCATTTTGTTGATGTCTTCAGGTTTTCTTAAAGGAAGTTTGTGGTCAAATCAATGTAGGTCCATAACTCATTGACAGAAAAGCTGAGGGGTTTAAAGAGGCTACAATACTTAAATTCCTGCTTCATAATTAATTATCTCCTTTAAAGAAATATTAATTTAAAAAAGAAAACTAGCTAAATCAATGGATATCACTGTTACTGATTCTGCTTTTATTTATTTAAGGATAAACTGTGATGTATCAGTGTCAGTATGTGGATTTTCTTTCACATAACCTGTGCCTCTGTACAGGTGTTTGTTGCTCACGTCATGTGGCTTATTTGTGACTTCACAAGACTTGTAATTACTCAGGTATATTTCCCTAATCAATAATTCTTCAGTGTTGCATCTCAAAATTCTCTTTCACTTTTTCATATCATTCTTTAGGGTGAGAATACAGACATAATTAGAAACAGCACATCACTTTAATAAATTGACAGAGATTTTTTTTTTTCTTTTACAGGTTATTATTAACTTTTGTCTTACACTCCTGCTAATTAGCCAAGATGGAATAAACCTCTCATAATGCCCTTGAAAATGGAGAGAACTATACATACATATAGTCACTATTTACATGTTTATTAGAGTCAAGCTACCATAAAGTTTTATGTTAAACTGTAACTTTTTATTGAGTAAATAAGATAACCTCAAAGATTTTTTTGCTCTTGTATTAATTTAGTATCTAATATAGAATAATATTCTAATATTCTTTTATCAATAACTATAAATAACCAGTTTCTAAAATACTCTTAGGGCCAGCTTTACCACTTCATTTTTCCCTTATTCATGAGTGAATAAACTCTTGACACATGTTAGTTTTATATGTTTATGAGATTCATGTTTTTAACTTTTAGAAAATTATACCTTGACACTGTTAACAAAATCTAGGATTCTAGAAAATTTTAGGTACTAGTCTTAAAATTATTTGAAATGTCAGATCTCTAGTATATCACAAAGTACTTTGTCAAAAAGAACAAGTACTTGAACAATGACGTTATAGTGCAAAAACTTTACAAAGTGAGAAACCAGTTGGATCATGTCAGGTAGAAGTTAAACTATATCTTATATATATATACATGTATATATATATAAAACCTCTGCTTTGTGTCTTTATAATAGTATCACCAGGGGCTGGTAGAAACCAGAGAAACACGGTTCTGCTCCTGCAACACATGGCAAATTTATCAGAGTACCATTGTTTCATTCTTCAAGATACACTGCTGTTCAGCATTGTTCATGATAGCCAAAAAGTGGAAACAGTACAAATGAATGGATAAACAAAATGTGCTATATTCATACAATGGAATATCATTTAGCAATAAAAAGTCATGTACTACTGATACATACTATAACATCATTTAAACCAATATATATATGTGTTCGTGTGTGTATATATATATATACACACATACATACATATACATATATGCTAAGTAAAAGAAAGAGTCACCAAAGATCCCCTATTGTATAATTCCATTTATGTGAAATATATAGAACAGGTAAACCTATAGAGACAAAGTAGATTAGTGGTAGTGGTTGCTTGGAGAGAAGGATGGTAGGAATGAGGAGTGACTGCTAATAAGTATGAGAGTTTTTGGAGTATGAATATGTTCTAATATTAAATTACTGTGATGATTTCATAATTTTTCTAATATACTAAAAACTATTGCATTGTTCATAACATACCGTATGTATGTTATGTAAATTATATCTCAATAAAAATGTGACAAAATAACATGCAGTGCTACTGCTTGAAAATGTTATTCTCCCGCATTCCACAAAGTAAATCTACTGAACCCAGATTGTTCTCATTGTTCTAATCAGAACACTAAAAGAGGGAATGGAGTATATTTATGTGATATGGTCATCTTTATAGTCCTTTGGGCAAGACATGAGTCTAATTCTATCAATATCTAGGCTAACCATAACAAATTTTTATGGTATCTGGATTTATATCATCAGATTTTGTCTTCAATATTATCCAAATTATGTGATAACGAGCTACGTATTCATGAGATTTTGCTTTACTTGCTGATTCAGACGTATTCAGCATTGTTAAGAATACTTGTTGAGGCTTCAAGATTAAGTTAAATGGAAAATAGTTGTTGGAAATCCTAAAGTGGAAGGGTCTTGTGGTAGCTGAAGCTTACTGTATGCAGACAAATATGTTTTTCTTTTCTTCCTTCTCCTTTTCCTTTATTCTTTCTCCTCAAAACTCCTCATCTTCCACTCTTATGTACATCCAATCTCCAGTCTGTTGACATACCCAGCATTTTCTGAGACAAAACCTTCGATCTCTTCAAGTAACAGACAGGAGAATGTGAAGAAACAAAAGACTGTATAATGTGAAGGGTGGGGATGAGTGCAATTTCAACTCCAGAGAGGAGCTCCTTAAATCAAATGGATTCCTGTTTCATTAGCTATTGGTTGCAAACCTTTTGTGTATCTCTTTAACTACAATATTAAACAGGGGGTCCCTTGCTGGCACAAACAGGTAAGCTCTCAGCTACTAACTGAAAGGTTGGCAGTTTGAACTTACCCAGAAATGACTCAGAAGAAAGGTTTGCTAATCTGCTTCCAAAAGGTCAGAGCTGTGAAAACCCTATGGAGGGCAGTTCTACTATGCAACACATTGTAGTAAACATGAGTTGAAACTGACTGAATGGCAACATTTTTTAAAATACTAAAATAGGAGCAATATGTAACTCTTAGAGTTACAAAGCAGGAGCCATGAGAATGCAAACGTAATAGGTATGCAAGTGCAAAACTTTTCTTATTGAGGCAAAAACACTGTAGCTGAAGTACATCCGAGGAATTAATTACCAGAACTGGGAAATTAAACTAGTTATAAAATACATATCTTAGGCTGGGTTTTCTAGAGAAGCAAAACCAGTGAGGAATATATATATACATACATGTATATATATATATAGAGAGAGAGAGCTTTATCTCAAGGAAATGACTCACTTGGTTGTAGAGGCTGGCAAGTCCCAGGCATCAGGCTAGAGGCTTCTCCTGACTAACACAGCTACAGAGGCTGATGAACCCAAGATTGGCAGGTCAGACAGCAGGCAGCTGCCTCATGAAATGTGAAAGCTGACAAATCCAACATCGGCAAGTAAAATAGGAGACTGTTGCCTCATGGGATGTGGAGGCTGATGAATCCCAAGATCAGCAAGTCATACAGCAGGCTACTGGCTCACAGAGTGCATAGGTTGACAAATCAAAGATCAGCAGGTAAGATGGCAGGCTATTGGCTCACAGGGTGTGCAGGCTGACGAATCCCAAGATTGGTAGGCAATACAGCAGGCGGATGGCTCAAGTCCCAAGAACCAGAGGTCAGGTGATGATAAACTGGATGCAGGATCCAGAAAAAGTGAGTGAGCTTTGCTAGAATGTCTACAGATATATTGAATGCAAGCCATATCCCCGAGGAAACTCCCCTTACAAATGATTGGCTGACTACATCAGATCACATCATGGAGGATGACTACATCATTACATAACTAGCAAATTATATCATTACATAACTGCCAAAATACATCATTATACAACTGCTAAACCACTGAGAATCATGGCCCAGCAAAGTTGACACACAACCTTAACCATCATAGTCCACCCCTTGCCAACATGGCTCCTGTACCAATCTCCTTAAGCCATACACAATCTCTAAATAAAGACAATTACAAAATCATACTTGCACCTAACATGATACCACTAACATGCATACAACTGAAAATGCACTAGCCTGTTTACGTCTTACAAGTGAAGAAAGAAAAAGTATTTGATGCACACATACAAGGAAGAAATACTCATAACAATTACAGTACTCATTTCTACAACTGGTATTTAAAACTACCTTCTTTCACCACCCACTTCATATTCCCTTTACCCACTGCAAGCATCTCAGCTGGTCATTGTTCTTTGCCTGATGGGGTGACCCAAATCTTCATTCCTGAAGGGTCTGAGCCATTAGTAGTCATGTTGGAATTGAGTTACTATAGTTTTCCGTTGACTTTAATCACAGGGCATGGTAGTACTAAGAGATGCCCTGAGGGATCTGCTGTATTCCAGACATACTCTTCTTTACCTCCATTATGCAACACTAATCTGATTTCTCCTTGTCAGTCAGGATTAATCACACCAGACAATATGGTAACTCCCTTCTTTGCCTGTTAATCCAAACAAAGGCAGAAGGAGCCCAAAGTGGCCAGGTGGCATTCTTAACTTCCAGTTCAATGGAATCAGTGATGTGTCTCCAGGTGGGAGCATTCCTCCCTTTGGAACTAAGACGTCTAGACCAGCAGAGCATAGGGTTGCGGGGACAGGAAGCAAAAATTTTGTGAGTGGGTCACTAGGGGTAATAGTGAGTGGTGCCATTCCAATTTCCACCATTTGATTCCTGGAACTGTGAATCCTGGCTATGGAAGAAAGAACATCATATACTGGACATTGGTTTAGAGCATATAAGGCTCCTGAAGAACATTGCCCCAATGCTGTGAAGTATTGTCACTTAGCTGGCACCATAATTGTGACTTTTGGAGGGCATTCCATTGTTCTATCAAGCCAACTGCTTTAGGATGATGGGGAACATGGTAAGACAAGTGAATCTCATGAGCACCAACCCACTGCCTCATTTCATTTGCTGTGCAGTGAGTCCTTTGATCCAAGGCAATGCTGGGTAGGAAACCATGACAATGGATAAGGCATTCTGTGAGTGCACAGACTGTAGATTTGGCAGGAGCACTGCATACAAGGAAGCGCAAATCTGAATCCACAGTAAGTGCCTATTCCAGTAAGAATGAAATGCTGCCCTTTCCATGATGGAAGTGGTCGACTGTAATCAATTTGACACGAGGTTGCTGGCTGATAGCCTTGAGAATTGGTGCCATGTTGGGGCTTCATTGTTGGTCTCAGCTGCTGGCAGATTGGACACTCAGCAGTGGCTGTAACCAAGGTGATCTTGGTGACTGGAGGTCCATGATGCTGAGACGATGCATAACTTCCATCCCTACCACCACAGGCACTTTGTTCATGAGCTCAATGGGCAATGATGGGAGTGGCTGTGGAAAGAGAATGACTGGTTTCCACTGAATGCATCATACTTGCCACTTGATTGTTAAAATACTTCTCTGCTGATGTTACCGTTTGGTGAATATTCACATGAGACACAAATATCTTCACTTATTTAGCCCATTCAGTGAGGTTGATCCACATACCTCTTCTCCATATGTCCTTGTCATAAATTTTCCAATCATGTTCCTTTCGATTTCCTAATCATCCAGCCAAACCATGGCCACAGCCCATGAATCAGTATACGATTGCACAACTGGCCATTTCTCCTTCCAAGCAAAGTGAACAACCAGATGCACTCCTTGAAGTTTATCCCATTGGCAGGATTTCCCTTTACCACTTTCCTTCTGGTAAATCCCAGAAAGGAGCTGCAGTGTTGCCGCTCTCCTCTTTCAAGTGGCACCTGCATATTGTGCAAAGTCATGTGTAAACCAACAAGAGTTTTCTCTTCCTCAGACAACTGATCATAAGGAATTACCCATGAGGCCATAGGTGCAGCCTGGGAGAGGGCAAGTAATGTGACAGGAGTGGAGACCATGGGCATTTGGTTCAGTTCGTATTGCAACTCACTTGTGCCTTGAGGGCATGCTCAGGCCCAGTCTCATATATACCACCTCTATGTAATAACAGAATGCTGCTGTGCATGTCTGCATTTATGGCTCTGTGTGTCAGACAATTCCCAGTTCATGATGGCAGCTCAGATCACATGATGACTCCGTAGCCCATGGTTAAGCATTAAGTTTCTACTAAGGCTCAATAATAAGCCAAAAGTTGTTTCTCAAAAGGAGAGTAGTTACCTGAAGAGGATGGTAGGGCTTTGCTGCAAAATCCTAAGGATTTGAAATGTGATTGATTCATCAATAGGGGCCTACCAAAGACTTCAAATATCAACTCTATCTGCCGTTGACACCAAGCACCATTGGATCAGGTGGATCATATGTCAAAGTGACAGAGTGATTTGCAAAGCAGCCTGACTCTGTTGCAGAGCCTTCTCTGGGTCTGGGCCCCACTCAAAACTAGCAGTTTTTTGAGTCACTTGATAAATAGACCAAAGTAGCACACCCAAATGCGGGATATGTTGCCTCCAAATCCTAAAAGGTCCACGAGGCATTAAGCCTCCTATTTAGTTGTAGAAGGGGCCAGATGCAACAACTTATCCTTCACTTTAGAAGGAATATCTTGACATGCCCATGCCACTGGACTCCTAGAAATTTCCTGAGGTAAAAGACACCTAAGTATTTTGGATTAATTTCCTTTTCTCCAGCACACAAATGTTTTACAAATAGAAGTATCCAGAGTCATGGACACTTCTTCCTTTTATAGGTCCAATCCTCATAATGTCATCAATGTAATGTACCAATATGACATCTTGTGGAAGGGAAAGGCGATCAAACTTTCTTCAGACTAAATTATGACATAAAGCAACTCTCATAAAGAGTTGATATTCCACTGAGGGAGGACAGTGAACGTGTATTGCTAGCCTTGCCAGCTGAAGGCAAACTGCTTCTGGTGTTTTTTCAAAACCGGAATCAAGAAAAAGGCATTGGCCAGATCAGTAGCTACATAACAGGTAGCAGGAGATTTACTAATTTGCTCAAGCAATGAAACTACAGCTGGTACAGCAGCTACAACAGGAGTCTTCACCTGGTTAATTTTACAATAATCCACTGTCATTCTCCAAGATTCATTTGTCTTATACATTGGCCAAATAGGCATATTGAATAGGGATGTGGTGGGAATCACCACTCCTGCATCCTTCACATCCTTTATAGTGCCATAATCTCTGCAATCCCTCTAGGAACGTGCTATTGCTTTTGGTTTACTATTTTCCTAGTTAGGGGCAGTTCTAATGGTTTCCACTTGACCTTTCCTACTGTAATAGCCCTTACTCCACTAATTAGGGAACCAATATGGCGGTTCTGCAAGTTGCTGAGTTTATCTATTCAGATTATGCATTCTGGAACTGAGGGAATCACTACAACATGAATGATGGGCCATAGTCATATTTTGGATCTCCAGGAATTAGTGTCAATTCAGAGCCAGTATCTAGTAATCTCTGAATGTCTGATCATTTCCTTTTCCCCTATGAAGAGTCACTCTCATAAAAGGCTGTAGATACCTTTGTCAAAGGCTGGGAAAAATATTAACAGTATAAATCTTTGGCAGCATAGTAGGGTCCATCCTCAAGGGGACATGGCCTCTCCATCATTCAAGGGGTCGTGGGCCTGTAAACTGGCTCAAAGCTGGGAATTGATTGAGGGGCTGTGACTCTCTATTCTGGTGATTCAAGTTAGACTGCTGTTCACTTCACCTAGAATTCTTCTGTTTGTACAAATAAAGTAAATACTTAGTAGATTTCCCATCTGTTTCACTCCTAGGGACACCATGATGAAGTAGCCAGTGCCATATGTTCATATGAGTCAAACTACTCTAATTATTGCTTTGACTCCACTGTCTATTATGGTAACCACACCCAAATGCATTATGGTAATCACAGTAATCTTCAAGGATGCTGGGGCTCTCTTCACACATTAGTTCCTTACTCTTGCGGTAAAAGGTGTGTCCTCTCAGCTTTCCATGGGTGGGTCTGTGGGTCTAAACTGATAAATCCACTGTAACATACCAATTTCACTAAGTCTTTGGATACCTTCTTCTACAGCACACCAAGGCAGGTCTGTACTTCAACTTGATTTAGTGTAGACCACCACATAGACCATACTTCAGCAAAAAAACCAAATAAACTATTAGATACTTTTCTTACCTTTTGAGCTGAAACATTGAATGAAGAATCTGTGCCTAGTGGGCCCATATCAATAAACTCAGACTAATCCAACTTTATGTTACTTGCACCATCATCCCACACCCTTAATAGCCATTCCTACATATATTACCCAGGTTTCTGTTTGTACATATTAGAAAAGTTAAGCAGTTCTTCTGGAGTGTAGAGTACTTCCTCCTGAGTCACTTTGTACTTCAACTTTTGAGGCTCACTGGAACTTAAGTCTAGTTACAGGTCAAAAGTAAAAATGAATGGGGATCCAGAAGCCAACGCACACTATAGACAGATGCACCATGCCATTCCTCTACAGTAAAGACTCAAAAAACTAAGTAAAACTGATACAAATATCAGTCCTTGAACCTTGAGTACCATATTAAGGAGTAAAGAATCTGATCAAGCACCAGATGGAGTAAGAAACTAACAGGGAACAGAGAATGAGGAGAGCTAAGGAGTGGAGGTCCCATACTAACTAATGTCACCAGATTTGCAATCTAGGGCTACAGCCAACAAAACACACAGACAGGGAGTAGGGAAGGCAACTTCACGGAGTTCCCGGCAGGAGACAGCGCATCCAGTAACCAGAGATATAGGCTTTCCCACCCCCCATCCTTCTTCCCTCTATGTGGCCTCCAATGCTTGCCAATAGCCCACAGTTGTTCAACTGGAGAGACACTAGCTCCCTGCTGCTGGGGTCCACCTTGCACCCACAAGCTGGCCCCTTCAGCACCACTTTTTTGTTTGTTTGTTTTTTGGTTTATATTTTTGATATTATTGTTTTGGCTTTTTTTATTTTTATTTTTTGATTGCATCCCTCTCTTTTTCTTCCTTCCTTTCCTTTCTCCCACTCATCTAGCCCCATGTACTGTCCCCTTCTCTTCTTGATGGGCTATCATTTTTTGTGATTTTTTTGGTTTGTTTACTTTTTTCTTTTTTGCGTGTTTTTTTGGTTGTTGTTTATTTGTTTTTAACTTTTTTTTTTGCTTTTCTTTCTTTCCCTTCATTCATTTTCTTTCTCATGCCCAGCTAGCCCCATATACCATACCCTCTCTTCTTGATTTGCTGTAATTTTTTATTTGTTTTATTCATTCTTTTTTGTTTTGTTTGTTTTTAGATATTATTTTTTAACCTTTTTTGTTACTTCTCTCTCTCTTCCTTCCTTCCTTTCCTTTCTCCTACCCAGCTAGCCCAATGTGCTTGCTATCCCTTCCCCTTCTAAAGGGATGTGATTTTTTTAGTTTGCTTTTTTTTTTCTTTTGGTTAGTTTTTTGTTTGTTTGTTTATTACATACATTTATTGTTGTTGTTATTAGGTGCCATCAAATCACTTCCAAATCATAGTGACCCTATGTACAACAGAAGGAAACACTGCCCAGTCCTGTGCTATCCTCATGATCATTGTTTTGCTTGAGCCCATTGTTGCAGCCACTGTGTCAATCCATCTAGTTGAGGGTCTTCCTCTTTTTCACTGATCCTCTACTTTACCAAGCATGATATCCTTCTCCAAGATCTGATCACTCCTGATAAAATGTCCAAAGTATGTAAGACGAAATCTCACCATCCTGGCTTATAAGGAACATTTTGGCTATACTTCTTCCAAGACAGATTTGTTCATTCTTTTGGTAGTCCATGATATATTCAGTATTCTTCACCAACATCATAATTCAAAGGCATCAATTCTTCTTTGGCCTTCCTTATTCATTGCCCTGCTTTCCCGTGCAGATGAGGCAATTGAAAATACCATGGCTGGGCTTAGATGCACCTTAGTCCTTAAAGTGACATCTTTGCTTTTTAAGACTTTAAAAATATCTTTTTCAGTAGATTTCCCCATTGCAATGTGTCCTTTGATTTCTTGACTGCTACTTCCATGGGTGTTGATTGTGGATCCAAGTTAAACTGAAATCCTTGACAACTTTAATATTTTCTCCATTTATCATGATGTTGCTTATTGGTCCCTTTGTGAGGATTTTTGTTTTCTTTATGTTGAGGTATAATCTGTACTGAAGTCTATGGTCTTTGATCTTCATCAGTAGGCACTTCAAGTCCTCTTCACCTTCAGCAAGCAAGGTTGTGTCATCTGCATACTGCAGGTTATCATTGAGTCTTCCTCCAATCCTGATGCCCCATTTTTCTTCATGTAGTTCAGCTTCTTGGATTATTTGCTCAGCATACAGATTGAATAAGTATGATGAAAGAATACCCCTGATGCACACTTTTCCTGATTTTAAACCATGCAGTATCCCTTTGTTCTGTTTGAATGACTGCCTTTTGAGCTATGTACAGGTTCCTCATGAACACAATTAAGTGTTCAGGAATTCTCATTCTTCTCAATGTTACCCGTAATTTGTTATGTTCCACACAGTCAAATGCCTTAGCGTAGTCAATAAAACACAGGTAAACATCTTGCTGGTATTCTTTGCTTCCAGCCAGCATACAACTGACATCAGCAATGATCTCCCTGGTTCCATGTCCTCTTCTGAATCTGACTTGAATGTCTGGCAGTTCTCTGTCAATGTACTGCTGCAGCTGCTTTTGATTGATTTTCAGTAAAATTTTACTTGTGTGTTGTATTAACGACATTGTTCAATAATTTCTGAATTCATTTGGACCACCTTTCTTTTGAATGGGCATAAATATGGATCCAGTCGGTGGGCCAGGTAGCTGTCTTCTAAATTTCTTGGCATAGAGGAATAAGCACTTTCAGTTCTGTATCCATTTGTTGAAACATCTCAACTGGTATTCAGTCAACTGCTGGAGCTTTGTTTTTCTTCAATGCTTTGGGTGCAGCTTGGACTTCTTTCTTCAGTACCATCAGTTCTTAATCATATGCTACCTCCTGAAATGGTTGAACATTGACCAATTCTTTCTGGTACAGTGACTCTGTGTATATATGTATACGTGTATATTAGTATATATATTTATAAATATGCACATATATAACATGTATTATATATATATATACACACACACATATATATCTAGAGAGAGAGGCAGAGATTTATCTCAAGGAAATGAGTCACACAGTTGTAGAGGTTGTAAAGTTTCGAGTCTGTGGATCAGGCATCAGGCTGGTGGCTTTTCCTGACTCATGCAACTCTAGGGGCTGACAAACCCAAGATCGGAGGTCAGATGGTCGGCTGCTGACTCAAAAGGTGTGGAGACTGACTAATCCAGCAGGCCGCTGGTCCAAGGCTCAAGAACCAGAGGTCAGATGATGATGATGAGCCAGATACAGGATCCAGGCCAAGCAAGCTAGCTTTGCCAGAATGTCCATATATATATTGGATGCAGGCCACACCCCTGAGAAAACTCCTGTTACAACTGACTGGCTGATCACATCAGATCACATCATGAAGGATGACTGCATCATTACATAACCTCTCAAACCACTGAGAATCATGGCCCAGCCAAGCTGACACACAACCTTAACCGTCACAGTATCCCTAAAAATATTTCCTATGTAAGTGCTCAATACATATTCTAACAGGATTGTTGCTGATTTATACATGGGAATTCTCTTTTTTTTTTTTT
>NW_004444110.1:5389991-5408682 GCF_000243295.1 Trichechus manatus latirostris
GGCTGAGTTCTTTATCTCTTCATTTGATGTTCTAGGGTTTCAGGATTGTTGATTCTCTGTTTGGCTTAGTTTTTCGGATCTTTGTTGTGGAGGGATGGCGTGGTGCTTCTGCCTAGAGCGCCATCTTGCCGGACTCCTCTCCGGGAATTCTCTTTTATGTACTACCTTCCTCAAAGCAAAGCTACACATTATCAAGTTCCACGATCCTAGTACGGATGTTAAATGACATTTTTAAAAAGTCTGATCTTGGCAGAATGAAACAGTCTAAATCAACAATAAACTTCAGAACTCAAATAGTGTTATAGATACCATTTTAAATGCACAGCTCTGGAGTGAGAAATTGTTCCCTATCCTTAGAGAGCTGTGTGATTTTTATGATGAATATTTTGGCTGTTGAAGAGCATGTGATAATGAAAAACTTGCAACTTCTTTGCAGACAGTTATGTCATTTCAGACAATCCACTCCCTTTCCTGTCTTGACATTTTTTGGTGTTTTTTTTTTTTTTTTTTAATCTGTGAAATCTTAGGCAATGTTTGTCTTTTAACATAATTTCTGTGTTTACTGGCATTTATTTCTTCCATTTCATGGATCAAAATTAACATGTGTTTTTATTTATGTTTGGACTATTTTCACACTTTATAAGCTTATTTATTTTTAATAAGTAAGATTCTGGAGACTTTTTGTCCTCATGAGACCGGACTATCCCTTCTCACTAAAATATTATAGGCTAATGACCTGTTAACACTTGTTACATGTAAAGTTGTTTAAAATCCATTTGTTATAAAGCATAAAGTTTTATATTTAGATATTACAGTTATATAGTATACATTTAAGAAATAACCATACCACAATTTGTTTATATTGATCATCATTCAGACACTCTGCCCTTCTAGTTCGTTTTTTGAAACAGAAAGTGAGGGTTTGTAGCAATATTTCCATCTTTCTGTTTTTTTTTTTAGTCATTGATAACTAGAGCTCAAAAGAACTTTCAGAGTCCTGTAATATATTTACTCTAGAGAAACCCTTTAAATATTTATTTTAGTTATTAGAAAACCCTTGCATAAAATTACTGTATCTATATACATTAAAGTGATCAGTAAATTGTAGAGATGACAATCCAATAATAATTGCTGATGTGCTTTTTCAAAGACAATATTTTTTTCTGTGGATCTATTTATTTTGGCCAATTATTTGCCTACCCTACCCTGTTTGTGTTGTTCCCCTTCCCACAACAGACATCAATTATAAGTCAGGAATGTAGGTAGAGACAACTTCTGTTGTATATTTTTTTTATCCTATACAAACTATGCCTAAATATAACATATCACAAATTTCTACAATAAAAGATGCTAATGGTAGGTGGTACATAATATATTCAAAAATACTTTTTCCTATTTAAAACATAACAAAGAATTTTTTTTAACCAATCTTTCATAAGGATAAAAAGGTGTTCAAATTATCTTTTAAAAAATTAACTGCTTTTTCCTTTTCATATATTTTTAAAAATGTATAAGGCAAAGATCCCTGGTGACACAGTGGTTAAAGAGCTCAGCTGCTAACCAAAATGTTGACAGTTCAAATCCACCAGCCACTCCTTGGAAACCCTATGGGGCAGTTCTACTCTGTCCTATAGGGTCACTATGAGTCAGAATTGACTCAACAGAAATGGGTATAAGGCAAGCATAATACATTTTTGTTAAATAGCTGACTTAAGTGAAAATAGGATTTAATATTTTAAAAGCAGACTTGGTAGAGCTAATTTCAATAAAAGTTGTAAATTGATTTTAATGAATTCTATTTACACCATAATGGTTTTAATCATGTTGAACAGTAAAGCTACTAAAACCATAATCCAAAGCAATTTGAATTAAACTATAGTCTAAAACAAAATTTTATGTAAGACTGTCAAAGCAATATTTTTATACTAAATGATATTTTGAAGCTCAAATAGAGAGCTAACAGTTACAAAATTATTATGTACATATCGAGTCTGTCATAGTCTTATGTATACATTAAAAATGTTTCTGAAACTGAAAGTAAAAAATGAAATTTACCTCTTCATCATGAAATCCATCCTTCCTTTTTCTATACAAGCATTCAATTGGGTTCAAACTTGAGCTAAACGCACACAGGTTTCATTTCAACTGAAATGAGATGATTTACAGTTTTGTTCATAATGCTTGATAAACAACAAAAAACCTTGTTCAAGGACTTAAGACTTGGAAAGCTCCATCAAAATGGTTATTCCTTTTCTATTAATGGTGATATACTCTTTTTCACAGAAACTCAGATATTGTCTCAAAAGATGAGCAAATCTCATCTTTAGTGAATGATTAGTTCTTCCTTCTTTCCTAAAGTCAAATTCTTAGGCTGAGCAGAAGATTCAGATAAAAGATCCCTCACTCAGTCATCCACTTGTGTTGAAAAGGAGTGGATGGAATGCTCTTCGATTTTCGTCTGCATTTTTTCCAGGCATTTTTTTAATAAGACTGAGGACATCTGATATTCTTCCTCCCTCTCAAACTCAAGCAGCTCTGGAAACCCTTCAACATGTCACTTTGCAACATGATTTTTCCACAGACTCAGTGTCCTTTTAATGCCAAGAATGTCATTTAGAGGCAAAACATATTCTACAGATTCTTGTTCAATTGGTTTATGTAATGAAAAATACATGATAGATAAGCTAGTTTCAGTAGCCTTGCCTCATCTTCAAAATACTCATCAAAACATGATCTACTTTCTTGAAAGATTCCTCCAATTCACCTTTCAGCTAAACACCTCATTTAGAACTCTTCCTTGGCTAAGCAATCAGTATTCTGCATGCTGCAGAAGATTTACTTTTTCTCCCAGTTTTCACACATTTCTTTTAACATTTTTGAGTTAACTAATCTTTGTTTCTTTAAAACCGGTTTTGAATCTTCCTCAAAAAATTTTTCTGAGAATTTCTTTGCATCAAAAAAAAAAAAACAAAACAAAAACCGGAAACCAAACCCATTGCCGCTGGATCGACTCTGACTCACTATAGGACAGAGTAGAACTGTCCCATAGGGTTTCCAAGGAGTGGCTGATGGACCCCAACTGCGGGTCTTTTGGTTAACAGTCGAGCTCTTAACCACTGTGCCACCAACGCTCCTTTTGTAACACAAGCACCTCTCTATGAAGAAAGTAGCTTGTTGTGATGATGTAAGGGTTTTCTTTTCTTTCATTCTCTTTTTTTGCAAGAGAAGAGAAACCACTCTTGAAGGCAATTATTGATGGGACACCATCTGTAGAAATGCTGACTAGTTGCCGTTGAGTGGACTCCAATTCATGACGAACCCAAGTAGGTCAGAGTAGAACTGTCCTTTCTTCTGAGATGCCTCTGGGTGGACTCAAAACTCCAACTTTTGAGTTGACAGCTGAGTGAGTTAACTGTTAATATCAGCCAGGGACTCCACATAATGACACCCATCTTTATTTCCAGATATGAAGACCAGACTTTAATATATATTGGTCATTACTTATTTCAGCTGGTCTTCACATCAGAAAAAGTTTTCTTGAATTTCATCATCATTTACAAGCTTAAAAAAAGCTACGGCATGATATTTTCTGGGGAAATCTGCTTTTATCAACCTAAACAAAGAGTTTTTTTACAACAACCTTCTCAGCATATGTTACGTGTTATCAACACATCAACTTATATTGTTGGAGGATGAAACCTTTTATTTTATTGTAGTGCACCTTTTCCTAACATATTACTCACTATGTTTTTACATGCACTCATTAGGTACTCATCAACTATATGACATTTTCTTCTCTGGACTTCTTTAGCTTTTTCATTGGCATTCATTTATTTTAAACAAACTTTATTCACTTGATTTGAGATTCCAGTAATCGTTTAAAATAATTAGCACCTTTACTTATAAATGACTGAGATTTGGACTTGTATGTTTTCAATGTTTCTGGAGTCATTGCTTCATTTGTAAGTTGCTTGCCACAGGCACTACCCAATGGGGCAGGAAAATTTGAATTACCAACCCACGTCAGAAACATTGAGAATTTGCTTTTAGGAAGACGAATTTATTTTGTGTCCCTTGTTGCACTAATGCAGTTAAATGGCTCAGGATATTATAATTCTTTACTATCCACCTTGTCAGAATAGTCCATAGGCTTAGACTTAGAATATTTCTCTTTTACCTCTCATTTCTCATTTTGTCTTCAAAAATCACCATTAAGCAAAACACAAACACTAAGAGAACATCAATCATGAAGGTGTAGTGAATAATTAAACAAGAAAATCTATACAATGCAACCAATATATTCCATATTTTACAGTATTTAAAACAAAAGCAAGGTTGTGGAGGAGCAGCAGTGTTATGTGCATAATTCTTTCTTTAGAATGAAAATGTTCTTTTTATTTTTTCTTACGCCACTCTTCCATGGAACTCCTACTGACTGCACATGTAATCCTAGGATTCAAAAAAAATTCTTTTTGAGAAAACTTGATATACGCAAATCCTTCCCCTTTCCTGAGAAAGGAACTGAGAATTGAGATGCACAATCTCAAACCTAAGAGGTAAATGAGGTCAAGTTAACAATAATTAGCAGTTTTTCTTCAGATCTGATCTTCACCCACTAATGCAGTGACTCCATTTATTATTTCCTCTTTGTATATATTTTAGGAATCCCCAATGATTACTTTACGTGTACTCAGAAGCAAGCCATTTTAGCCTTCTTTGACTGATGAGATACCTGCTACAGGAAATCACCTATCACTCCAAACACTGTCTCAAGTTGCTTCTAAATTTGATTGGAGCCACTACAATTGCCAAAGCTACTTTACTTTCCATGTATTTGAGAGCGCTTATGCAACTGTCCACTGATGTGGGTGTAAATGCTGACTCTTTTTCATTCTCTTCAATGTTAAATGGATGGTTGCTACCCTACACTAACTTGTGGGGAAATCCCTTTACTCTATTGTGTACTGTATCTGTCACATTGGACCAAAGGACATATTCCTTTGTGTTTCCAGAGTTGCACAGTTTTTATATGTGTGTGTGAGAGAGAGGGAGAAATGTTGTAACAGTGAGGAGGTTCACTTGTACTCTTTCTAATTTCTTTCTAGTGTGCCTTCAAAATTTCAGAGACTAGGGAGTTCCTGGCAACATAGTGCTATAGACAGAAGCACCACACCATCTTTCCATAGCAAAGGCCCAAAAAACTAAGGCAAACAGCAATCCTGAAACCCAAAGCATCAAATGAAGAGATAAAGAACTCAGCCAAGCACCAAATGGAATAAGAAACTGACAGAGAAGAGAGAGTGAGGACAGATATGTGGAGATGTCCCCTATCAGCTAACACAGTTCTAGTACATGCTACAAACAATCCATCTCAGCAACTCCCCTTCAGCTGAACATGCTCCACTACACCATACCTGAGAAACTGACCCTGCCCATTGGACAGGGAGGTGAAAAGTATCGTGACTACATGACTACAGACAAGCAAAGAATAAAGAACACACAGTCTGCCTAATCAGACATAACCAAATAAAACAAAAAATTAGGACAAAACAAACCAATCTACAATCAGTAAACAAGGAAAATAACTACTGAATGTCCGAAAGACAGAAGACAATATCAAAACATATTAAAAAAAAAACAAGACAGGATGGTTCCAGTAGACATCCAGAATAAAATATCAGACGACTTTCCAGTAGAAGAAAAGGCACTAGAACTACCTGACAGGGAATTCAAATCTCTAATACTCAGAACTATGCAAGAGTTGAAGCAAGAATCAGACAAAAATGGGGAAAAAATAGACAAATTCATGGAAAACAAATTCATGGAAAATAAAGACAAAAAAATGGAAAACTTCAGGAAAATAATACAGACAAAAATGCTAAAAATAAATTCACAACTAGAAAACATACAATAATAATAATTAGAAATCCAAAAGATAAACAAGATTTCAGAAATGGACAGTGTCATAAAACAGCTGAGGAGCAGGTTTGAAATGACGGAAGACAGGATCAGTGGAATTGAAGACAAACACTTGGATACAACACTTTTTCAGGAAAACTCAGAAAAAAGAACAAAGAAAAATGAAGATACTCTGAGAGTTAGGTGGGATACAATCAAAAGCAAAAATTGCGAGTGATTGGAATTCCAGAACAGGGGGAGAAAACAGAAAACACAGTAGAGGGTCATTGAAGAATTGCTGACAGAATACTTACCCAATATCATGAAAGATGAAAGGCTGACCATCCAAGAAGCTCAACGAACCCCATATAGGATAGACCCCAAAAGAAAATCACCAAGGCATATCATAATCACACTTGCCAAAACCAAAGACAAACAAAGACTCCTCAGAACAGCTCGAGATAAACAAAAAGTCACATACAGAGGAGAAACAATAAGACTAAGCTTGGATTATTCATCAGAAACCATGCAGGCGAGAAGGCAATGGGATGACATATATAAAACCTTGAAAGAAAAAAATTGCCAGCCAAGAATAATATATCCTATGAAACTCTCATTCAAATATGATGGTGAAATTAGGACATTTGCAGATAAACAGAAATTAAGGGACTGTGTAAAAACCAAATCAGACTTACAAGAATTATTAAATGGAGTCTTTTGGTCTGAGAACAAACAACATCAGACCACAGGATGAACCTAGGACACAGGAGCACACCAGCCAGATACCAAGCTAGGACATGAACTCTCAAGTATTGTTCAAAACCAAAAGAATTACAACAGGGAATCAGAGAGGTTAATCTGTAAATGACAACAACATCAGAACAATACAAGAGGGAATAAATGATGTAGATATAGAATCGTCTAATAGAGAGGGAGGCAAGGCAATAACAAGTAATAATAGACTGGTTCAAACCTAGGACGATAAGGGTAAATTTCAAGTTAACAAAACTTGAAACAAAACAAAGAAAGTTAACAAACCTACTCATAAAAATAAAGAAGAAAAACAGAAAGTCTCAGTAAAAATAAAACATACAAAAACAAAAGAAATGAAAAAAAAACACAAAAAAAGGAATTCAGCACACGAGAGTAAGAGGAACAAAGAAAATGTCAGCACCCCAAAAAAAGCACTATAAAATGACAGCAATAAACTCACACCTATCAATAATTACACTGAATGTAAATGGCATAAATGCACCCATAAAGAGACGGAGAGTGACAGAATGGATAAAAAACAAGATCTGTCATTATGCAGTCTACAAGAGACACACCTTAGAAACAAAGACATAAATTTATTAAAAACCAAAGGACAGAAAAAAATATATCAAGAAAACTGCCACCAAAAAAGAGCAGGAGTGGCAATACTAATCTCAGATAAAATAGACTTTAGACAAAATCCACCATAAAAGACAAAGAAGGACACTATTTACTGATTAAAGGGACGATCCATCATGAAGACATAACCATAATAACATCTATGCACCCAATGACAGGGCTCCAAAATACATAAAACAAACTCTAACAGCACTGAAAAGAGAAATTGACAGTTCCACAATAATATTGGGAGACTTCAACACACCACACTCAGTAAAGGACAGAACAACTAAGAAGAAACTCAGCAAAGATACAGAAGACCTAAAGGGCACAATCAGCCAACTGGACCTCATAGACATATATAGCACACTCCACCCAACAGCTGCAAAGTACACATTCTTTTCCAACACACATAGAATGTTCTCCAGAATAGACCACATCTTAGGCCACACAGCAATCTTCAACAAAATCAAAAACATTGATGTAATACAAAGTATCTTTTCTGACCACAATGCCATCAGGTAGAAATTATCAACAGAAAGAGCAAGGAAAAAAAAATCAATTACATGGGCACTGAATAATACCCTGCTTACAAACCACTGGGTAATAGAAGAAATCAGAGATGGAATAAAAAAATTCCTAGAATCAAAAGAGAATGAAAATACATCATACCAACACTTTTGGGACACAGCAAAGGCAGTCCTCAGAGGACAATTATAGCAATAGATGCTGACATCAAAAAAGAAGAAAAGGACTAAATCAAAGCATTAACTACACAACTCAAACAAATAGAAAGAGAACAGCAAAAAAAGCCCACAGCCACTGGAAGAAAGGAAATAATAAAGATCAGAGCAGAAATAAATGAAATAGAGAATAGAAAAACAATAGAAAGAATTAACAAAACCACAGTTAGTTCTTTGAAAGGAACAACAAAATCAACAAATCACTGGCCAAGCTGACAAAAGAAAAACAAGAGAGGACGCAAATAACTCAAATAAGAAATGAAATGGGGGACATTACAACAGACTCAACTGAAATAAAAGGATCATAATGGAGTATTATGAAAAACTATACTCCAACAAATTTGAAAACCTAGAGGAAATGGATGAATTTCTAGAAACACACTGCTTACCCAAACTAACACAAAGTGATGTTGAAAATCTGAACAGACCTTAACAAGAGAAGAGATTGAAAAGGTAATAAAAAAAAATTCCAACAAAAAAAGCCCTGGCCCAGATAGCATCACTGGAGAAATCGACCAAACAGTCAAAGAAGAGCTTATATTAGTACTACTCAAACTATTTCAGAACATAGAAAAGGAAGCGACACTTCTGAATTCATTCTATGAAGCCAGCATAACCCTGATACCAAAACCAGGCAAAGATGCCAAAAAACTGAATATTACAGACAAATATCTCTCATGAATATAGATGCAAAAATTGTAAACAAAATTCTAGTCAATAGAATTCAGCATCATATCAAAAAAATAATACACCACGACCAAGCAGGATTCATACCAGGTATGCAAGGACAGCTCAACATTGGAAAATCAATCACCATAATCTACTACATAAATAAAAAGAAAGAATCACATGATCATCTCAATTGATGCAGAAAAGACATTCCACAAAGTCTAACACCCATTCCTGATAAGAACTCTCAGTAAAATAGGTATAGAAGGGAAATTCCTCAACATAATAAAAGGCATCTATGCAAAAACAACAACCAACATCATTCTTAATGGAGAGAGGCTGTAAACATTCCTCCTGAGAATAGGAACAAGACAAGGATGCGCTTTATCACCACTCTTATCTAACATTGTGCTGTAAGTCCTAGCTAGAGCAATAAGGCAAGAAAAAGAAATAAAGGGCATCCAAATTGGTCATGAAGAAGTTAAACTATCCCTGTTTGTGGATGATACCATTCTATACACAGAAAACCCTAAAGACTCCACGAAAAAACTACTGGAACTAATAGAAAGATTTAGCAGAGTAGCAGGCTACAAGATAAACATACAAAAATCAGTTGGATTCCTATACACCAATAAAGAGAATGATGAAAAGGAAACCAGGAAAACAATACCATTTATAATAGCCCCTAAAAGAATAAAATACTTAGGAATAAATCTAACCGTGGACATGAAAGACCTATACAAAGAAACTACAAAATACTACTGCATGAAACCTCAAGGGATCTAGATAAATGGGAAAACATACCATGGTCATGGATAGGTAGACTCAACATAGTGAAAATGACAATTCTACCCAAAGCAATCTACAAGTACAATGAAATCCCAATCTAAATACCAACAACATTCTTCAAAGAGATGGAAAAACTAATCACTAACTTTATGTGGAAATAGAAGAAGCGCCAGATAAGTAAAGCACTATTGAAGAACAATAAAGTAGGACAACTCACACTACCTGACCTCAGAAACTACTATACAGCTACCGTAGTCCAAACAGCCTGGTACTTGTACAATGACAGGTACACTGACCAATGGAACAGAAGTGAGAACCCAGATGTAAATCCATCCATCTATAGTCACCTGATCTTCAACTAGGGCCCAAAGTCCATCAAAAGAGGAAAAGATAGTCTTTTTAACAAATGGTGCTGGCAAAACTGGATGTCCATGTGCAAAAAATGAAACAGGACCCATACCTCAGACCATACAGAAAAACCAATTCAGAATGGATCAAAGACCTAAAAATAAAGCCCCAAACTATAAAGCTCATAGAAGAAAAAATAGGATCAACACTAGAGGCCCTAATACACAGCTTTAACAGGATACAAACCATAAGTAACAACACACAAACTCCAGAAGATAAGCTTGATAACTAGGATCTTCTAAATATTAAACAGTTATGCTCATCAAAAGACTTCACCAAAAGAATAAAAAGAGAACCTACAGACTGGGAAAAATTTTGGACATTGCAAATCAGACAAAGGTCTAATCTCTAAAATCTACAAAAAAGTACAACACCTCTACAACAAAAAGACAAATAATCCAATTAAAAAATGGGCAAAGGAAATGAACAGACACTTCACCAAAGAAGACACTCAATCCACCAGCAGACACATGAGGAAGTGCTGGCGATCACTAGCCATTAGAGAAATGCAAATCAAAACCACAATGAGCTACCATCTCACCTCGGCATTTCTGGCAAGAATCAAAAAAACTGGAAATCACAAATGTTGGAGAGGCTTTGGGGAGATCGGAAGTCTTATGCACTGCTTGTGGAAATGCAAAATGATACAACCATTTTGGAGAAAGATATGGCACCTCCTTAGAAAGCTAGAAATAGAAATATTATATAATCCAGCAATCCCACTTCTAGGAATATATCCTAGACAAATAAGAGCCATCACATGAATACACATATGCACACCCATGTTCATTACAGCATTGTTCTCAATAGCAAAAAGATGGAAACAACCTAGATACCAATCAACAGATGAATGGATAAAAAACTATGGTACATACACACAATAGAGTATTATGCAACAATAAAGAACAATGATGAATCTGTGAAGCATCTCATAATGTGGATGGAAGTGGAGGACATTATACTGAGTGAAATAAGTCAATCACGAAAGGACAAATATTATATGAGACCACTACTGTAAAAACTCATGAAAAGGTTTACACACAAAAATATGCAATCTTTGATGGTTACAAGGGATAGGAGGTGTGGGAGGGTAAATACTAAACAGACAATAGATAAGTGGTAAATTTGATGAAGGTATAAGACAGTACACAATACTGGGGAAGCCAGCACAACTTGAACAAGTCAAGGTTATGGAATCTCCATAGACACATCCAAACTTCCTGAGGGACCAAATTACTGTGTGGAGGGCTGTGGGGACCATGGTCTCAGGGAACATCTAGCTCAATTGGCATAATACAGTTTATAAAGAAAACATTCTACATTGTATTTTGGTGAGTAGTGTCTGGGGTCTCAAAAGCCTGTGAGCAGCCATCTAAGATATTCCACTGGTCTCACCCCTTCGGGAGCAAGGGAGAATGAGAAAACAAGATACAAGGGAAAAATTAGTCAAAAGGACTAATGGACCACAACTACCACGGCCTTCACCAGAGTGAGACCAGTACAACTAGATGGTGCCTGTCTACTACCACTGACTGCTCTGACAGGGATCACAACGGAGGGTCCTGGACAGAGTTGGAGAAAAATGTAGAATAAAATTCTAACTCACAAAAAAAGATGAGACTTACTGGCCTAACAGAGACTGGAGAAACCCCGACAGAGTATGGCCTCTGGACGTCCTTTTAGCTTGTGATGAAGTTACTCCTGAGGTTCACCCTTTAACCAAAGATTAGATAGCCCTATAAAACAAAATGAGACTAATGGGGCACAACAGCCCAGGGACAAGGACTAGAAGGCAGGAGAGGACAGGAAAGCTGGTAATAGGGAACTCAAGGTTGAGAAGGGAGAGTGTTGACATGTTGTTAACCAATGCCGTAAAACAATATGTGCACTGACTGTTTAATGAGAAACTACTTGTTCTGTAAACCTTCATCTAAAGCACAATAAAAAAAAAAAAAAAATTCAGAGACTAGAAGGCAAAAAGTGTCACTTCTCAGAAATTCTTGCAGCCCCAGTTCCAGATGTGACTTAATCATGTGAGATATTTATTTGAAAATAAATTAAGTTGGGATAGAGGGAGGACATGGGTATCCAAGTTTCTTGGCATGGATGATGGCAGACGTAGCGTGATTTTCAAGGCTGAAGTTGTGTTGGCAGCTTCCAGATTCTGGCAGAGGAAGTTCCTCCTTGGCAATTCAGTTCTGTGGTGTGGCTTTTGGAGTCACTTTTGGACTCTCCCTAGAGTCTAATTTCTCTAGTTTTCCAACAATTTTGTGAAGTGTAACTAATCCCTTTGCATTTATTTTCTGTGTAATTAAAACCTGCTAATACATTTGTGTTTAGACTAGTTAAGAGAGCATTCAGTCCACTGTGACAAATAATTCTGAAAAAACCAATAGTCTTTTTTATTTTACTTGATTTCCCTCCTCCCTTTAAGTCTGTCAGAATTCCATAGGAAAGTAGAAAGGAAGACATATTTAATGAGGGACAAAAATAACCTACTTTTTTTCATTCCCTCCATTGAATATACCCTTTTCACCTTGAACTACGCACACAGCACTACGGCATTGGTTTAGACCAATGCTTTTTTTAAAATATATATATATATATATATATATTATTGAGTTTTTTGTGAAAGTTCACACAGTAAGTTAGGTTCTTTTTTGACAATTTCTGCACAAATTGTTCAGTAACATTAGTTACGTTTATCACAATGTGTCAACGTTCTCTTTGTGTTCTGTTTGTTCCATTTCTAGTACCCTAGTTTCCCTGTCCCCATACACCCTATCCTCTCATCTTTGCTTTTGAGTAATTGTTGAACTTTTGGTCTCATACAGATGGTTTTTAAGTAGTGCCCCAATCTTATGAGTAACATCCTTTAGTTTGTGTGGCACTCGTCTATCTCATTAAAAGGATCTCAGGGGATAGGCTCAGTTCTAGGTTTAAAGAGTGTCTCAGGGAGCCTCTCTATTCTCTACTGTCTGGCTTTTTTTTTTTCTTAATAAGAATTTGAGTTCTACTCCACATTTTTTTTTGCATTCTATCTGAAACCATCTATCATTACCCCACTCAGAACAGTCAATGGTGGTAGTTAGCTACGATCTGTTTCTTCTGGTCTCAGGGTAGATGAGGTCATGGCTCGTGTAGACTTGTTTCTTCTCTTAGGTATTGGTTACCTGCTTACTGTTTTGTTCCTGGTGAGTAGAGACCAGTCATTTTATCTTAGATGGCCACTTGCAAGCTTTTAGTTACCTCAGACACTACTCACTTCACTAGGATGCAGATCATGATGTTTGTGGGCTATATTGTGCCAAATGACTGAGTCTTCCCATGAGACTATAGTCCTAAACTTTCAAACTCAGATAACCAATCCTGGAAAGTGTTATGGATTAAATTGTGTCCCCCCAAAATGTGTATCAAATGGGCTAGGTCATGATTCCCAGTATTGTGTGGTTGTCCACCGTTATGTGATCTGATTTGATTTTCCTATGTGTTGTAAATCCTAATCTCTGCCTGTGATAAATGAGGCAAGATTAGGCTATGTTAAAGAAGATTAGTGTAGGATGAAACACCCTTACTCAGTCACAGCCCTGATCTGATGTAAAGAAAGTTTCCCTGGGGTGTGGCCTGCATCGCCTTTTACTTTAGAAACGATAAAGGAGAGATAAGCAAGCAGAGATGGGACCTCATACCACCAAGAAAGAAACGCCAGGAGCAGAGTGCATCATTTGGACCTGGAGTCCCTGTGCTGAGAAGCTCCTAGACCAGGAGAAGATTGATGAAAAGGACCTTCCCCCAGAACTGACAGAGAGAGAACCTTCCCCTGGAGCTAATGCCCTGAATTTGGACTTCTAGCTTCCTAGACTGACAGAATAAATTTCTGTTTGTTAAAGCCATCCACTTGCCATATTTCTGTTATAGTACCATTAGATAAATAAGACAGGTGTTTCATTATGTCTGAGGAGTATCCATATTTATGTCTTCAATGAATATATGTGCTTGCACCACATATTTATGTTTACCTATAGATACTTCTTTTGTTCTCACCTATGTATATGCCTGTATCTATCTGTTTACCAATATGCCTATAACCATCCATGTGTGTTCAAACACTTATTTTTACTTTGGTTGTGTTGTGCTCACTACATCCCCATTCAGTGTCACTTTTCCTATCACCAAAAATAATAAGTCTCTACAATCTAAAGCATACTTTCATCTCCACTCCTCTTCTCCCTGGTAACCACCAAGGAACATTGGTCTCTCTATATATATGTATTCTTGTCTTCTTATAAAATACAGATCGTTCATTATTTGTCATTATACACTTGACTTATTTCACTTAGCGTTATGTCCTCCAGGTCTATTCATGTTATGTTTTGAGGATTCATCCTTATTCTTTATGGTTATGCACCATAATTGTATGTATGTGCCACAACTTGCTTATCCATTCATCTTCAATGGGCACTTTGATTATTTCCATTTATTTGCTATTGTGAATAAAGCATCAATGAACATAGCTGTGCATGTGTGTGTTCATGTAATTATTTTTAGGTCTCTAAGGCATATACCTAGGAGTAAAATTGCTGGATCATAGGGTAATTCTATTTCTTGTTTTTTGAGAAAGTGCCGTTCCATTTTCCACAATGGTTGCACCATTTTACGGTCCCATCAGCAATGGATAAGGGTTCCAATTCTCCCCACATCCTTGTCAACATTTTTTGTTATCTGTTTGTTTGTTTTTTTCTTTTTAATCAATGCCATCTTAGCCAGGGTGAATGGTGTCTCATTGTAGTTTTGATTTGAATCTCTTTAATGGCAAATGGCTAGAGAAGGGCATTATGCTTGGTAAACTAGAGGGTCATAGAAAAAGATGAGGACCCTCAGAAAGATGGATTGACACAGTCCTGCAACAGTGGGTTCAGGGATAGCAACAATTGTGAGGATGGTGCAGGACTGGGCAGTGTTTAGTTCTGTTGTCCATGGAGACACTATGATTTGGAGCTGATTCGACAGAACCTAACAACAACAGCAATGGCTAACGATCGTGAACATCTTTTCAGATGTTTGTTGGCTGCTTGCATGTCCTCTTTGGTGAAGGTTCTGTTCATGTTCTTTGTCCATTTTGTGATTGGGTTGTCTTTTTATTGTTGAATTGTTGACATTTTCTATAGATTTTAGAGATTGAACCCTTATTGAATAGATCAGTTCTGAAGATATTTTCACAGTCTGTAGGTTGTCTATTTACTCTTAATAAAGACTTTTCATGGGCATAAGTTTTTAACTTTTATGAGGTCCCAACTACCTATTCTATCTTCTATTCATACATTTGTTATGTTTATTATCCTGTTTTTACAAAAGATTAGGTCACACAGTTTTCTCCCTGAGTTTTCTTCCAGAACTTTATGGTTTAAGGTTTAATATTTAGGTCTTTGGTCCATGTTGAGTTAGTTTTTGTGTATGATGTGAGTTATGATCCCTATTTCGTTTTCTGCAAGTGGATATCCAGTTTTGCCTGCATCATTTATTTAAGAGGCTGTTTCTGCCCCACTGAACAGATTTAACTGCTTGTCAAAAATCATTTATTCATAGATGACTGACTTTAATTCTAAATTCTCAATTCTATTCCATTGGTCTGTGTGTCTATCATTGAACCAATATCAGGCTGTTTTGATTACAGTGCTGTAGAGTACGTTTTGATACTGGGAAGTGTGCAACTTCCTGCCGCCTTCTTTTTCGTCAATATTTCTTTGGTTATTCACGATTTCTTTCCCTTCCAAATAAAGTTAGTCATTAGTTTTTCCATTTTAATAAAGAATGTTACATCGATATTTCATTGTATCTGTAGATAGCTTTAGGTAGAATGGATATATTCACTATATTAGCTCTTCTAATCTATAAGCACAGAATGTCTTTCCATTTTTGTAGGTCTCTTTTAGTCTGTTGTAGTAGTGTTTTATAATTTTCATTGCATAAGTCATTTATATCCCTGTTGTTGGGTGCTATCGAGTTGGTTCTGACTTACAGGGACACCACATACAACAAAATGAAACACTGCCTGGTCCTGTGCCCTCTGCACAATCACAGTTATGCTTGAGCCCATTGTTGTAGCCACTATGTCAATCCGTCTCGTTGAGGGTCTTCCCGTATTTCACTGACCCTCTACTTTATCAAGCATGATATCCTTCTCCAGGGACTGATACCTCCTGATAACATGTCCAAAGTATGTGAGACATAGTCTTGTCATCCATGCTTCTAAGGAGCATTCTGGTTGTACCTCTTCCAAGACAGATTTGTTCTTTCTTTTGCCAGTCCATTGTATCTTCAATATTCTCCACCAACACCACAATTCAAAGGCTTTAATTCTTCCTCGGTCTTCCCTTATTTATCATCCAGCTTTCTTATGCATATGAGACAATTGAAAACACCATGGTTTGGGTCAGGTGCACCTTAGTCGTCAAGGCGACATCTTTGCTTTGCAACACTTTAAAGAGGTCTTTTGTAGCAGATTTGCCTAATGCAATGCATTGAATAGTTAAAGCAAAAGGAAGAAATGACGAAGTAAAAGAAGTGAATGGAAGACTTCAAAGGGCAGCTCGAGAAGACAAAGTAAAGTGTTAGAATGACATGTGCAAACAGCTGGAGATAGAAAACCAGAAGGGAAGAATACACTCAGCATGTCTCAAGCTGAAAGAACTGAAGAAAAAATTCTAACCTCTAGTTGCAACAGTAAAGGATTCTATAGGAAGAATATTAAACAATGCAGGAAGCTTCAAAAGAAGATGGAAGGAATACACGGATTCATTATACCAAAAAGAATTGGTCGACTTTCAACCATTTCAGGAGATGGCATATGATCAGGAACCAATGGTACTGAAGGAAAAAGTCCAAGCTGCACTGAAGGCAATGGCGAAAAACAAGTCTCCAGGAATTGATGGAATACTAATTGAGATGTCTCAACAAACACATGCAGCGCTGGAAGTGCTCACTCATCTATGCCAAGAAATTTGGAAGACAGCTACCTGGCCAACCACTGGAAGAGATCCACATTTATGCCTATTCCCAAGAAAGGTGATCCAACTGAATGTGGAAATTATTGAACAACATCATTAAAATCACAGGAAATTAAAATTTTGTTGAAGATCATTCAAAAGCAGCTGCAGCAGTATATCCATAGGGAACTACCAGAAATTCAACTAGGATTCAGAAGAGGATGTGGAACCAGGGATATCGTTGCTGATGTTAGGGGGATCCTGCCGGAAAGCAGAGAATACCAGAAAGATGTTTAACTGTGTTTTATTGACAATGCGAAGGCATTTGACTATGTGGATCATAATAAATTATGGATGATATTGTGAAGGATGGAAATTCCACAACACTTAATTGTGCTTATGAGGAACTTGTACACAGATCAAGAGGCAGTCGTTCGAACAGAACAGGGGGATACATCGTGATTTAAAGTCAAGAAAGATGTGCATCAAGGTTGTATCCTTTCATCTTACCTATTCAATCTATATGCTGAGCAAATACTCCAAGAAGCTGGACTATATGAAGAAGAACGGGGCATCAGGATTGGAGGAAGATGCATTAACAACGTGTGTTACACAGATGACACAAACTTGCTTGCTAAAAGTGAAGAGGACTTGAAAGACTTACTGATGAAGATCAAAGACCACAGTTGTCTGTATGGATTACACTTCAACATAAAGAAAACAAAATCCTCACAAGTGGACCAATAAGCAACATCATGATAAATGGAGAAAAGATTGAAGTTGTCAAGGATTTCATTTTACTTGGATCCACAATCAACACCAATGGAAGCAGCAGCCAAGAAATCAAAAGACACATTGCATTGGGCAAATCTGCTGCTTTCTGTCCCTGGTTAGGTTAATTCCTAGGCATTTTATAGACTTGAGGGCTATTGTAAATGATATTGTTTTCTTGATTTCTTTTTCAGAGTACTCTGTGGTAGCATAGAGGAATCCGACTGATTTTTGTTCGTTGATCTAATACCCCACAACATTGCTAAATTCTTCTATTAGTTCTAGCAATTTTCTTGTTGAATCTTTACAGTCTTCTATGTCTAGGATCAAGTTGGCTGCAAATAGGGATAGTTTTACTTCTTCCTTTCCAATTTGGATACCTTTTATTTCTCTTTCTTGTCTTATTCCTCTGGCTAGGTCTTCCAATACAATGTTGAATAAGAGTCATGATGATGGGCATCCTTGTCTTATTCTCTTTCTCAAAGGGAAGGATCTCAGCCTTTCTCTATTGAGTATAATGATGGCTGTTGGTTTTGCATATATGCCCCTAATCATGTTGAGAAATTTCCCTTCTAGACGTATTTTGCTGAGTATTTTTATCATGAAAGGGAATTGAAGATTTATCAAATGTCTTTACCACATAAATTGATATGACCATATGGTTCTTTTTCTTTGTTTTATTTATGTGGTGGATTACATTGATTGATTTTCTAATGTTGAACCACCCTGGTATGAAGCTCACTTGATAATGGTGTATGATTTTTTTTTTTTCATATGTTGCTGAAGTCTGTTGGCTAGAATTTTGTTGAAAATTTTTGCATCTATGTTCATAAGGGTTATTTTTCTGTAATTTTCTTTCTTTGTGGTGTCTTTGTCTGGTTTATGTATCAGGGTTTTGCTGGCTTCATAGAAAGAGTTTGGTAGTTTGCTTCTTCTTCTGTGTGTTTGAAGAGGCTGAGTAGCACTGATGTCACTTCTTCTCTGAATGTTTGGTAGAATTCTCCAGTGTAGCCTTCTGGTCCTGGGTTGTGTGTGTGTATAGTTTTTTTTTTTTTT
>NW_004444110.1:5408782-5414652 GCF_000243295.1 Trichechus manatus latirostris
ATGGGTTTGTTTAAAATTTCTACCTCTGTGTTAGTTTGGGTAGCTAATGTGTTTCTAGGAATTGTCCGTTTCATCTATGTTTTCAAATTTATTAGAGTATAATTTTTCATAGTAATCTGTTATGATCTTCTTTATCTCTGTTGGATCAGTTGTAATGTCACTAATTTCATTTCTTAATTTGGTTATTTACCTCTTCTGATTTTTTTCTTTTGTCACTCTAGCCAGTGGTTTGTCTATTTTATTTACCCTTTCAAAGAACCAAGTTCTGGTTTTGTCGATTCTTTCTATTGTTTTTCTATTTTGTTTATTTCTGCACTGATGTTTATTATTTTTTTCTGACGGCTTTTGTTCAAGTTGTCAGCTAAGGTTAATGATTTTAGATCTTTCTTCTTTTCAGATGTATGCATTTATTGCTATTAATTTCCCCCTGAGTACTGCTTTTGCTGTGTTCCAACGGTTTTGATATGTTGTATTTTCATTTTTGTTTGATTCTAGAAATGTTTTAATTCCACTTTTGATTTCTTTTATAACACAACGATTTTTTAGTGGCATATTATTTTGTTTACTTTTTTTTTTTCCTTTTTTCCTTAATTTTCCTGTTGTTGTTTACTTGCTTCGTACCTTTATGGTCAGAGAAGATGTTTTGTGTGATTTCAATCTTTTTAAATTTGTCAAGACTTGTTTTGTGTCTTAGCATATAGTCTATTCTATAAAATGATCCATGTGCCCTAGAGAAGAATGCGTATTGTTCTAATGCTGGGTGGAGTATTCTCTATATATCCATTAGGTCCAATTGGCTTATGGGTTTATTTAAGTTCTCATTGTCGTTAGAGATCTTCTTTTCAGATGTTCTGTCTATAATTGAAAGTAGTGTGTTGATATCCTCTACTATGTGGAGTTGTATATTTCTCCTTTCATTTCAGTCAGTAGTTGTTGCATGTATTTGGAGCACTGCTGTTAGGTGCATGTCTTAGATATCTAGTGCTGCTATAACAGAAATACCACAAGTGGATGGCTTTATCAAACAGAAGTTTATTCTCCCACAGATTTAGTAAGATGGAAGTATGAATTCAGGGCACCAGCTCCAGAGAAAGGCTTTCTTTCTCTGTATGCTCTGAAGGAAGGTCCTTGTCATCAATCTTCTTCTGGTCTATGAGCTTCTTCGCACAGGAAACTTACGTCCAAGGGATGTACTGTGCTCCCTGTGTTGCTTTCTTGGTGGTGTGTGTTCCCCCTGTCTCTCTGCTCGCTTCTCTCATTTATATCTCAAAAAAGATTGGCTTAAAACATAACTAATCTTGTAGATTGAGTCCTGCCTCATTAACATAACTGCTGCTAATCCCACTTCATTAAGGTCATACAGGTAGAATTTACAACACATAGGAAAATCATATCAGATGACAAAATGGTAGAGAATCACATAATGCTAGAATTATGGGAATCATGGACTAGCCAAGTTGACAGATGTTTTTGGGGGACACAATTCAATCCATGACAGCACATATATATTTATAATTGTTATGTCTTCTTGCTGGAGTGACCCTTTTATTATTATATAATGCTCTTCTTTATTTTTCATAATAGATTTTATTTAAAGTCTATTTTATCTGATATCAGTATGGCCACACCTGCTCTTTTTTGTTTACTGGTTTAATGGAATTTTTTTGCTTTTCATGTTTTTATTTTCAGTCTGTTTGTGTTAGCTTATGCATAAAATGTGCTTCTTGTAAACAGCCAAAGGATGAATCATATTTTTTATCATTTCTGTTGCACTCTTTTACATGAGATGTTTAGAACATTTCCATTTAAAGTTATGACTGAAAATGAAGTGTCTACTTCATTAATTTTGCTATTTGATTTTTGAGTGTTTTGTATCTTCTTTATTTTTTTATTCTGATTTTTCTATTTTTATATTTCCCTGTTTTCTTGTGATGAGACTTTTGGCTTTCTTCCTTCTCCCAAATGTTTTTTTCTTGGTGATTTCTTAGTGGTTATCACATATATTACATTACACACCTTACGATTGCAACAATGTTTAACATATGAACAACCATTAACATACAACCTTAACATAATAAATCTGATACGCTCCTTCCTACTGCATTTCTGTTGGTGTGTCTCCATTAACATTAATATACAAACTGTATTCAATAAGTATACTTTTTACTTATTTTTTAGAAATTTGCTGTTGTAGTGTTTGTGGGTTTTAACTATTGAGTTTATTCCCTGAAAATACCATATACTTGGTCCTTATGATAACCTGTGTTGCATGTTTTTAGAGATCTCTTCCTTATTTTTTGTTTATTTATTTATTTTTCCCATGTATACATGTATTTGTTGCTGTTGAGTCAATTTCTACTAATAGTGACTGTATAGGACTGTATAGAACTGCCCCATAAGGTTTCCAAAGAGAGCCTGGTGGATTCGAACTGCTGACCTTTTGGTTAGCAGGCTATGCTGTTAACCACTAAACCACCAAGTATTAATAAATACTTGTTAAATAAAATAAATACAAGCATTTATTTAATGTTCTTGTCTTTCCATTTAGAGTACTTCCTTGACTAATGCTTAACAAAGTTGGTCTGGTAGTGGTAAATTTCCAAAGCTTCTGTTTATTTGAGAATGTCTTGATTTCCCCCTCGTTTCTGAATCCAGAAAAAATAAGGAATTCTTGGCTGGCAACTGTTTTTATTCAGTGTATTTTATATGTTGCTCCATTGTCTTCTGGTCTCTAGAGTTTCTGGGGAGTAATCTGCACTGATTCTTACAAAAGATACTTGGTACATTAAATTGCATTTTTTTCTTGTTGCTTTCAGAATTCTCTCCTTGTCTTTGGTTTTCAAGAATTTTATTACGATATGGCATAGAGGTTTTTTTTGTGTGTGTTTCTTCTAATTGGAGTTCATGTAGCTTCTAGTATTAGCAGGCTTGGTTTTCTGTTCAGATCTGGGAAATTCTCTCTGCTTATCTCTTGGAAAATTGTTTCTATGACTATATTGTTGTCATTGTGCTCTGGAATTGTATTAATTCTAATGTTAGATTTCTTAATTGAATCCCATATTTACATTTTGGTTTGTTCACTTTTCTTTGTTCTTTTTTATTATTTCTCTTGAGACTTGATAAGTTCAGTTATTTTCTCTTCTAGCTCATTTAATCTATCTTCTGCCTGTTTGACTCTGTTTTTGAGTGTTTGTCTTGCTTTTTCAAATTCAGTTGCTTTATTCTTCAGTTCCAGAAGTTCTATTTTTTTTTTTTTGATATTTTAAATTTCCTTGTTGAGTCTTTCATTTTGTTCCTCCACTTATTTCCTGATCTCTGTTAGTTTGTTTTTTGTGTGCTTTTTGCTTTCTTTAAACATATTTATCACCATAGTCTGAAAATTATCAGTTCTTTGGATTAGTCTGTCCTCCATTGGAGAAATTTCCTCTTCTTTATGTTTGGCTTTTGGTTAGTCTTTTTTCTCTTGTGATTTCATTTGCTTCATACTTTATGTTGAACTTAGCCCCCCCTCCTTTTTTTTTTACTTTAAATTTTGTATTCTGGTTTTTGTTGATAATTTTTTTGATTGGGCACCTTGATGGTGCAGTGGCCAAGAGCCTAGCTGCCAACCAAAAGGCCAGGGCCCACACTTACCAGCTGGTTGCAGATGCTGACTTAAGTAGCACGGCTCAACTTTCCTGTGGCAAAGGGACTCTCTATGTCTTTCTGTCACAGGCATACCTTCACAAGCTCTCTCACAGTGTCCCAGTGTAGGTAAGGAACCATCTGAAGAATTCCCCTTCTTCTGTTGTCCTTGTAGTTTCTCTTGGGCCTAGTGCTCATCCATCACAGGCCTCAGTGAGATTCAACAGCACTCTTTCACAATGTCATAGTCTCTTTTCACCCCTTCCCAAATGAATGCCTCATGAACTCCCAAACCAATCTGTGCTGCCTTAAAAAATCAGGCTACAGCTTCCTCAGATTAGCTCCCTTTCTATGCTCCCTATTTGGGATGCTGCCCAGCACTGTCCTTAAATGGCTACAATGAGTGAGAGTTCCAGATATTAGCAGGTATATTCTCCCAGCTTCTGTGCCATTCCCACACGTCCTCTCTCCTGCTTCTGGCCTCACTCCAACTCTCCAAAACCTCATCTGCCATCCAGAGTTCTGAGATCTCAGTCTGCTTGCTTTTATTCATTGTTCTGTGAGTTAGTTGCTGGGGGTGTAAATGGGCATGTCCATTCACTTCCATCTTACTCCACACCTCTAAACCAATGTTTTCTTTATAAAATAAAAACCCAGGACTTCCAGGCAACATGGCACTATAGGCAGAAGCACCATGCCATCCTTCCACAGCAAAGATCCAAAAAACTAAGCCAAACAGAGAAAACGGTAATCCTGAAACTCTAAGCATAAAAGGAAGAGATAAAGAACTCAGCCAAGCACTGAATGGAATAAGAAACTGACAGAGAATAGAGAGCAAGGATAAAAACATGCAGAGGTCCCCTATCAGCTAACGCAGCATGGATCCCCCGTCTTGGACTCCTATCACAGACCAGCGAACAGGGAGTATGAGAAAGCAGCTTCATGGAGCTTCCAGCAGGAGACAGAACAACCGGTAACCAGCAATATATGCTTTTCCACTCCCCACCCTTCTTCACCCCCACTTGGCCTCCCCTGCTTCCTTTGGCCACAGTCTTTTGGCCGGGAAGCATCAGCTTCACCCAGCGTCACTTGGATTCCACCCACCCGCACTGGCCAGCTCCATATGTGCTGTTTGTTGGCTGTTCGTGTTACTTTTTTCTGCTCTTTAGATTTCTCTTCCTTACCTCTCACCACCTCCCCCTCCTTTCTCTCAAATACCTGACTCCGTGTGTCACCTTTGCTTCTTCCTGAAAGTCTGTGAAACACAGCTCAAATGTGAGACTGCTTCCTGGCACATGCTGCCATGCTGGTGGGGTCCTGGGACTTTTGTTTGTTTGTTTCTTTTCTTTTTCTTTTTTCGAACTGGGAGCCCGTTCTAGCTGGGTAGTATTGTGCAGCTTGGGACCAACTACCTCAGTCTGCGGAGATGGGCAGAGGGGTCCCTGAGAGCATTTTTTTTCCCCTGTTTTCTTTGGGGTTTTTCTTGTTCTTTTTTAAATTTTTTTTTTGTTTGTTTGTTTTCTATTCTTTTTTTTGTCGTTATTCATTACTCAGTTTCTCATTTCTCTATACTCTTCTTCTCTTCCTGTCCCCTGAAAACCTCGCACTGAGTGACATCTCTACATCTTCTAGCCAGGCTGTACTTCACGGCCTGGGAGCACCATCCCCAGATCTCGTAGCCATACCAGTGGGATCCCTGGGAGCTTTGCTTTTCCTTTTCCTTTCTAATTTTTATTTATTCATTTTTTTCTTTTCTTTTCTTTTTGTTGTCTACTTCTCCTTTTTTTTTTATCCATTTCATAGTCTCTCATCTCTCCCTGCCAACGACAAGCTCTTTTTTTTGTTAGTTGTTATGTTTTTGGCTCCTTTTCCTCACTCCTCTCTCTCCCCTCTCCCATACCCAACTTAGCTCCACGCATCACAGTCTCTCCCCTCCATACTGCCTACATGCACTGTGTGCTGAACATCACACCACAAAGTAGCCCAGGCAAGGCCTACTGGAACCAGCCCTACACTGATTACTGGGTCACCCTGATGGCTGTAGTAAGTGCCACAAATAACCCATCCCAGAAACTCCTCAGCTAGACTTGCCCTGCTGTACCATATCTGAGCGACTGACCCTGCCCATTGGAGAAGGACGAGAAAAGTGTCTTGCCCACAGATGAGCAAACAACAAAGAACACATAGCCCGCCTGCACAGATATAGCCAAATAAAAAAAAAAAACAAATCAAACAAATCTACAATC
>NW_004444110.1:5415267-5419676 GCF_000243295.1 Trichechus manatus latirostris
AAAAGTCACATACAGAGGAGAAACAATAAGACTAAGCTCAGATTATTCAGCAGAAACCATGAAGGCAAGAAGGCAATGGGATGATATATATAAAACCATGAAAGAAAAAAAATTGCCAGCCAAGAATAACATATCCTGTAAAACTCTCATTCAAATATGACAGTGGAATTAGGACATTTCCAGACTAACAGAAATTAAGGGACTATGTACTAACCAAAACAAATTTACAAGAATTATTAAAGGAAGTCCTTCTATCTGAGAACAAAAAACTTCAGCTCACAGGCTGAATCTAGGATGCAGGATCCTAACAGCCAGATACCAATCTAGGAAATGAACTCTCAAGGACTATAAAAAACCGGAAGATATACAACAGGGAATCAGAGCAGTTAATCTGTAAATGACAACACCACCATAACAATAAAGGAGGGAATACACGGTGTAGTTATAAAACCTTCTAATGGAGAGGAAGGCAAGGCAATACCAAGTAATAATAGACTGCTTCAAACTTAGAAACATAAGGGTAAATTTCACGGTAACCACAAAGAAAGTTAACAAACCTACTCATAAAAATAAAGAAGAAAAACAGAAAGTCTCGGTAAAAACAAAACATACAAAAACAAAAGACATCTAAAAAAATCCACAGACAAAAAGAATTCAGCATATGAGAGTAAGAAGAACAAAGAAAATGTCAGCACCACAAAATAACAGCAACAAACTTACACCTATCAATAATTATACTGAATGTAAATGGCATAAATGCACCCATAAAGGGTCAGAGAGTGACAAAAAGGATAAAAATCAAGATCCATCAATATGTTGTCTACAAGAGACACACCTTAGAAACAAAGACATGAATTTATTCAAAATCAAAGGTTGGAAAAAAATATATCAAGCTAACATCTACCAAAAAAGAGTAGGAGTGCCAATACTAATCTCAGATAAAATAGACTTTAAAACAAAATCAACCATAAAAGACAAAGAAGGACACTATATAATGATTAACGGGATGATCCATCATGAAGACATAACCATAATAAACATCTGTGCACCCAATAACAGGGCTCAAAATACATACAACAAACTCTAACAGTACTGAAAATATAAACTGAGAGTTCCACAATAATAGTAGGAGAGTTCAACACACCACTCTTGGTAAAGGACGGAACGTCTAAAAAGAAACTCAGTAAAGATGCAGAAGACCTAAAGGGCACAATCAGCCAACTTGTCCTCATAGACATATATAGAACACTCTACCCTATAGCTGCAAAGTACACATTCTTTTCCAATGCACACGGAACGTTCTCCAGAAGACCACATCTTAGGCCACAGAGCAATCCTCAACAAGATCCAAAACACTGAGATAATTCAAAGTATCTTCTCTGACCACCATGCCAACAAAAGTAAAAATTAAAAACAGAAAGAGGAAGGAAAAAAAAGCAATTACACAGAAAACGAATAACATCTTGCTTACAAACCACTGGGTAATAGAAGAAATCAGAGATGTAATCAAAAAATTCTTAGAATCAAATGAGAATGAAAACACATAATAGCAAAACCTTTGGGACACAACAAAGGCAGTCCTCAGAGGACAATTTATAGCAATAGAAGCACACATCAAAAAAGAAAGGACGATATCAAAACATTAACTACAGAACTCAAACAAACAGAAAGAGAACAGCAAAAAAAGCCCACAATCACCAGAAGAAAGGAAATAGTAAAGATCAGAGCAGAAATAAATGAAATAGAGAACAGAAAAGCAATAGAAAGAATCAACAAAACCAAAAGTCAGTTCTTTGAAAGAATCAACAAAATAGACAAACCACTGGTCAAACTGAAGAAAGAAAAACAGGAGAGGATGCAAATAACCCAAATAAGAAATAAAATGAGGGACATTACAAAAGACTCAACTGAAATCAAAAAGATCATAACAGAGTATTAAGAAAAACTATACACCAACAAATTTGAAAACCTAGAGGAAATGGATAAATTTCTAGAAACACACTACCTACCCAAACTAACACAAAGTCATGCTGAAAATCTGAACAGACCCTAACAAGAGAAGAGATTGAAAAGTTAACAAAAAAACACACAACAAAAAAAAAGCCCTGGCCCAGCTGGCTTCAGTGGAGAATTCTACCAAACATTCAGAGAACAGCTTGTACAAGTACTACTCAAACTATTTCAGAACACAGAAAAGGAAGTGACATTTCCAAATTCATTCTATGAAGCCGGCATAACCCTGATACCAAAACCAGGCAAAGACGCCACAAAAAACAAAATTATAAACCAATATCTCTCATGAATATAGATGCAAAAATTCTCAACAAAATTCTAGCCAATAGAATTCAGCATCATATTAAAAAAGTAATACACCACGACCAAGTAGGATTCATACTAGGTATGCAAATATGGTTCAACATTAGAAAATTAACCACCATAATCCACCACATAAATAAAAAGAAAAGAATCACAAGATCATCTCAACTGACGCAGAAAAGGCATTCCACAATGTCTAACACCCATTCCTGATAAAAAATTTCAATAAAATAGGTATAGAGGAAATTTCTCAACATAACAAAGGGCATCTATGCAAAACCAACAGCCAACATCATTCTTAATGGAGAGAAGCTGAAAACATTCCCCTAGAGAACAGGAACAAGACAAGGATGTCCTTTATCACCACTGCTATTTAACATTGTGCTGGAAGTTCCAGCTAGAGCATTAAGGCAAAAAAAAGAAATAAAGGGCATCCAAATTGGTAATGAAGAAGTTAAACTGCCCTTGTTTGCAGATAATATGATACTATACATAGAAAACCCAAAAGACTCCATGAGAAAACTACTGGAACTAACAGAAAGATTCAGCAGAGTAGCAGGATCCTAACAGTATACAAGATAAACATACAAAAATTGGTTGGATGCCTATACACCAAAAAAGAGAATCATGAAAAGGAAATCAGGAAAACAATATCATTTATAACAGCCCCTTAAAAAATAAAATACTTAGGAATAAATCTAACCAGGGATGTGAAAGACCTATACAAAGAAAACTACAAAACACTACTGCATGAAACCCAAAGGGATCTACATAAATGGAAAACCACACCATCCTCATGGGTAGGTAGACTCAACATTGTGAAAATGACAATTGTATCCAAAGCAATTTACAAATACAATGCAATCCTGATCCAAACACCAACAACATTCTTTAAAGGGATGTAAAAACTAATCATTAACTTTATATGGAAAAAGAAGGAGCCCTGAATAAGAAAAGTACTATTGAAAAAGAAGAATAAAAGGAGGACTCAAACTACCCGACCTCAGAACCTACTATACAGCTACAGTAGTCAAAACAGCCTGGTACTGGTACAACAACAGAAACATTGACCAATGGAACAGAATTGAGAACCCAGATGTAAATCTATCCACCTACGGTCACCTGATCTTCCAAAAGGGCCCAAAGTCTATCAAATGGGGAAAAGACAGTCTTTTTAACAAATGGTGCTGGCAAAACTGGATATCCATCTGCAAAAAATGAAACAGGACCCATATCTCACACTATATACAAAAACTAATTCAAAATGGATCAAAGGCCTAATATAAAGCCCAAAACTATAAAGTTCACAGAATTAAAAATAGGATCAACACTAGAGCCCTAATACACAACATTAAGGGGATACAAACCATAACCATCAACGCACAAACTCCGAAGATAAGCTAGACAACTGGGGTCTTCTAAAAATCCAACACCTATGCTCTTCAAAAGGCTTCACCAAAAGAGTAAAAAGAGAACCTACAGACTGGGAAGAAATTTTTGGGCATTACCAGTCAGACAAAAGTCTTATCTGTATAATCTACAAGAAAATCCAACACCTCTACAACAAAAAGACCAACAATCCAATTAAAAAATGGGCAAAAGAAATGAACAGACACTTCACCAAAGAGGACATTCAAGTGGCCAACAGACACATGAGGAAATGCTCACAATCACTAGCCATTAGAGAAATGTAAATTAAAACCACAGTGAGATACCATCTCACCCCTGCATTACTGGCACGAATCAAAAACACGGAAAATAACAAATGTTGGTGAGCCCATGGGGAGATCAGAACTCTTATGTGCTGCTGGTGATACAACCATTTTGGAAAATTATATGGTGTTTCCTTAGAAAGCTAGAAATAGAAATACCATATGATCCAGCAATCCCACTCCTAGCAATATATCCTTGAAAAACAAGAGGTGTCACATGAATAGACTTATGCACACCCATGTTCACTGCAACATTGTTCACAATAGCAAATTATAGAAACAGCCTAGATGCCCATCAACAGATGAATGGATAAACAAACTTTGGTACATACACACAATGGAGTATTATGCAATGATAAAGAACAAAGATGAATCTGTGAA
>NW_004444110.1:5420458-5448727 GCF_000243295.1 Trichechus manatus latirostris
ATAGGGAACCCAAGGTTGAGTAAGGACAGTGTTGACATGCAGTGGGATTGTTAACCATTGTCATAGAGCAACATGTGTACTAACTGTTTAATGAGAAAATATTTTGTTCTGTAAACCTTCATCTAAAGTGAGAATAGCAGCAAAAGTGGAAGAACATAATCGATGTCACTGAATTGTACATGTAGAAATTTTTGAGATGGTGTATCTCGGCTATGTATATTTTCACCAAAAAAAAGGTCCTCCAAGTTTCAGAAGGGAGAACGTGGACATATCATGGGCTTGTTAACCAATGTCATAAAACAATATGTGTCCTAACTGTTTAATGAGAAACTATTTGTTCTGTAAATCTTCACCTAAAGTACAGTAAAGAAAAATTAAAAAAAAAAAAACAAAAAACAAACAAAGATGAGAATGTAAGGGGACAGGGAAATTAGATTAATGGAAATGGAACAACCAGAATAGACATAGTGAGAATGTTCATGCATTGTGAAGAATGTAACCAGTGTCATTGAACAACTTGTGTAGAAATTGTTTAATGAGAACCTAAATTGCTGTAAACCTTCACCAAAAACACAATAAAATATTATTTAAAACAAAACAAACACAACCCATTGCCACTGAGTCAATTCCAACTCATAGAGACTGTATAGGACAGAGTAGAACTACCCCATATGGTTTGCAAGGCTGTAAATCTTTATGGAAGCAGACTGCCACATCTGTCTCCCACCTAGTGGCTGGTGGGTTGGAACCAACAACCTTTCAGTTAACAGTCAAGTACTTTAACCATTGTGCCACTAGGATTCCTTCATTTTCTTTATAAAGGACTCTTTTTTCCCATTCATTTTATTCCAGAGAGCTTTGAGGAATTATACCAGCTGTAGAGCTCACTGTGGAATGAGCTGTGGCCTTTACTAAGACTTCATCATAGCCCGACTTCTCTTTCTGCTGTTCCTGTTTCCTCTATGCCACTACCCATAATTGTTGTTCCCTAGAGCACTCTTAATAAACTTTCAAACTCTTTCCAAGAATCTTTTAGCTCAGGTTTGTATATGTTGTGCTTAAGGTAAATGTAGAACTTAACATATATCCTGAATGAGAGAAGAAATTTTAGTACAAGGCATGAAATACATTAGTCATGGAATATTTACAAGGAGAAAGAAGTAGGTCAACTAGGCCAAGGAAAAATACTTGGGAATATGAACATCTTAGAACTTGGACAGAAGGACAGAAATCAGGAGAGACGACTTAGAAAAGGAGAGAACCTGACAAGATGTGAAAAAAAGCCAAGGAAATAAGATGTCAAAGAAGTCAAGGCGAGATAAAGTTTTAAGAAAGAAAGACTCACTATCCAGGGTAGATACTCCAGAAATGTCAAAGAAAAGAATAGAAAAACAGCTGAAGGAATTCAATACTTATTATTAAGATGTCATTTCTATGAAATCATGGCAAAGAAGCCAGAGCAGAGTGAGTTGAATAGGAAGTTGAAAATAGAAAAAGGAAAAAAATAAAAAATAAAAAAAAAAAGAAATTAAGGCATTTGTTTACATTTCAATTGAGAATGTTCTGATGGTAAATGTTGTTACTTTCTTGTTCCTTATCATTTTTAAAAACTTAAATATAGACCATAAACACTTGTCTACTGTTTTTTGTGTAAATTTCCAGATAAATAAGAATTAATACTGTTATCTTCCATAAAAATAGATTTATTGAAGTCTATATGGACTTACTTAGGTGTTGTTACCCAGAGGGTAAACCACATGTTCCAGATGTCAAATTCTTCGTTCAGGATGGGAATCCTAGTATGTTCTCCGTGTAGGTTGGGTCTGCCCACACGTTTGCTCTGTACTGGCCCGTTTTGCATTTAACATTCAAAGGAAAAAATCTTTAAAATAATCTCTGTACACAACTCACATTAGCATGTTTAGCTAAACTTCCTACTTTTTTATTATCTTTAGCAGTTAACGAAGAAGAATATGTTCTGAATAATACAAATAATTTGCTACTTTAGTTTAAATCACCTAAAAAGCTATACTTATAAACAACATTTCCAAATTATTTCCCATTATTTACTCCTCTAAAAATGCGTTGTCCTACCTGCTCTTCTTAAGCTAATCAACTCCATTCCTGCCTCAGAGCCTTACACTTATTTGCCCTTTCTTGTCTGTTGTATTCCTCCATTGCTCAAGGTCTGTGCTTAAATGTTACCTTGCCAGAGACCTCTCTTGACCACCTACTGCCACTCTGTGTCTGTCTCCTTTAGAATCTTTATAACATTTCTTACCGCTTGTTGTCATTATGTGTCATTGAGTTGATTCCAACTCATAGTTACCCTATAGTAGAACTGCCTCATAAGGTTTTCTCGGTTGTAATTTTTGCAAGACCAGATTGTCAGGCCTTTTCTCTAACGGAGCCTCTGGGTAGGTTCAAACTGCTAACCTTTCAGTTAGCATCCAAACGCTTAACTATTTTGCCTTTCTTATCACCTACATACCATATATACATTGGCTTATTTATTTATTGCCTATTTTTACAGGTTGAATATGCTCCTGAACCAGGGGCTCTGATGATAATATGCTACTCTTAAACACCTCTGAATGACAAAGGAAATGTTCATGTTAAATCAAAGGAAAACAAAAATTTAAGCTATCTTTTTCTTAATATGAGACTAAGGGATAAAGGTTTAAGTTTTAAACAAATAATTGTAGATAAATTAAGGTTATAGAATCAATATTTAGCAAATATTTATTGAATGTCTCTTATGTGTTAAATACTGTTCAGGGCCCTGGTGTTATAGCAATTAAAAAGATAAATTATCTGCCCTCATAGTGCTTAAATTCTGAAAGGAAGAAATAGAAAATAATCAATTTAAAAAACAAAAAGCAAAAAGCAAATATATAGAAAGTGTGGGGATGGGAGTGTTCGGCAAAATATTTTATTAAGGTGGTTGGGGATGGTCTCTCTGTGGAGATACTATTTTAGCAGAGGCTTGAATGAAATGAGCGATGAATCCTTTGAAGATCTACAGGAATAGCGTCTAATTAGTTTCCTAGGACTTCTATAACTAAATTCCTCAAATTGGATGACTTAAACCAAAACAAATTTATTGTCTCACAGTTCTGGAGGCTAGAAGTCAGAATTCAGAATGTTGGCAGAATCATACTCTCTGAAGGCTCTATGGGAAAATTCTTCTGTCTTTTTCAGTTCTGGTAGCCCCAGGTGACCCTTGACTTGCGGTAGCATCACTCCAATCTCTGCCCCTGTGGTCACGTGGGTGTCTTCCCTTGTGTCTCTCTTTATGTCTCTTCTCCTCTTTTTATAAGGCTACCACTCATATTGGAACAGGGCCCACCCTACTCCAGTATGACCTTATGTGTACTTAATTGATACCATCTTCACGGACCCAATATCCAAACTCAGTTACATTCCCAGGTACCAGGGGCGAAGACTGCAGCATATTCTATGGGAGACACGGTTGCACTTATAACAAATGTTCTAGACAAATTGCCATGATGTAAAGTTGAAGAAGATTGTGTTTTGCATATATAAAGAGCAACAAGAAGACCAGAGTGGCCGAAGTCAGCTCACTTAGAGGAAGAGAAGTGAGAATGTGTTTGCAGTGAGAGGGAACAGAAGCAGCAGAAGTGAGTCTGCAAAACTACCTCCTAAGGACTCATTCGAGAAGGCTGTTTGTTTTTGTAAATTAAATTTTATTGGAATAAAGCTATGCCCATTCATTGGTGCATTTTCTATCACTGCTTTCCCACTACAAGTGCAGAGCGGAGTAGCTGTGACAATTTATGGCACACAAAGCCTACAATATTGATTACCTGGCTGATTCCTGTTATATGACATTATAAGAATTCTGGCATTTACTGAGCATGAGATGGGTTTGGAGTAGAAGAATGAAGACATAATCCGATTTATATTTTAAAAGGATTACTCTGATTATCATGTAAAGAATAGACTATAAGGGTTTAAAGGTAGAAGCAGGGAAACAGCAAGTGTCATAATTTTTCCACGTACATAAATGACATTGTTCATTTACATTAGGTTTTCATTACCATAGCTAACTTTAGGAATGGCCTAGAGGGATGTCATTATTTTACAGTTTAAAAGTGACGTGGAAATGCTTTTAAAAAATCTTATACACTGTCTTTTTATATAACCTATTGTTAGTATAGGGCCCTGGTGGCACAATGGTTAAGAGCTATGGCTGCTAACCAAAAGGTCAGCAGTTTGAATCCACCAGGCACTCCTTGAAAACCCTATGGGGCAGTTCTACTCTGTCCTATAAGGCCACTATGAGTCAGAATAGACTTGACGGCAACGGGTATTGTTAGTATCTGTAATTGTCCCATTTTCTTAATTTGTTTAAATCACATTTTGAAAAGAGCAAATTTTAAGTTTATATTCTATTTTTACTTTGGGACAAGACTTTGATTTCATGGGCACTCTGGTTGTTTCTTATGCAATTTGGTTTTGCTCTCTCTGAGGATTTCTTTAGGGTATTTTGGTTGATATGCATCAACACTAACATTTAGACTCCTTTGCAATGTAAATATTTTACATTTGTTTCTTTTGGGTTTTAATTAATAACGCTCTTCTCACATATTAGTAAAATGAAATTACAAAATTTCTTTACAAAACTATCCTTAAGCAGAGGCAAACAATACAGGCAATTAATATCAAATAACTTAATATTGTGATTTATTCATTCATCTCAGACAGAAAATATTGATTGGCCACTAACTCTGACAGACACGATTCTATGTACCAATGTGAATAGTGTGTGATTAATGATTAATGAACAGACATTCTGCTTTTCCTCATACAATCATATAGTATCAGTAAAGAGAGAGGCAAGAAAAAGCAAGTAAGAAATGGTACAAAAACAAATCAATTACAAAATGTGGAAAGATGAAAAAGAGAAGAAAGAGGCTATTAACACATAAAATAGTAACAGGACCTAATTTAGTTTTGATGATTGAGGAAAGATTTTCTAGAGAAGTAATATTTAAGCTGAGATTTAAGAATAAGCAGCAGCCATCCGGAGGGAAACAGAAAGAAAATAAATCTATTAGAGACAGTAAAAGCAATACATATTAGCCCCTAAAATAAGAATGTCTTTGGTGTGTTTAAAATCTTAAAAACCAGTTCTGTGGAAGTATAACCATCAAGGGCTAGAGTGGAAAGATAACCACAATCACAATGAACAAGTAACTTCTGGGAACTCTAACACACTGTGGCACATTTATATCATGATCCCAGTGTATTCTTTAGAGAAGACAGAATATTTTGAGAAGCTTTTTAAAAGATGATTTAAAATAAGTACTTTGCCTAGTTCAAACAGAAATTTGGATTATTCGATTGCATTAATCAAATCAAATGTTTAGTTTTATATTTTCTCCAGGCACAGTGTAAGGACTAGGACTTTTCATTAGCTGTATCGAGCCGATTCACAGGCTTCATAGCAAGAAATCCTTCTGTGTGTATATGTGTGCTTTGATCTTGTTATTTTATTTCATCTTACCAATTTTTTATAAAGGTTTATCAAATATAAGCCTCAGGAAGTATACGTAAATTTCATTTCCATTTTTATCTTATTACTGGGCTCTTTTTTATTGGAAAAAAAAATCCCTAAGGTTGGTCTCATTTTGTATGCAGTTTGAAAATACAGTCTAATGCCTGCAGAGATGTACTCATTTATTTTTAACTTTGATCATAGCTGAAAACTCAACAGTATTTTTCAAACCTACTTTTCTTTCCTTAGGTGATATCTGAAATATTTTTTTTTCAATTTTACCAACGAATAAATGTATACTTTTCCCAATAAAAATGAATTGGAAATCCCTTTATCACAGACAAACATATCCTGTAGGATAGATTCTTCCTTTTGAATACAAGTTAGGAATGGAAATTGTTAGCTACATCATAGAACATTTTGCAATACCTAAGCAGTGATTTATTAAGAACTAATCATTCTCTGCCTTTTTCCTACCAATCTCATTTTCTGCCTTTTAACATAAAAACATAGCTAAGTTGCCTGGTATGTCTGAATATCATACTATAAAACTAACAGGAATTAATTAAATTAATTCAAGTTTAGATTTGAGTAAATAAAATTATTTTAGTCTAAAATCTATAGTATCCCATTTGGGGAAGGAAAATATACAGTTAGTTCTCATTTTCATTGATGAAAACATCAAACAATTCTGGAGCTAACATGGATAAATTTAGCAGCTCTTATGCACTGGCTGAAATATTTTTTGGTAGGTGAAGTATATTAGTATTTTTTTTTTAATTTTATTTGTTTCCAAATATGTACCACCATGTGTAAACCCTAAACTAGGTGCTAGAACTAGTTCCAGCTCTCAAAAAGCCAATACTTACCGAGTGAGAGTCAGGTGTTTAGACAGGTTGTGATAATGGCACTTAACACTGTCTATGGCTTTGGAGAGGACGTAGTATCTACTCTTGTAATTGAACCAGTGGAACATGCCAAAAATTACCTAGAAACATTTTGAAACATAAATATGTGTTGGCCTTACCTCATATTAAGAGGGGAGGAGGAAGGGCTAATAGTCTTTCCTGTAAACTAGAGGGTGATCTGATCAAATATACAAATAAAGAAGCTCATTCAGGCAGCAGAATGTAAAATGGATGTTGTGAATGATATAGGAAAAAGTATACCCTTGGGGAAGCTGATGCAATAATTTGGCTGAGAAATAATGGTGCATGGATTATGGCTGTAGAAGTGGAGATGGAAAGAAACAATCAAAAAATGTTAAGACAACTGAATGCATATAGAGTATGAGAGGAAGAGAGAAATCCCATTGTATGGAGGAAAAAAATTAAGAATCTGAAACCCTATATGTATGCTATCCAATATGATTGCCATTGAGTACTTGCAATGTGGCTAGTTGATATTAAGATGTGTTTTATGTGTAAAATACCCAGCAGATTTTTAAGACTTACTAAGAATAAAGTATCTTAATATGTTTACAGTGGTTACATGTTTAAATGACAATATTTTTAATGTATTGTGGAAAATAAAGTATTCAAACTAACTTCATCTGTTACTTTTTACTTTATTTCATATAAAACAAAAACCTAATACCCGTTGCTGTCGAGTCGATTCTGACTCATAGTGACTCCAACGAACAGAGTAGAACTGCCCCATAGTATTCCCAAGGTTATAATCTTTATGGAAGCTGACTGCCATACCTATCTCTCGCAGAGCTGCTTGAGGATTCGAACCACAGACCTTTCTGTTAGCAGATGAGCTCTTAACCACTGTACCACCAAAAAAAAAAAAAAAAAACCTGAAACCAAACCCATTGCTGTTGAATTGATTGTGACCCACAGTGACCCTATAGGACACAGCAGAATTGCCTATAGTGTTTCCAAGGAGTAGCTGGGGGATTCAAACTGTGGACCTTCTGGATGGTAGCCGAATGCTTAACTACTGCACCACCAGGGCTCCTTTTATTTAATATGGCTACTATAAAATTTAAATTTGCCCACATGACTCACAGTATGGCCTGCTACAGTACTACCCTAGACACTTAACCTGGACTTCATAATTTTTTAAAAGCCACTTAATCACTCTTAGGCTCCATTAGTCCTTAGCAGGATGTGAATAACAATATCTTTCTTAAAAAAAAAAAAAAGGCTTATTTGAAGGTATTAAATGACTAAAACTGCACAATTTAACTGAGATTATTTTGAAAATAATTTATATATAAACATAAATTCATGATGAGATAGATAATTGGTCCCTATAGGTAAGCAGAGATGATGGCCCAAGGAAATCTATGTTGGGAAGGCAAATTTTTCACTCTAAGTATTATCTGAAGAAATTGAGAAGTATCCCACAATAACATATGTCTACGATATCATAACAACAACAAAAAAAAAAAACTTGTATAACCAAACTGCTCTCCATAAAATATGGCAATGTATTCTATTTGGCTTAAAACTACCTTCTCCAAGTTTCAGTACAGCCAATCTTCAGTGTTCTAGAAGTGCTTTTGGAGTCACAGAATAAAACAAATGGTTGCCTACGTATAAATTAGAGTAATTTATTAATTTTTATTATATTCCCTTCAGCTTTTTGCTTTTGATTGAGGTGTCAGTTTTAAGTTCATAACTATTATAGAGATAAATCTATTCCTTGAAAAATCATCCCTTTGAATACTGTGATAGAGCATCTTTATAGCCTGGGCTGAGCCAGTGGTAATTTTTTAAAGCCATCTTCAATTGAAAGTAACTGTTTGCACCTCTCAGAGTTGGCAGGGTTTTTGTTATTACACACAACGCTCATAATTTGCTTGAGAGAATCGCCAAAGTGGCTTTTCACAAAAATAAATGAACATTTTATTTTGGCTTTGTTTTCAAAATTAGTCACAGCGGGAGATAGTTTCGCTTTAAATTGCACTAAAACATCAAAGACTTAAGTTTTTCATACAGTGTCCATAACATAAAGAGAACATTAAACACTCAGTCTAATGTAAGTTAGTTATAAATCAGCTGCAATAAAGTAACTGCACACACTGTTTCTCTTTTATGTATTTACACTTTTAATTTGGGTAAAAGGAGGACTAAGAACATTTAATAATTTTCTTGTTTCATGATATGGGCAATGTGATATATCTAATGTCTCATTATAAATAGGATTATATTACATCCTAGTTGCCTGTGGGCATTTTTTTAAGCCAGAAAACATAATTTGATATTAACATGCAATTTAAAAAATAGTGGGAGTAACACAGTTTTCACTGAATTCATAATATTTCTTAAAAAAAGTCTCTCTTCAATAGCTCAATATGTTTCCTTAAAGTACATGATAACTTATTTGTAAATACTCCTACTTGCAGCCTAAAAGACACTTGGCATCCTCTCCAAACTCTTCCCTTTTCTTCCCAATCTCCTCTTTCAAACTCAATAAGGATAGGAAAAAATAAAAAATAAAACCTTTTTTTCAGTCCTGCCAGTTGAAGAGGAAGACTCAACGGCAGTTACCATCATTTCTAAATATTGTTAGACAGTCATGGTTATGTTTCCTTTACAAAGAATGTAGTGATCATACCCAGGAAAAAATAGAAGCCAGTGTCAGAGGATCACAACTATTATTTGACAGCAGATATTTTCATATTTTCTCTTTGAAAATTTTCTTCTTGGTGGTATGTACCCTGGATTTTCCATCAACACCAGAATATAATCCATCTAGTCTTAATGAAATTTGACATGTAAAGTCCATTGGGGGGAGAAGTTTATAGTATGTTGAACCTAAAGCAAGGGAGAATTGGAATACAGTATTAACCAATGAAATACAGTATTTAAGATAATATAGAAATTAAGAAAAAAGATTTATTTTGAAAAGCTATGGATATTACCAAGGAAACATGCTATTACATGTAAAATATGATTGTTTAAATCCATATTCAAAAATACATACAAAAAATTTTCTATTCCTTCTATTTAGATATTCACTAATGATATATTAAGTTTCTATATGGTAAAGAATACTGACTATGCCATGGCCTGCCAGAAGAACAAACAAATTTATCTTGGAAGAAGTATAGCCAGAATGTTCCTTAGAAGCAAGGATGGAGGGACTTCGTCTCACATACTTTGGACATGTTATCAGGAGGGACCAGTCCCTGGATAAGGATATCGTGCTTGGTAAAAGTAGAGGGTAAATGAAAGAGAAGACGACTCTCAATGGAATGAACTGACACAGTGGCTGCAATAATGGGCTTAGCAATAATGTGTTCAAACAGCAATGATTGTGAGGATGATGCAGGACCTGACAGTGTTTCGTTCTATTGTGCATAGGGTCTCTATGAGTCAGAACAGACTCGATGGCACCTAACAACAATAACAACAATATATATGCTAGCCTTTGTGCTAGGCAACGAGGGATATATTGCTAAATAAAATGGTTCTTGCCTTTGTGCACCTTAAATTATATTTGGAGAAATGAATATACTTTTAAAGAAGTCGTATAAAGGATATGCTTACAATTATAGTGTATGGAATAAAAAGCACAAGGGACTAGGAGCCCATCTGTTATGAAAGATGATTAGAAAACATTTTCACTTTACTATGTAATTATATATATTAGTGGGAAAGCAGATGGAATTAACAGGGTATGACTTATGACTATTGATTCGTTTATAAATATCACCAAAATCTAATTTAGAAAATCTTGCATTGGAGATTTTGTTAGTTCGTTTTCTGTATTTTGATTAATGACTCAGAAAAGAAAGAAGCCTTACCCATAGTGCCTAAAATAAGTAAACAGAGTTGTAATTAGATGTTACAATTAAATTTGTTCTAAATTACATGAAAGAATTATAACTGAGTGACCTCATTTAATGACAGTGAGATGAAGTGGTCACAGAAACCCTACCAGAGATAACAACTATAAAATCTATACCAAGAGGGGGAAAGAAATTATAGATGCTAGCAAGTGTTTAAAGTCAGACTGAAGCCAGAGGAGAGCTTCTTCTTGAAAAAAGGTATAACCGGAAGGGGTAAAAAACAGTGAAGAATAATCATACGAAGATTAGTACCCAAATACTCACGATGGTTTTTTGTCCTAAACAAGAAATAATCAAATGTCTGTCAACAATTATGTTATAGCTATTCAATGTGATAATACTCAGTAATAAAAAAGAATGAATTGATACATACAATAACATGGGTAAATGTTAATACCATTATGCTGAGTGAAAAAAGCAAGACACACACACAGGAAAAAAAAAAACATACTATATGATTCCATTTATATGAAATTTTATGTTATACAATCTAATCAATAATACGGAATATAGATCAATGGCTGCATGTGTTTGAGTTGGAGGGTGGTTGACTGCAACGGAAGAGGAAAGAAATTTTGTGAGTGATGCAAATAGTCTATACATTGATTTTGGTGGTGGTTATATGCGTGTATACATTTGCCAAAACTCATTGAACTGTACGTGTAAGATGTGTGCTTTTATTTGTACATATCTTTTTCTGAATAATTCTGATAAAGAAGTATTAAACAATGACTCTCAAGATATTGGGTATCAGAGACAGAATACAAAGATCCCTGAGAAATGAGAAAACAACAAGGTGAGCTCTATGATTGTCCCACCTACTACCAAAAGAAAGTTTCCAGGCCACAGAACAGATCGGGGTGGGGGTGGGGGGAGAAAGAGCCCCATGGTCTTGCTAAGTGGAGAAAATACAGCTGTAAGTCTGAGGAGGCCAAGGTGGCTTGTGTTCACAGACAGAATACCAGAGAGGAGAGAGCTGAGCAAAGACAGAACTCTGGAGATCTATAGATCATCCCGTTCACTATTCAGCTGAGTCTGATCAACATGTGTGCAAGCAAACTACCTGAGTGCCTGTTCCCAAGAGCCCAAGTGCTCAGTGAGGCATTAGGTAGTGTTTTAAGAAGGGTCTCACTACAGTAGTAGGGACAAATTTTCCCTAGACTAAACATTGTTAAAGGAGCCTTGGTGGTGGAGTGGTTAAGCGCTTGGCTGCTAACCAAAATGTCAGAGGTTCAAACCCACCAGTCCCGCTCCACAGGAGAAAGATGTGGCAGTCTGCTTCTGTAAAGATTTACAGCCTTGGAAATCCTATGGAGCAGTTCTACTCAGTCCTATAGGGTCGCTATGAGTCAGGATCGACTAGACGGCCAATGGGTTTTTTAAACATCGTTCTAGTACTGCCTAACAAAGCTTAAAAGCAAGAATCAAAAAGATCTAACTGCTTCCAAATGACTGAATTTCATCCCAGTAGAAAGCTCAAGAGTATCTATAGAAATATAAAAATATCCAACATTCAATAATGTAAAATTTACAATGTTAGTCATCCAATCAAAAATTACCAGGCATACAAAGAAGCAGAAAATAAAAAACAGAATGAAGAGAAAGATCAATCAATTAAAATGACACAGAAATAACACAGTTATAGATTAGACAAATGCATTAATAGTTATTATAACTGTGTTTCAAATGGTCAAGGGGCTAGAGAAAAGATTAAACATGTTAAGTAAAAACTTCTAAAGGAAAAAATTACAATGTCTCATATGAAAAATAACTTTTCAAGTTTAAGCATTATGATATTTAATAGGTATCACAAAATACTTATGACCAAAACAGAATTCCTAATTCTACTACTGTTCCTTTGAATATCTTCCCATAAATATACAGAAATTCCATTATTTTAGTTGTTACGGCATAAAACATTGGACTCATCTTTGACTCCTTTCTTTTGTTCCCACTCCATATCTAAACCATCCACAAATCTCTTATCTGTATTTTAAAAAATATACTCAGAATCCCATCAGCTTTCAACCTGTTTATTGCAGCATCCTCTTAACTGGTCTCTTGGTTTAATTCTTATTTCTCTAGCAGACTGTTTTATACACAATGACCAGAGTGAGCCTATAAATCCTAAGTCTAATCATGCCACTCTTTAGGTAAATATCACCACACTGTTTCCAAACTTACTGGCAACATCCATAACTACTTCTCTGACATCATAACTTACTGCTCTTCTCTCACTCATTACGGGCCAATCTCACTGGCTTCCTTGTTGTTCGTTAAAAACCTCACATCTGCTTCACCTCATGAGCTTTGGAACTTGTTTCCTCTGCATGACTCTCTCTTTCTCCATACATCCAAATGGCTCACTCTATCCCTTCATTCAGGTATGAGATTACCAATGAGGCTTTCCCTTATAAAACAGAAGCTTCCCCATCATTCATTATTTTTCCTAATTCCACTTGGTATTTCTTTACATAACATTAGAATCTGATACAACACATGCCAATTTTTAAGTGTGTATTAAGTCTCTCTCACCATGATGCAAACATAGTAAGATCAGGAACTGCTCTTTTGCTTATTTTTAATTCTTTAACACCTACAACAAGAAGTCCAAGGGTTAAGTGCTCAGCTGCTAATTGAATGTTTGGAGTTTTGAACACACCCAGCTGCTCTACAGGAGAAAGACCAGGAGATCTACTCCCTTAAAGTTTGTTGTTTTTATTATGTGCTGTCGAGTCAAGTCCGACTCACAGTAACCCTATATGACAGAGTAGAACTGCCCCATAGGGTTACTGAGGCTGTAATCTTTATGGGAGGAGATCTCCAGGCCTTTTCTCCTGTGGAGTGACTGGTGGGTTCGAACCGTCGACGTCTTTTGACCTCTCAGTTAGTAGTCAAGTGCTTAACCATTGCACCACTAGGCTCTGTCGGTAAAGATTATAACCTAGAAAACCATATGGGGAAGTTCTACTCTGTCACATGGGGTCACTGTGATTCAAAAATCAACTCTTTGTCACCTGACAAGGAACACCACTGCCTACAGCAGGGATTGACACATAGTAGGCACTCAAGTGTTGAATAAATGAAAGTAAAAATGTGAAGAAGACATAATATCTACTCATGTAGCACAAAGTTATGAGTACTATGATAGAGGAAGGAGCAAAATCTCATTTTTTTAGGGGTGAAAATTGAATCCATTGAAGGAATTAGAGAAAATATTTACAAGGATCATTACTATAGCTTCTGAACTACTTTTTTTCCCCCTTAGATATTCTTCTATTTCATCACAATTTTTGTGTTATAAATATCCTGATAATTCTAAAACACAACTCTGATCCTTTAGCTTCAAATACTTCAATGACTCCCCAAGTTGCACCTTACTTTTAGAACTTTCTTATCATCTGAGCGTCCCCATTTATCACTATGGCTGGCACATAAACCCTGATGCAAGCAACAATATGTATTGTACGCACTTCACAGGCTTCACTCCATTTGCTCCAACAGGCTGCTATTCTGGCTCTGAGATTCCTAATTTCACACTCCTTCTCTGAGAGCTATTTCTGGCCTTTTTGGTTTTTCTACTTGGTTTAGATTTTCGTATTTGGTTTTGTGTCTTTCTTTACTATGCAGCTCAGTTAATTTCATCAGATTGCGTACTATAGCTTTGGGTTTGCTACTTTCAACCTAAGTTCAATGTGGAAGAAGGGCAGTAAGACACTATATGTGATAGGACAAAGTTGAAAATCCAAGCATAGCCTATAATTATCCTCCATGTTGCTACTTATTTAGACTCCTCCTCTGCCACATATCCCTTCACATGAAACAGGTATGGCTTTTCAAACACACTATGGAAGACATTGTTGGTTGACCTACCCAACCCCTATCCTAATCTCCTACGTTGCATGCCTCTACTATAAAGTTTATGAAAACAGAATATTCATATTTTTTGTATTTCTTTAAGCATGAAGTATTATTTGGACATTAGATCTAATAGAGTCAATTAGATATACGTGCAAATTTATTGGCAAATGCCATTTTTCCCACATAGCCTAAGGACAAGATGGGTGTAGCCACAATAGTAATCTTATTGCCATTATGGGAAAAACAACAAGGAAATTGCAACATAATTTCTGATATCATAGAGCAATTAAATAAATCTACATTAGCATATTTCTATTTCTGGACTTTTAATTAAATGAGGACAGAGGAAATCTTCATTTATTTAAATAATTATAATTGGGTATCATGTTATCTTCAGCCAAATACTTTCCTAAGAAACGCATATATCCTCACTTTTGTGCCTCTTTGCGCATTAAACTTTTATTCCTCTGTACATTTATACCTTACCTATTTGAAGAGCTGAACTTTCTTGTGACCTTTAAAATTCAGCTTACATGTCACTTTCCCTGTGCAATTTTCTCTATTCTACTCATCTGCATCACCATCAGAATGGCTACGTGCACATAGTTCTACTATTTCACTGAACAAACTCTAGAGTTATTGTTTACATGGGTTTCTCCCAGGAGATGGTAATCTCCCGTGCGTAGTACAGTACACAGCATATTTTAGGCACTGAATGCATGTTTGTTGGGCTGAATGTTTTGGTATGAATTAAATTGAGTGGAATCAAATTAGCCAGAGCAATAGTGGAACAGAACACTTCACAATGAGCAGGATTTCAGAAATGCAGATGTGAATGAGCTATGTGTCTGTGAGAGGTACAGTATTCACAACACAATTGGAAGTAAATGATGAAATCTGGTTTGGTTGGTTCTTTGAAAAGGAAGTTCACCAATTAACTTCTGGAAGGAAATCACATTTTAAATTTCATACTAGTTATAAAATGGCTTTTGCTTAATTCTTTTATCTTCACAATGCAATGGTTAAGGCAAAGATTAACAAATAAGTGAAAAACAAAAACCAGGCAAATAAAATTTGAAAATGTATAAACTTACACAAAAATGACACTTGTTTCCGTCCGTTCTTTATTGGGAAACTGTTAAATAATGCTAAGCCAGTGCGCTGGGTATGTGCATGCGCATGTGTGTACTTATTACAGCAGGAATAGAGCAACATAATGCTGAGCATTATGCATTTGCTTTTTCTTATGATTTTCTTTATGCTGATTTAACGCATATGCTTTTATTCTCTGAGTGACCAAAACTCTTATATCGTAATTAAGATCATGCCAGATTTCCGGCAGCACAAACACGAGGAAAGCTCTCAAAGCATGCTGTGAGGTTTGCCCAAAGGTAATTTTCCCTCTTCTGTATTGTCTTCATTGTCAATAATGCCATGGAATAAGCAAGCAATACATAGATGTAATTGTCTTTCTGTGCAAACAATTAAGACTAGGGAGGGAAGGCTTTGCAACTAAAATTTTAGTGGTAACTTCTTTACGTTTTTAATTACACACACACACAAACACACACGCAGATACACGTGAAAAATGGGCACAGAAGCATTTGATCCTTCTGCGAGGATCATCTCTGTACAGAAACTGAATTCAAAAGAAGGAGGGAAGGATGGAGAGGATGAAGAAAAGGAGAGGGAGAGAGGCAGGAAGAAACTACCCGGGAAACATGGAAAAATCGAATTTCCGATGACAAGGTGCCGTTCACTTTGTGAATCATCCTCTACTTGCTTTTGTGGCCATCTGAAGCTAAATGCCATTAGTCTTTCCTTTGTGGATCTGAAGCTTAATCCGTCTATAGCATTCTTGTGTAAAACAAGCAACTCAGAGTCATCCCACCTGAAAGGTGAGGGAACTGGGTATTTATATCCCAAACCCCATTAGCCACTAGTTGAGGAATAATCTCAGGAATTCATGTCAACTTACTGGTGGCTGAAATAAAAATTCATCTTACACTTGGAGAATTCTCTAGTTTTCAGCTGACAGATTACTTAAGTAAGAGAGTTAACAGGTAGGAAACAAGATAATAAAAAGGGCAGTTTTCAAGGTTAATAGTAAGATCCAATGAAGTATTACAAGATACAAAACGTTTAATTTACTTGTATTAAACATACCTCTGGTCTATAAACCAGATTCTGAAATGAATCTTTAAACTTTCAAATAACTTTATGAGAAGAGTCAAGACATTATTCTTTTTAGCTGGCCATTTCATCATTTGTGATAAACTGGGATATGCTGGAGAAGAAGCCCCAGAAACAGAAAGTGAGGCTGTGGGAGACGGAGGCAGGCGGAAGGGATAGAATTAGAAAGGAAAGAGCAAAGAGGAGAGGAAGAACAAGGAAGAAGGGGAGAAGGAGGTGCCCACAAGAGGGAGAGGAGAAGAAGGGAAGGAGGTTGATGGGGAGGATTAGCAAAGTATAGGGGAGACGGGGAAGGAAGGAGAGGAGGTGGATGGGGTTAGGAAGAATGGTAGCAGACCGGAATAAGAAGGGTGGAGGGAAGTATCAAGACACAGCCATGCAAAGATCAGGGAGAACAGTTTAGGAAATGACATAGAATATGATACAAACTCTAAGGAAGAAAGATCTTGACCTGCTTGAGAAAAAAGGAAGTCTGGCTTCAATAGAGCCTAGTGGATGAGAAGGACTAGATGAAGTAGGTGGTGTAGGTAGAGACCAGATCATGTAAGTCTTTAGCCCTTCTACATTAGGGATAGGAATAATGTTAAGTCTAAAGTCCTTAAGCAATAGTTTTCAACTATAATTTTTTTTTTTATTATTATTGGTATTTTATTTAAGCTGCCCAGGTAACTCTAATGTAAACAGGCTTGTGAACCACAGCCTCCCAAGAAAATAAAAAACTTAAAAAAAAAACAACTTAAGATAAAGTTTTATTATCTTAAGATTACTTTTAAAGATGTATTAGAAACCAGCCTTTATTAGCTTTGCAAAGACATCTAATATTTTTTTTTTTAGAATTAAAAATGCATAGAGAAACAAAGAGCCCTTTCAAGATTAAAAATAAAACGAAACAAAACTACACCAAAAGGTATATATTCAGAATTCATCATGAGTTCGCCTATGTTGACTCCTGTTTTGTTTCATCTGATTGAGGACAAAGAGAAGGTATGTGCTGAGCTGTATTTTAGTTTTCTCTTATTTTGCCTGATTTATGAAACTTTTTGTGGTTTTCATTTAACATGGAAGACTTGTGACAACGTACCCATTCCCATGAAAATCATTAAGATAGTACTGTATATTTCCAGTGAAATGGAAAATGTTGTTAATTGGTAAATGTTGATAGTTTATTTACATAAATCATGTTCTCATTAACCAAATATTCTCTTCCTAAATAGCAGCAATTTTAAACCTGAATTATCTAAGTAATTGACTCAATTTTTCATTTTAACTTGCCATTGTACACACAACCTTTGGCTTAAAGATGAATATGAGCTTTTGTAAATTCAGCTGGCATTACCAAATTACTTATTTTCTTAGTGATCTTTATCTAATTAGAGTCTTAATCTGAAATAACTTGTTTTCCTTAACCACACAGCAAGCCGTTGCTGAGTTTATGCTTTAAATTCCAAAATATACACTAGGTATCAGTGAAATGTTGGCTCGCTTACCAGAACTCAATAGGGAAATGCACCAAGAATTTTATTCAAAAATAAAATAATGTGGCAGATAATCATGCTTTTTTAGAATGGACTGGAATTAAAGCAACTTCAGAGAGTTTGTTTTCAAGGACATTTATGACTGTGAGTAGTTAATTAATTTGACACCGTTAGTCTTGTACTAAATAGTATGAGAGCCCACAAGTGAACAAAATTATGTTTTTTATTGCTTTATTTCCCAGAAAAAGAAACCATTTGATCTTTGAATTAGTTTGCCTGTTTTCAGCTGATTTCTTCAATCTTTGTCTAAAATGATTTTTTTTTAAGATCAGTGGAGTGGGAGGAGAGTGTTCTTTCCTGCTGTTTTATGATTAGTATTCCCACAGACATGGACAGCGGTAATTAGTCAAAACAACAATAGTTATACTATAATCTGAACTTTCCCAGCCAACAAAGCAGTTTTGGAATTTTTCTTATCTGGAGTTTGAACTTCAGTTTCTCATTTTTCTTTTCCCCAACCTTCCCTTGTGTATGGATCCCTAGAAAATACATGAAACTTTTGATTAATTGTATCATTTTTGCATTTAGGTACAAGTAATAAATTGTACTTATATTTGTAAATTGACTAACCTTATCTGGTGTTCTTTAAGTTCTTCATGAAATTCTTCATCACCAACAGATCTTGTAAAATGTAGTTTGTGGACTACCAACGAGTATTAGAACGTCCTAGGGTATATGGAATGCAGATTTCTATTCTATGATCCTCAGTCAGTGAAATTAATTGTGTGGAATCTAGCTAGAAATTTTCTTCTATAAAGATAGTGGGTGATGATTTTCCATCTATAGTTTAAGAAAAATAACTTAAAAATAAACACATATGACTTATAATTGAGGAGTAATACTTTGCATTTGATTTAATATACATTACATAAGCATTTCAGTAATGTGCCATTTTCGGTTACCTTCACTTTGACCCGGAAATCCTGGTGTCCTAGTGGTGAAGTGCCACGGCTGCTAACCAAGAGGTTGGCAGTTCAAATCCACCAGGCGTTCCTTGGAAACTCTACGGGACATTTCTACTCTGTCCTGTAGGGTCACTATAAGTCAGAATTGACTTGAAGGCAACACATTTTTTGTTTTTTTTTTTGCTTTGACCCAGAGACCTGACAGGATTTCTTGTGCCCACTAATCTCTGATGTTCAACACCATTCATTGTTGGGCTATTTGGCATCCATGCACATTATAGCAGCTTAAATAGGGAAAAGATAAAATATTTTAAGAGTTTTTTCCTAACATTTACCTAGCATTAAAATAGATGAAATTTGTTTGTTTTCTAAGATGAGAAATAGAGGTTTTTTGGTTTTGTATTTTTTTAAATTTCTGCAATAGTTCTTCATTGACATTTTTCTGTAATGGTGGAATTCTGAAATCTAAGGGAATACAAAACCAAAAAAAAAAAAAAGAAAGTAAGGCACAAATAATATCCTCCAAGAATTTGAAATTGTAAAGATAAAGCATCCATATATGAAGAAGTTAAATGAATAAGCACAGAATTGTATAGTTACCTATAAAACTGAATGATAATTTATTTTGGAACTGGCTTGGAAACAGGCACATAGAGATAGTGGCACTCCTGTAGGGAAGGGTGGTGAAGATAGGAGTCCACGTTTGGAGTTTTAAGTAGCACAATTTATTCATGGCGCCCTGGTGGTGCAACAATTAAGCACTCAACTGCTGAACGCGAGGTTGGTGGTTGAACCGACCCACAGATTCCGTGGGAGAAAGACCTGGCAATCTGCTTCCATAAAGATTAAAAAAACCAAACCAAACTCAGTGCCTTCGAGTCAATTCCGACCTATAGCAACCCTAGACGACAGAGTAGAACTGCCCCATAGGGTTTCAGGGTGTAAATCTTTACGGAAGCTGTCTCATCTTCCTTTCGCAGAGCCACTGGTGGGTTCAAACTACCGACCTTTTGGTTAGCAGTCCAGCGCTTTAACCACTGTGCCACCAGTGCTCCTCCATAAAGATTACAACTTAGAAAACTTTATGGGGAAGTTCTATTTTGTCACGTCCAAAATCTGGGTCTAATGGCATGTTTTACAGTTTTAGTCACAATGTGCACCTAGCCTTGCAATTAATTTTAAATACTGACTTTTGCCTATGAATCTACTAACCAGTTCAGTCATTTCTGATTTCTTGTGCTTACAGGTGCCTTTATTTTTAATTTTCTGGGACTCTGCTTTATTTAAATGGTTTTGAGATACATTTCAAGGGAGTAATTGACAAAGTTTATTTACAAACTACACGTATTTACGTTAACATAGGAAACAGAAAAGACAATTTACCCAAGAGCTCTAAATGTGAATGAGGAAAAAGGTAATAATAATGATACTATATTGTGGGTGTTTGGAAAGAGAAATTTGTTTAGATGAGACACGAAGGAGAGAATAAACAGTTGTATTGTTGTTACTAAGGGTCTCAGGTCTCACTAAGCGCAGCCATAGAGACACTTGACCGGCGAAAGCGAAAGAAGAAGCTTTATCTAGCAAAGGAACACACCAGGACTTATGTTGCCAAGATAGTTCCCTAAACAATGGCTGAAACAGTATTTATTAGGGGAAGGGTCCTGGTGGGAAGGATCAAGGTTGTTGATTGTTCCCTCCTGAGAAAGCTGTTCTTAGAGCGCTTCCTTTGTCTGCGCCTGCTCAGTCCAAAAGGGGGCGGTCTCTGAAACTCGATCTTAGGTTCAGACCACTTGCTTCTGAAAGTCTTCCCCCAATCTTGGGCCGCTAAGCTTTGGTTCCATCCGGTGAGAGAAAAGTTCCTCAGTCACTCAGAGGATGGGGTTGATGGTTCTGTGTATGTCAGGCGGGCCAGATTTGGTCTTAACTGGTCTTGTTTTTCTTATCTTGGGCAGGAAGTTGGCTGATTGCTTAAAAAACATCTGGAGAAACCAGTTAGAAGAGGAAGTGGCTCATGCTACCCTACTTACAAGTTGGGGGTTGGTAATGGTGCCTAGAGGCTGTCAACCTCATTTTGATATGCTGGACTTAAAATAAGCTGGGTGTTTCAACAAAATATTGAAGTCAGACACTTGTTACCTAGACCTGGAGAACAGAGATACAAGTAGGACAGAGTTGGCAGTACAGGGCCACCTTGGAGGCTCCACGTATGAACAGTGACCCTGGCTTACCTAGTATTTTACCCTGTTATTCTTAGATTGTGGTCCTCAACATCATACTTTTAAGGGGGCTTCTAGAGTTTCAGTGGAATCCCCTGGGTGGTGCAAATGGTTAACATGCTTAGATGCTAACCAAAAGGTTGAAGGTTCAAGTCCACCCAGAAGTGTCTAGAAAGGCCTGGCAATCTAATTCCAAAAAATTAGCCACGGAAACCCCTGTGGAACACAGTTCTACTCTAACACATATGGGGTTGGCTTGAGTCAGAATGGTCTGCATGGCAACTGGCTTAATTGGTTTGGGAGTTTCATTATTCATATCCCAATTCCAGGCAGGAGGAAGGAGAAAAAGGAAGAAGGAAAAGGGGCCTACTAACTGTTTCATCCTTTAAACATCTCTTCCCCCGAAGGCATCTAACCACTCCTCTTTATATCACCTATTGGCAAAGAAAGCACAGGAGGAAAAAATGGAGGTCAGTTGGACACAGTAGAAAGGATAATGATCGGAAGCTACCAGTCTCCTCTGCTAGAATATTCCTGCTTGTTCAGTAATTTAATTGTTGAAATATGGTCTGATTCTGATTCCTTGCCAGTGGATTAGCTCCAGTGTTTCAAGTATTTTCCTTTTCAGACAATTTTAATGAAAGTTTGTAGAATCAGAAATAGTAAATCATGAAGTGCAGTGATTGTTTGTCTAAACATTTGCTTGTTTATACATTTTCATGTATATTTCTGCTTTCTGAAGAGTGATAGAAATCATATTTGTCATTTGTTTTTAGTAGTGTACATTTCTCTTATATCTTATATTAACATATAGACTATTAAAAGTTGACTTTATCCTAAAGCTGTGAATCTATAAAGTAAACTTACCTTTGACTATGATACAATCCATTCATCCTTTTCTATTCCACTTGTCAACACAGAGCAAAAGAAGCAAATAGTGATTTTTCAAAATGTGCATCACTTCGTTGGTTTTGTTCAGAATATTATGTAAGACTATAATGTTCTAAATTATATGTCAACTACAGTTAACGATATGATTTCCCATTGTATGGGGAATAAAAACTCTCCTCCTTTAGACATTTTCAAATAGAAAGAAACAGAATGGCCTATTAACATTCACTCACAAAAATTTATTTAATGCTTTTTGAGTGCCAGATAATTTGCTCAACTGAAGATAGATTCAGGGGTAAATAAAACAAATTTAGAATCAATACTTTTTAGTAAATGTGTAGCATGGCAAATAATTTTATCTACAGGCTCCAGACAAATAGACATTTTTGTTCATAATTTCCTTGGTGCAACATAAACATAGCATAAAGATGGAGACTGCATGGTCTGAAGGTAGAAGGTGTTAAGTTGTATTTCTACCGGTTAGTGCTTGTCTGGACCACCCATTCAGCTTGTGATTTCATACTGTGTGGTGGTGGTGAGGGGGTGAATTAAACCTCCTGCAGAAACTGACTAAAACTAGAAAAAATAACAGTTTAGAAAGTACTTTCAGAAATATTTTCTAATGTAGAGGCCAGTGGTTTGCCCTTAAACTCATAATTCTTGATCTGTTTAAAATAATGTCTTGTCTGTTATTCAACATTGTGCTTCCCAGGAGCACTTTAAACTCTCATCTGATTTTACTTGATGTAGCATAGATTCAATTGGCATGTTAGCAAATGCTCTGAAACATTATAATTTCATTTGGAGTTTACTGAGTTGGCACAAAGAGTAAGATAATGAGGCAAGTGCAGATTTACAGCCCTCTGCTACAAACTCCCATAATCGTTTGAAAGTTAATTCAAGAGGATAGTCTTAAAACATGCGTGTATAAAACTCTTCCTATGACAGATGTATAAAGTCTTTTATAACACATTTATATTTTAAGCAATTAGCTTATCAACGGATTAACAACTAAGTAAATTCTAAAATGTTTTATAGTATAGAAATTAAAAAAAATGAGTCATTGGATTTTAACTCATTTTTAGTTCTGAAAAAATTAGCAACATAAGCTGTGACTGGAATTGTAAAGTTTCCAAATATAAGAATGTATTGTTGTATCTGTATTCTACTCAATAGTGCATATGATGATAACATAGATACAATGTGATAAAATATATGTAGCAACATATGCTGTAATTCAAAGATCCAAAAATTCTATTTGGCCACATATTATGATAGGGCGCCTTTCAGTAAATTAAACTCTAGTATTAGCTGTGGATCCCTGGTGGAGTAGTGGTTAAGAGCTTGGCTGCTAACCAAAAGGTCAGCAGTTCAAATCTACCAGCTGCTCCTTGGAAACTATGGAGCAGTTCTACTCTGTCCTGTAGGGTCGCTATGAGTTGGAATCAACTCAACAGCAATGAGTTTGTTTTTTTTTGGTTTATTGAGGTAAGAACAACTTATGGATCCTGTATAACAAGTTCAGCCACTTAAGGCATATTCAGAACACCAGAAGGCTTTGTTGTTTATTATTAAATCATATCAGTCATCCAGAGGTGAATGGATGAGACATTATCAGATAGTAATAACAAAAAACAAAAAAACACCCAGTGTTCCATTTATATTACAGTCCAAAGAGCTGTCACATCTTGGCCACTAAATCAAATCAAGCATTGGTCCTTTGATCAACTTACAGTTTTGTTACAGACAACATAAGACACAGCGAAGGTCAAGAACACGTAAATAAGGTCAGAGGCCTTGGTGGAGACGTATTTTGCCTTCAGAGATTTCCAGGGCTCTCTTTCATCCACATCTGATTTTGCTCTGCGAGATTGCAAGCTTTATGTCTTTAGCTGACTTTAACCAAGACAAAATAAAAATGGGTATTAATTGGGAAATTGCTCTTTCCAAGGAGCATGTGGTAAAAAACTACATGTATCCTCAGTTATAAGACAAATAATAAAAAAAAGACAAAAACAAGAATTCAAGCTTTAATTGAAAGAATATTTATTGAGTTCCAGTTTTTCTTTCTTACTTTGAAATCTTTTAGAAAATCAGCAGCATCTCATACAGTGAGTATTATGGATAAGACCCCAGGACTTAAAGTCAGTAGTCCTGTTTGAATCCAGCTCTGCTACTTGACTTCCCTGAGCTCCAGTTTTTCTCCCCAATTAAATAAAAACAATGATACCTAATTTTATGAGACTTTTAAAAAGATTAAATGGGATGAGATTAAATTAAATATACATGGAACACCTAACAAGTTTAAAAATATTAGCTATAATTAGTATCATCACTATGATACACAAGATTAATTTGTAGAAAATGATTTGATTTATAAGTATTAAAATATGTTAGTGCATATCCTGGAGCTACTATTCAAAGGTACGTAACAGTCATCCTCATGAGCTTTTGGCCTGTGAACATCTTCATTAAAGCAAAAAATCCCAGGAATCACTTATCCTATCTCATTCCTTTCTGCCTGCTAGAAAAGAGTGTGTCAATTAATTTGCATAATCCACAGTATGAAGCCTAGATTTAACAATAAAATACACGTGTTCATTCCAACTCTCCCAATTTTATTTTATTTTTTTGTCCTAATATAAAGCCTGATGCTCAGCTCTTTAATCTGCATGTCATAGACAGATATATTTTATAAGACTGGAAGGATTGGTCTCATGTGCTGGGTCAAAATCTGTCTTATGCACAAAACAGTAATTATGGAAATGCAAATTGAAACCACAATGAGTATCACTACACATCTGTTAAAATGATGAGGATGCAGGGCAACCGAAACTTTCCTACACGGCTGATGGTAATGCAAAATGGCACAGCCTTTCTGGAGAATAGTTAAGCACACAATTTCTGTAATACCCAGCAATCCCACTACTAGGTACTTACCCTAGACGGTGTATGTTCAACATATAGGTAACAAGAATTTTTATAGCAGCCTTATTCATAGTCACCCAAAATTGAAAACAACCTAATTGTCTTCTAAGGGTAAAGGGATAAACAGCTATGGTTTATCTTGTGTAACAATATATCCATACAACGGAATGCTACCGTATTTTTCACAGATAATGTGTCCACGTAAATATGTGCCCACAAATATAATGTGTACGGCACACCTAGGAAAATAATGCATGAGGGGGTTGCGTGGTTGACAAGAAAAGTATAAAATGATCATTATTTGGTAAAAATATGATACTCAACAAGAAAAAGAAGTGAACTATAATGCATGCAACAACTTGGATGAATCTCAATGGCATTATGCTAAGTGAAAGAAGCCAGTCTCAATAGGTTAGATACTGTATGATTTCATTTATATGATATTCTGGAAAAGGCAAATTATAGGGATAAAGAACAGATTAGTGGTCACCAGGGGCTAGGGTTTGGGGAAAAGATTTGACTACAAAGGAGCAGCATAAAGAAATTTTTTGTTCAATGGAAGTGTTCCATACTCTGATTATGGTGGTCATTACACAAATCTATACATGTGTTAAAACGCATAGAACTGCACACCAAAAAAAATCAATTTTACTGCATGTAAATTTTAAAAATATTAAATGAATAAAAGTTAAAAAAAAATCTGTCTCAATTCAAGGTCAATATTTATCCTGCTGTATACAATGATCTTATTTAAAGACAACTGTAAGTAATTTCCTACTCAGTTACTATAATTATAAAAATATATCCAAAGAAATAATCAATAAATGAAATTTAAGTGAAGAAAGATATTATTCAAATGCCACTGAATTGTTTAAGTGTGCATGTTTTTTGTTTGTTTTGTTTTTCTTTTGGTTTTGTGTCAGAGGTACAATGATATTTGTAATGCAGCAGACAAGGAAGAGACATTAAAATCACCAAAGGTTTATAAGAAAAATGCTCTGGAGAAAGAACAAAACTTACAAAATGGAAAGGAAAAGGAAAACCTCAAAATAAGAGATCCAAGGTACCATATTCTGAAGAAATGCAAAACATGGTTACCAAATAGAATACAATACGCCATGTTAAATTTAAATTTCAGATATGCAACAAAGAATTTTTTATAGTAAGTATTTTCCATGCAATATTTGGGACATATGTATACTAAAAAAAAAAAAAAGTATTTGTTATTTATCTGAGATACAAATTTAACCAGGCATCCTGTATTTCAATTTGATAATTCTGGCAATTATTCTCAAAATGATATTAGATAGAAAAGGAAATGGAAAAGAGAAATCTGTAATAAATTAATAAATACAGGATGAGTGAATATATGTGGGAAATTTCAATGCAATGTTTTAAAAATAAAATTTATATTATTATTTTTTAATTAATATAAATCCAGAAAACTCAAGACAAAGGAGTTTTTCGTTTTTTTAATAATCAAGAAGAACATTATGGGTATCATTTTTATTTATACAAAGGTTTATATATTTTCTGAATATTTCACATTTATCAATCATTTTTAATAACCATGTTAATAGGGTATAACTAGAGCAATTATTGGTGAAGCACAGATTGGATTTTTCCTAAGAAATTAGTATCTAAAACAATGTGATTTGCTTGCAAACTACAGGAGCCCTCTTTACATTAAAATATTCTTTAAATGTTCACATACCATTTTTCTTAATCAACTATGGCATTTGGAAACACTGACTGAATTATTATTTGTAAATAAAGTTGCTACAAACATGTCAAAATCTCTGGAATTACTTATGACAGAGTTCACAAGTAATTATAAATATTTAAGTTAAAGTCATAAATACTGCTGCTGTGTTTAGGTTTCTATGCAGAAAAGGAAATATAATTATTTTGTTTTAATCTAGAGTCGTACTCAGAAAGCTATACAGAAAATTGGCAATGTATTTTAAATCTAGATATATTATTGAATGAGCACTGTGCAACCTCTCTAGAACTGAGTCTGTAATTCAGTTTAGGGAATTAAAAAATTTCAAACTAATGTATATTTATTTCTTTAATCTTAAATGTCTTTGAAGACTAACACACGCAAACACACACACACACACACACACACACACACACACACACACAGAAAAAGTCTTATTTACCTTACCTTCTGCATCTCCCAACGGGCTGTAAGGAGCAGTTCTGGACATCTGTGATATGTCATTTTCTGTTGACAAATGAGTCAGCAAACAAGATGTATTGCAATACTAAACAAAACATATTTCCCCATAACATCATGGATTAAAGAAAAGGGAAAGGGTGAAGAACAAAACATTATATAGTTCCTTGATAGATATATGGATTCACTTTTGAAATGGGCACAAAAAATAATAACAATTAAGTCAAGTTTTAAATAAGGAACTTTGAAAACTTAAATAAATATATTAAACACTTTGTCATCTATATATTTAAAAAAAACCTTGAGGTAGTATTTGAAGTTTTTTGCTATAATTTTTGCTTGTACTCAAATCGATCAATTAAAGTCATGTTTAGAAGAACAATCATGACCATTATATAATAAATCATTATTAAATAAATAAACACACCGAATGCTGTTGGCTGGAAGGACTGGCAGTCACCACTTATTCTTGGACCCCTGTCGTGGGTGGCTCGGTAGAGTGGATGGAGCCACCAGTCCTCAGGCCCCTGATGTGGGTAGGTGAGGACTCTGCTTAATGGACCGGGTGGTATCAAATGTCACGAATCTGGCACTCCCCCTTATAGCAGATACAGGCTTCAGGTATATACCCTGGTATACTGTGCTAATGAGGGCCTACACTGTTGAAATGAGCCTGCATAAACCAGAGACTCCATCAGCCTGAGACCAGAAGAACTAGATGGTGCCCGGCTACCACCAATGACTGCTCTGACAGGGAACACAACAGAGAATGTCTGACAGCACAGGAGGAAAATGAGGTGCAGAACTCAAATTCTAGTAAAAAGACCAGACTTAATGGTCTGACTGAGACTGGAGGAACCCCAGAAGTCATGGCCTTTGGACTCTCTGTTAACCCAGAACTAAAACAATTCCCGAAGCCAACACTTCAGACAAAAAATAGACTGGACTATAAGACATAAAATGATGCTCGTGAAGAGTGTGCTTCTTAGTTCAGGTAGATACACAAGACTAAATGGGCAGTTCCTGTCCGGAGGCAAGATGAGAAGGCAGAAAGGATAGGAGCTGGCTGAATGGACACGGGAAATCTGGAGTGGAAAGGAGTGTGTTGTCACATTATAGGGATAGTGATTAGGGTCACAAAACAATGTGTGTTTAAATGTATGAGAAACTAACTTGAGCTGTAAACTTTCACCTAAAGTACAATAAAATACATAAATAATAAATAGATAC